>NC_069504.1:1130601797-1130930547 GCF_027579735.1 Bombina bombina
ACAAGGAAGAGCTTTACTGGCAGATTTGGGAGCCCTGGTTTAACCACCGGGGAACTCAAAGATAAATGACTGTGTGGACCCAAAGTCCTAGTCACCCCCACCACCATACCCTTACCCCTCCCTCTCCCCCCCCCCTCCTTTTCCCTCCTCCCTCATGCTCCACCTGGACTTCCCCGCCTGGAAATGCGCACTATAATTCCCAGTTGTAGTACACGGAGAGGCACTTCTAAGCTGACTTCACGAAATTCCTAGAAATTTGAGTTACTGTGTAGGACTGAGGTACTACCCGGTCCTTATAACCTAAGTTTGTTCATTCTGTTTGTAAATGATGTTTTCATAATGGATTTATTTTTGAGTTCACACTAATCGAAAATGAGGTTTCTATGACAGATATTCTATTTCATTCTAGACATACTTGACCTATATACGCAGTAATGTCATTAATTGCTACGCTTGCTGTGTCATACCAACGGCATAATGTTTATGTATATGTTCATCGATTGGTCACCTGCGTTGTGACATCTGCTGTAATGTTTAATCCTCAATAAAAAACTTTTGGAAAAAAAAAAAAAAAAAAACACCCCCTAATCTAATAAACTACCAGTAGCCCTTAAAAGGGCTTTTTGCAGGGCATTGCCCCAAGATAATCAGTTCTTTTACAAGAAAATACACAACCCCCCTAACAGTAAAACCCACCAAACCCCCAAAACCTAACACTAAAAACCCTAAACTACCCATTGCCCTGAAAAGGGCATTTGTTGGGCATTGCCCTTAAAAGGGCATTCAGCTCTTTTACTGCCCACTCTATCTAAATAAAATATAAAAAACAAAAATCCCTTAAAAAACCCTAAGTCTAACCCCCAAGTGGTACTCACCTGTCCTGAAGTCCGGCGGAGAAGGTCCTGTTCCAGGCGGTGAAGTCTTCATCCAAGTGGCGACCTCTTCTTTCTTCTTCCAGGAACCAACCGGCGCAGAGCGGAGGGCGGAGCTGAAGACCGATGACTGCAAAGCTGAAGACCGGCGACCCTGGAACTGAAGACCGGCGAGCCTGGAACTGAAGACCGTCAACGGCGGAGCCATGGATCGTGGAGGATGCTCTTCAAATGATCTCCGCCATACACTGAATAGGAATTCAAGGTACGCGATTAAAAATGGCATCCTTTGAATTCCTATTGGCTGATTTGTGCCTTCAAATTCATATCAGCCAATAGGATGAGAGCTACTGAAATCCTATTGGCTGTTCAAATCAGCCAATAGGATAAGAGCTACTGAAATTCTATTGGCTATTCAAATCAGCCAATAGGATTTCAGTAGCTCTCATCCTATTGGCTGATTTGAATTTGAAGGCTCAAATCAGCCAATAGGAATTCAAGGGACGCTATTTTTAATCGCGTACCTTGAATTCCTATTCAGTGTACGGCGGAGATCGTATGAAGAGGATCCTCCACGCTTCATGGCTCCGCAGTCACCGGTCTTCAGTTCCAGGCTCGCCGGTCTTCAGTTCCAGGGTCGCCGGTCTTCAGCTCCGTGGTCATCGGTCTTCAGCTCCGCCCTCCGCTCCGCGACAGCTGGTTCCTGGAAGAAGAAAGAAGAGGTTGCCGCTTGGAAGAAGACTTCACCACCTGGAACAGGACCTTCTCAGCCGAACTTCAGGACAGGTGAGTACCACTTGGAGGCTAGACTTAGGGTTTTTTAAGGGATTTTTGTTTTTTTTAATTTTATTTAGATAGGGTGGGCAGTAAAAGAGCTGAATGCCCTTTTAAGGCCAATGCCCAACAAATGCCCTTTTCAGGGCAATGGGTAGTTTAGGGCTTTTAGTATTAGGTTATTTTATTTGGGGGGTTTGGTGGGCTGGGGTTTTACTGTTAGGGGGTGTTGTGTATTTTCTTGTAAAAGAGCTGATTATCTTGGGGCAATGCCCTGCAAAAAGCCCTTTTAAGGGCTACTGGTAGTTTATTAGATTAGGGGGTGTTTTTATTTTGGGGGTGCTTTTTTATTTTAATAGGGAATAGGTATAATTTTTGTAAAATTTGGTAATTTTCTTTATTATTTTCTGTAATCTTAGATTTTTTTTCTTTTCTGTAATTGTAGCTTAAAGGGACAGTCTACTCCAGAATTTTGATTTGACTGTCCCTTTAATTTATACTTAGTTTATTTGTATTTTTAAAGTAGTGTTAGGTTTTTTTAGTTTAATAGTTTTAATAGGTTTATTGCGTTGTGGGTTAATGGCGGATTAGGGGTTAATAGTTCATAAGTAATTGCGGTGTGGGTTTGATGGCGGATATAAGGGTTAATAGTTTAATTAGGCATATTGCGTTGTGGGGGGTTGTCGGTTTAGGGGTTAATACTTGTATTAGTTACGGTGTAGGTTTAATGGCGGATATAGGGGTTAATACATTTTATTAGTGATTGCGGTGGGGGATTGCAGTTGACAGGTAGATAGACATTGCGCATGCAGGCAGTTATGGAAGTTACTGTGTTCCCATACTCAGCACAAGGCCTGCTGCGGCTGCCTTGTTTGGCGAGGTGAAAATGGAGTAAAATCTCTCCATTTTCGCCACGTAAGTCATTGCGCTGAATATTGGATACTGATTTGCAACGCGGGCCCATGTTAGCTTATGGGAGTAAAAATTGCGGACGACGGGTGAAATATACGTGCCGCATTTATATGCGACGCCGTATATGTAATAGCAGAATCATGCAAAAACCTGCGACGCCAGCTTTTGCAGGCGACGCCGCATATGTAATGGAGCACCAAGATGGCAGCCAACCATACAATGAGGTGCGGTTTCACCATCTGGCAACTTTAAAGGGACATGAAACCCAAAAAAATTATTTCATGATTCAGATAGAAAAGACTATTTTAAAAACCTTTCCAATTTACTTCTATTATCTAATTCACTTCATTCTCTTGGTATCCTTTGTTTAAAAAAGCAGGAAAGCACTACTGGGAGCTAGTTAAAGCACTGGGTGAGTGAATAGAATGAAGCATATATGTGCAGCTCCCAATAAGCAGCTTCTAAGCCTACCTAAGTATGCTTTTCAACAAAGGATACCAAAAGAACAAAAAATAGCTAATAGAAGTAAATTGGAAAGTTGTTTTAAAAAAAATCACATGCGCTGTCTGAATCAGGAAAGAAAGAAAAAAATAATGTTTCCTGTCCCTTTAATGGGTAGGAAGAGTCACAGAATAACACAGAGCTTTATCTAACAACAGAGCTCTCTGTATCAGTATTATCACATACATTTGTCAATGGGATTTTATTGCCTTTACTCCTTTTCATAATACAGAACCTCCACGTCGCTGGCTCAGAATAACACTGCAGACGTGGAAGATCGAAGCTCACTGTGGGCTGATCAGTCACACGAGAACAGGAGTTGTTTGTGCTTATTAATTAGTACAGTAGAAGCGGCAATTGCAACGGCTAAAGTAAAATATTATATTCTCAGCAAGTGCTTTCAACCATAATATACATGTTATGTAACATTTTATACTGCAGGGGTTTAGATTCTGGAGTCATATTTATAAAAACATTTTGTTACAATTGTATCGCTGTCTTGAATGACTTAGCATTACATGAAGCAAATACACGTTGCGGTGTCACCCGGTGTGATTATTATTACAATGTACAAATACATTTACTCTTTCTGTGTAACGTGTGTGTACTTAGGATTGCTGCTGATACATAAAAAGAGGGTGTTTCAAATAGATTTTTATTTTTAGACTGAATGAACTTAAAGGGACAGGAAACCCCAAAATTTCCTTTCATGATTTGGATAGCACATACAATGTTAAGCAACGTTCCAATTTACTTTTATTATCAAATTTGCTTAATTGTTTTATTATCCTTTGCAGAAGGAACAGCATTGCACTACTGAAAGCTAGTTGAACACATCTGGTTAGCCAATCACAAGAGACAAATGTGTGCAGGCACCAATCAGCAACTAGCTTCCACTAGTGTAGGATATGTGTGTATTCTTTTTCAACAAGGGATAACAAGATAACGAAGCACATTTGAAAATAGACGTGAATTTAGAAGTGTCTTAAAATGACATACTCTATCTGAATCATGCAAGTTTGATTTTGACTTTCCTATCCCTTTAATTTTCAAATGCTTATTTGGGATAATCATTATCTATTATAGACATTTGCAAGGACTAAAAAAACACACAAAGACATACATACACACACACACACACACAGAGACACCCACAGAAAACACACAAAGACATACACACATAGAGACACCCACAGAAAACACACAAAGACATACACACACTCTCACAGAGAAACCCACAGAAAATGTACAGACATACACACACCCTCACAGAATCACCCACAGAAAACACACAGACATACACATACACCCTCACAGAGACATCCACAGAAAACACAGACATACATACAGACACCCACCCACCCTTACAGAGACAGCCACAGAATACACACAAAGACATACACACCCACCCTCACAGAGGCATCCAGAGAAAATACACAAAGTCAAAGATACACACACCCTCACAGAGACACCCATAGAAAAAGCACAAAGACATACGCACACACCCTCACAGACAGCCACAGAAAATGCACAAAGACATACACACCCACCCTCACAGAGATACCCACAAAAAAAAATACATACACACTCATAGAGACACTCATAGATACACAAACAAAAGCGCAAAGACATAAAAACAGACACCCACAGAAACACTCACAGGAGGTAAAATTTCTGCACATTGCATTCCCTAAATCAACAGTGTGTGACATGCATGATAAAAAAAATGCAGAAATTAAGAGATAACTTTTTAAAGAATCATATTTGTAAATGTGCAAACAAAAATAATTCTGTGAATTCAAAATTGTACATTAATGATCTGGGTAGATGGCTAGATGAAGAAAAGTACTTTTAAAAGGTTGACATATGTCTGTTCCCCCCCCCCCCATTTTCCCCAACCAAGAGCAGCACTTCAAATATAGTGTACAAATGTTCCCATCTGTCAGCTGTCCTTATGGATTTTGAAAATGCTGTACTCTATATGGTCTTGGTGGAAGCATAAGCTGTGGTACTCATACCATTAGATCTGGTTAAATGCAGGATTTAGGCTTGTTTGTATGTATTTCAAAATTAAGTCAGCTGTAGTGCAAACTGAACAGTGTTAATTAACCTGTCTCATTTCAAACACTGAGCAAACTTAGGCCTAGATTTGGAGTTTGGCGGTAGCCGTGAAAACCAGCGTTAGAGGCTCCTAACGCTGGTTTTAGGCTACCGCCGGTATTTGGAGTCATTAAAAAAAGGGTCTAACGCTCACTTTTCAGCCGCGACTTTTCCATACCGCAGATCCCCTTACGTAAATTGCGTATCTTATCTTTTCAATGGGATCTTTCTAACTCCGGTATTTAGAGTCGTGGCTGAAGTGAGCGTTAGACAAAACTCCAGCCGCAGAAAAAAAGTCAGTAGTTAAGAGCTTTCTGGGCTAACGCCGGTTTATAAAGCTCTTAACTACTGTACTCTAAAGTACACTAACACCCATAAACTACCTATGTACCCCTAAACCGAGGTCCCCCCACATCGCTGCCACTCGATTAAAAATTTTTAACCCCTAATCTGCCGACCGCCACCTACGTTATACTTATGTACCCCTAATCTGCTGCCCCTAACACCGCCGACCCCTGTATTATATTTATTAACCCCTAACCTGCCCCCCACAACGTCGCCGCCAGCTACCTACAATAATTAACCCCTAATCTGCCGACCGCAAAGCGCCGCCACCTACGTTATCCTTATGTACCCCTAATCTGCTGCCCCTAACACCGCCGACCCCTATATTATATTTATTAACCCCTAATTTGCCCCCCACAACGTCGCCTCCACCTGCCTACACTTATTAACCCCTAATCTGCCGACCGGACCGCACCGCTATTATTATAAAGTTATTAACCCCTAATCCGCCTCACTAACCCTATCATAAATAGTATTAACCCCTAATCTGCCCTCCCTAACATCGCCGACACCTAACTTCAATTATTAACCCCTAATCTGCCGACTGGAGCTCACCGCTATTCTAATAAATGTATTAACCCCTAAAGCTAAGTCTAACCCTAACACTAACACCCCCCTAAGTTAAATATAATTTTTATCTAACGAAATAAATTAACTCTTATTAAATAAATTATTCCTATTTAAAGCTAAATACTTACCTGTAAAATAAACCCTAATATAGCTACAATATAAATTATAATTATATTATAACTATTTTAGGATTTATATTTATTTTACAGGTAACTTTGTATTTATTTTAACCAGGTACAATAGCTATTAAATAGTTAAGAACTATTTAATAGCTAAAATAAATAAAAGAGTAGTCACAGCTGCAAAATACTTGCTGTGAAAAAGAATGACAAGGCAGCACTCAAATTGCATAAATAACAAGTGGTTTATTTGGTAAACCTGCACATGTCAAAAACAATACCCAAAACCCTTAATTAAACTAAAAAGGTTTCAATCGGATGGAAGACCTCTTCTGCCCCGCTTGGATGAAGACTTCTACCGGATGGAGGACCTCTTCTTGCTCCGCTTGGATGAAGAATTTGGCTCGGCTGGGTGAAGACGACTCAAGGTAGGGAGATCTTCAGGGGCTTAGTGTTAGGTTTATTTAAGGGGGGTTTGGGTTAGATTAGGGGTATGTGGGTGGTGGGTTGTAATGTTGGGGGGGGGTATTGTATGGGTTTTTTTACAGGCAAAAGAGCTGAACTTCTTGGGGCATGCCCCGCAAAGGGCCCTGTTCAGGGCTGGTAAGGTAAAAGAGCTTTGAACTTTAGTAATTTAGAATAGGGTAGGGCATTTTTTTATTTTGGGGGGTTTTGTTATTTTATTAGGGGGCTTAGAGTAGGTGTAATTAGTTTAAAATTGTTGTAATATATTTCTAATGTTTGTAAATATTTTTTTATTTTTTGTAACTTAGTTCTTTTTTATTTTTTGTACTTTAGTTAGTTTATTTCATTGTATTTATTTGTAGGAATTGTATTTAATTAATTTATTGATAGTGTAGTGTTAGGTTTAATTGTAACTTAGGTTAGGATTTATTTTACAGGTAAATTTGTGATATTTTAACTATTTTAGCTATTAAATAGTTCTTAACTATTTAATAGCTATTGTACCTGGTTAAAATAAATACAAAGTTACCTGTAAAATAAATATTAATCCTAAAATAGCTATAATATAATTATAATTTATATTGTAGCTATATTAGGATTTATTTTACAGGTAAGTATTTAGCTTTAAATAGGAATACTTTAGTTAATAAGAGTTAATTAATTTCGTTAGATTAAAATTATATTTAATTTAGGGGGGTGTTAGTGTTAGGGTTAGACTTAGCTTTAGGGGTTAATACATTTATTAGAATAGCGGTGAGCTCCAGTCGGCAGATTAGGGGTTAATAATTGAAGTTAGGTGTCGGCGATGTTAGGGAGGGCAGATTAGGGGTTAATACTATTTATTATAGGGTTAGTGAGGCGGATTAGGGGTTAATAACTTTATAATAATAGCGGTGCGGTCCGGTCGGCAGATTAGGGGTTAATAAGTGTAGGCAGGTGGAGGCGACGTTGTGGGGGGCAGATTAGGGGTTAATAAATATAATATAGGGGTCGGCGGTGTTAGGGGCAGCAGATTAGGGGTACATAGGGATAATGTAAGTAGCGGCGGTTTACGGAGCGGCAGATTAGGGGTTAATAATAATATGCAGGGGTCAGCGATAGCGGGGGCGGCAGATTAGGGGTTAATAAGTGTAAGGTTAGGGGTGTTTAGATCAAAGGAAAAGCAGGCAGGTGACAGCAGATGCAATATTCTTTTATTAAGGAGGTAAAAAAGGCAACGTTTCGGGATTAGTCTCCCTTATTCATGCCGTTGCCTTTTTTACCTCCTTAATAAAAGAATATTGCATCTGCTGTCACCTGCCTGCTTTTCCTTTGATTTATGTACTGGGGACTTAGGCAGTGGTCCCTGGGTGACGTGCAGCACCTAAGCCTGTTGTGCTGAAAAGCTATACCTAAATTTAGGGGTGTTTAGACTCAGGGTACATGTTAGGGTGTTAGGCTTAGACGTAGGAAGTGTTTCCCCATAGCAAACAATGGGGCTGCGTTAGGAGCTGAACGCGGCTTTTTTGCAGGTGTTAGGTTTTTTTTTCAGCTCAAACAGCCCCATTGTTTTCTATGGGGGAATCGTGCACGAGCACGTTTTTGAGGCTGGCCGCATCCGTAAGCAACTCTGGTATCGAGAGTTGCAGTGGCGTTAAATATGCTCTACGCTCCTTTTTTGGAGCCTAACGCAGCCATTCTGTGGACTCTCAATACCAGAGTTATTTTAAAGGTGCGGACAGAAAAAATCCAGCGTTAGCTACGCGGGTCGTTACCGACAAAACTCTAAATCTAGCCGTTAGTCTGAGAGTATAACATTTTATGCAGATGTAAACATCTTAGATAAAATGCCTCCTTGCATCTGGAAAGTCCTTGCATAAAGGGGCAGTAAACTGGCATGCAATTAAAATATATATATTAATTAAAAAAAACTCATATTTGCCAAAAGGGCACCTACCATTTGTGTACTGAGGAGGAAATATTTCTGCATGGCTTTAAGCACTTTCCCACCTGGGTGCTAAGCTGTTTTAATTTTTCTTTTAAATTTTTTTTTTCTTTTCAGATCCCCAAGACTTTCCAACAGTGGGTCTTGGGTTTCTGTAGCTGCTTAGATGCCTGAGATACAGGCTTTTAAGCAGCATGCCCCCTGCTCCTATACTTAACATTGTTAATTTTAAATAAAGTTACACGGTGACATCATCACGTTATTGAGCATGACGTCACCACACATAACGTGAAGCCCCGGTGATGCCTGTCACTATGCAGGCCTGATCGCCAGGGTAGGAGTGGGTTGGAGCCCCCAGATCTCCCTCAAGGTGGGAGAGTGCTAGCGACGGCTCTGAGCCGTCGTTAGCATCAGAGTGGGAAATTCTGCGACGGCTCAGAGCCATCATTAGAACTCAAGGGGTTAAATATAGAATTTCGACAGCATTGTCAAATAATCATAAATACACTGCTGCATATTGACCCCACCATACAACTCCTACCACGCTAAAGTTACAATCCGAAATTGCACTAAGAAATAAAAATCATTTACTAAGTAAGTCTTACCTCCTCTGCAAATGAAAGTGATCTGCCGTCAGACTCAGGCACACACTGTACAAAGTGCCAAGTCTGTCTCACACTGTGCATAGTGGTTTAGTGCACACTCAGAAATCCTCTCAAATGCTAATGCTTTACTCTTTGTAATAACATTTCCCACACTCAGTAGCACTCTGCTGTAGTACCCTCTGGTGGCTGCCAAAATAAAAAAAAAATAAGTTGTTCTTGCCTCATAGGGTCCCCTGGCCCATTGGGCCCCTGACAGGAGTCACCCCTGTCACCCTCTGATGGCGGCCCTGCCTCTAGTGGCCAAAATGCATTCAGATTAGGCAGTCTTTAAGGTCTAAGAAATTAGCATATGAACCTCCTAGATTTAGCTTTTAACTAAGAATACCAAGAGAACAAAGCAAAATTGGCAATAAAAGTAAATTGGAAAGTTGTTTAAAATTACATTCCCTATTTAAATCATGAAAGGTTTTTTTGGACTTGACTGTCTGAAATGCACGAAAGCTACTGCTCTCAGCCAAAGAGGGGTTGTCAGATTGTTTTATTAGATAAATGTATTACATTTTAATGGTTTCCCTTTCCTGTTGGCTGCTTGTTTTCTGCTTCACGTAGGTTATACAGATATTCTGTAATGTTTTACGTATTGTCAGGTAGCCTTAAAGGGACACTAAACATCTGTCTTCTAATAATCCCTAAAACCTACTTTTTCTTATTAATAAAAATAAAGTAATCACTGCTGACGATTTTATATGCTCCTCTTACCCCAAACTGTTGAAGGATATTGTTTTAAAATACAGCACTGATCCCCTGCTGGACTCTCCTATGTAAGCTGCCATATTGTAACGCACGCTACAGGCAGGGGCACAGAAGTCACAGGCTCATGATGCAGTCAAGGACACACACGGCTATATTACATACAGTGTACTTACAGGATCACATCTGTGTGAGCTGCTGTAACTGAATAAACATTTATTAGAGTATAAAGGTATTAGATTTAGCCATGTATGTATAATACACATCATATGCTCTTAACCTTAATAAAATGATCATTATGTACTGTTTATTTGTGTTTCTAACCCCCCACAGTTAAAACTTCAAACTGCCCACAAGTTTTAGGCTTTAAGAAAAGCCGTTTTCTGCAGGCAGCCAGGCACTATCATCAGTGTAATTTATTTGTTGTAACCTCCGTGGGGGAAGAGGGAGGCTGTGACGCTGCATATACTCTCAGTGCAGAAGATTTCTGCTTTTCAAGAGTTCTCCTCTGTTTCAAAATCACTAAGAGCTGACAGTTGTACAAGCTTAGGGATCGTTTAGCAATGATCGTCTGCATTGAAATAGACAATCATTGCTAAACGATCCCTTTAAGATGCATATGATGTGTATTATACAAACATGGCTAAATCTAATACCTTTATACTCTAATAAATGTTTATTCAGTTACAGCAGCTCACACAGATGTGATCCTGTAAGTACACTGTATGTAATATAGCCGTGTGTGTCCTTGACTGCATCATGAGCCTGTGACTTCTGTGCCCCTGCCTGTAGCGTGCGTTACAATATGGCAGCTTACATAGGAGAGTCCAGCAGGGGATCAGTGCTGTATTTTAAAACAATATCCTTCAACAGTTTGGGGTAAGAGGAGCATATAAAATAGTCAGCAGTGATTACTTTATTTTTATTAATAAGAGAAAGTAGGTTTTAGGGATTATTATCAGGTGTTTAGTGTACCTTTAAATACAAATGTCTCACAAAGGCCGAACTGATCACTGCCTCACAAAGACCGAACTGATCACTGTCTCACAAAGGCCGAACTGATCACTGTCTCACAAAGACCGAACTGATCACTGTCTCACAAAGACCGAACTGATCACTGTCTCACAAAGACCGAACTGATCACTGTCTCACAAAGACCGAACTGATCACTGTCTCACAAAGACCGAACTGATCACTGCCTCACAAAGACTGAACTGATCACTGCCTCACAAAGAGCGAACTGATCACTGCCTCACAAAGAGCGAACTGATCACTGCCTCACAAAGACTGAACTGATCACTGTCTCACAAAGAGCAAACTGATCACTGTCTCACAAAGAGCAAACTGATCACTGTCTCACAAAGAGCAAACTGATCACTGTCTCACAAAGACTGAACTGATCACTGTCTCACAAAGAGCGAACTGATCACTGTCTCACAAAGACTGAACTGATCACTGTCTCACAAAGACTGAACTGATCACTGCCTCACAAAGAGCGAACTGATCACTGTCTCACAAAGACTGAACTGATCACTGCCTCACAAAGAGCGAACTGATCACTGCCTCACAAAGAGCGAACTGATCACTGCCTCACAAAGAGCGAACTGATCACTGCCTCACAAAGAGCGAACTGATCACTG
This sequence comes from Bombina bombina, assembly GCF_027579735.1. Lineage (NCBI taxonomy): Eukaryota > Metazoa > Chordata > Amphibia > Anura > Bombinatoridae > Bombina > Bombina bombina. Next base: position 1,130,613,375 of record NC_069504.1, read on the forward strand.
TCTCACAAAGGCCGAACTGATCACTGCCTCACAAAGACCGAACTGATCACTGTCTCACAAAGACCGAACTGATCACTGTCTCACAAAGACCGAACTGATCACTGTCTCACAAAGAGCGAACTGATCACTGTCTCACAAAGACCGAACTGATCACTGTCTCACAAAGAGCGAACTGATCACTGTCTCACAAAGAGCAAACTGATCACTGTCTCACAAAGACCGAACTGATCACTGTCTCACAAAGAGCGAACTGATCACTGTCTCACAAAGAGCGAACTGATCACTGTCTCACAAAGACCGAACTGATCACTGTCTCACAAAGACCGAACTGATCACAGTCTCACAAAGACCGAACTGATCACTGTCTCACAAAGACCGAACTGATCACTGTCTCACAAAGACCGAACTGATCACTGCCTCACAAAGACTGAACTGATCACTGCCTCACAAAGAGCGAACTGATCACAGCCTCACAAAGAGCGAACTGATCACTGCCTCACAAAGACTGAACTGATCACTGTCTCACAAAGAGCAAACTGATCACTGTCTCACAAAGAGCGAACTGATCACTGTCTCACAAAGACTGAACTGATCACTGTCTCACAAAGAGCGAACTGATCACTGTCTCACAAAGACTGAACTGATCACTGTCTCACAAAGACTGAACTGATCACTGCCTCACAAAGAGCGAACTGATCACTGTCTCACAAAGACTGAACTGATCACTGCCTCACAAAGAGCGAACTGATCACTGTCTCACAAAGAGCGAACTGATCACTGCCTCACAAAGAGCGAACTGATCACTGCCTCACAAAGAGCGAACTGATCACTGTCTCACAAAGGCCGAACTGATCACTGCCTCACAAAGACCGAACTGATCACTGTCTCACAAAGACCGAACTGATCACTGTCTCACAAAGAGCGAACTGATCACTGTCTCACAAAGACCGAACTGATCACTGTCTCACAAAGAGCGAACTGATCACTGTCTCACAAAGAGCGAACTGATCACTGTCTCACAAAGACTGAACTGATCACTGACTCACAAAGAGCGTACTGATCACTGTCTCACAAAGAGCGAACTGATCACTGTCTCACAAAGGCCGAACTGATCACTGCCTCACAAAGACCGAACTGATCACTGTCTCACAAAGACCGAACTGATCACTGTCTCACAAAGACCGAACTGATCACTGTCTCACAAAGAGCGAACTGATCACTGTCTCACAAAGACCGAACTGATCACTGTCTCACAAAGAGCGAACTGATCACTGTCTCACAAAGAGCAAACTGATCACTGTCTCACAAAGACCGAACTGATCACTGTCTCACAAAGAGCGTACTGATCACTGTCTCACAAAGAGCGAACTGATCACTGTCTCACAAAGACCGAACTGATCACTGTCTCACAAAGACCGAACTGATCACAGTCTCACAAAGACCGAACTGATCACTGTCTCACAAAGACCGAACTGATCACTGTCTCACAAAGACCAAACTGATCACTGCCTCACAAAGACTGAACTGATCACTGCCTCACAAAGAGCGAACTGATCACAGCCTCACAAAGAGCGAACTGATCACTGCCTCACAAAGACTGAACTGATCACTGTCTCACAAAGAGCAAACTGATCACTGTCTCACAAAGAGCAAACTGATCACTGTCTCACAAAGACTGAACTGATCACTGTCTCACAAAGAGCGAACTGATCACTGTCTCACAAAGACTGAACTGATCACTGTCTCACAAAGACTGAACTGATCACTGCCTCACAAAGAGCGAACTGATCACTGTCTCACAAAGACTGAACTGATCACTGCCTCACAAAGAGCGAACTGATCACTGCCTCACAAAGAGCGAACTGATCACTGCCTCACAAAGAGCGAACTGATCACTGCCTCACAAAGAGCGAACTGATCACTGTCTCACAAAGGCCGAACTGATCACTGCCTCACAAAGACCGAACTGATCACTGTCTCACAAAGACCGAACTGATCACTGTCTCACAAAGAGCGAACTGATCACTGTCTCACAAAGACCGAACTGATCACTGTCTCACAAAGAGCGAACTGATCACTGCCTCACAAAGAGCGAACTGATCACTGTCTCACAAAGGCCGAACTGATCACTGCCTCACAAAGACCGAACTGATCACTGTCTCACAAAGACCGAACTGATCACTGTCTCACAAAGACCGAACTGATCACTGTCTCACAAAGAGCGAACTGATCACTGTCTCACAAAGAGCGAACTGATCACTGTCTCACAAAGAGCGAACTGATCACTGTCTCACAAAGAGCAAACTGATCACTGTCTCACAAAGACCGAACTGATCACTGTCTCACAAAGAGCGAACTGATCACTGTCTCACAAAGAGCGAACTGATCACTGTCTCACAAAGACCGAACTGATCACTGTCTCACAAAGACCGAACTGATCACTGTCTCACAAAGACCGAACTGATCACTGTCTCACAAAGACCGAACTGATCACTGTCTCACAAAGACCAAACTGATCACTGCCTCACAAAGACTGAACTGATCACTGCCTCACAAAGAGCGAACTGATCACTGTCTCACAAAGAGCGAACTGATCACTGCCTCACAAAGACTGAACTGATCACTGTCTCACAAAGAGCAAACTGATCACTGTCTCACAAAGAGCAAACTGATCACTGTCTCACAAAGACTGAACTGATCACTGTCTCACAAAGAGCGAACTGATCACTGTCTCACAAAGACTGAACTGATCACTGTCTCACAAAGACTGAACTGATCACTGTCTCACAAAGAGCGAACTGATCACTGTCTCACAAAGACTGAACTGATCACTGTCTCACAAAGAGCGAACTGATCACTGCCTCACAAAGAGCGAACTGATCACTGCCTCACAAAGAGCGAACTGATCACTGCCTCACAAAGAGCGAACTGATCACTGTCTCACAAAGGCCGAACTGATCACTGCCTCACAAAGACCGAACTGATCACTGTCTCACAAAGACCGAACTGATCACTGTCTCACAAAGAGCGAACTGATCACTGTCTCACAAAGACCGAACTGATCACTGTCTCACAAAGAGCGAACTGATCACTGTCTCACAAAGAGCGAACTGATCACTGTCTCACAAAGACTGAACTGATCACTGACTCACAAAGAGCGTACTGATCACTGTCTCACAAAGAGCGAACTGATCACTGTCTCACAAAGACCGAACTGATCACTGTCTCACAAAGACCGAACTGATCACTGTCTCACAAAGAGCGAACTGATCACTGTCTCACAAAGAGCGAACTGATCACTGTCTCACAAAGACTGAACTGATCACTGCCTCACAAAGACTGAACTGATCACTGTCTCACAAAGAGCGAACTGATCACTGTCTCACAAAGACTGAACTGATCACTGTCTCACAAAGAGCGAACTGATCACTGTCTCACAAAGAGCGAACTGATCACTGCCTCACAAAGAGCGAACTGATCACTGCCTCACAAAGACCGAACTGATCACTGCCTCACAAAGAGCGAACTGATCACTGCCTCACAAAGAGCGAACTGATCACTGTCTCACAAAGACTGAACTGATCACTGCCTCACAAAGAGCGAACTGATCACTGCCTCACAAAGAGCGAACTGATCACTGTCTCACAAAGACTGAACTGATCACTGCCTCACAAAGACCGAACTGATCACTGCCTCACAAAGAGCGAACTGATCACTGCCTCACAAAGAGCGAACTGATCACTGTCTCACAAAGACTGAACTGATCACTGTCTCACAAAGACCGAACTGATCACTGTCTCACAAAGAGCGAACTGATCACTGCCTCACAAAGACCGAACTGATCACTGCCTCACAAAGAGCGAACTGATCACTGTCTCACAAAGACCGAACTGATCACTGTCTCACAAAGAGAGAACTGATCACTGTCTCACAAAGAGCGAACTGATCACTGTCTCACAAAGAGCGAACTGATCACTGTCTCACAAAGACTGAACTGATCACTGTCTCACAAAGAGCGAACTGATCACTGTCTCACAAAGAGTGAACTGATCACTGTCTCACAAAGAGCGAACTGATCACTGTCTCACAAAGAGTGAACTGATCACTGTCTCACAAAGAGCGAACTGATCACTGCCTCACAAAGAGCGAACTGATCACTGCCTCACAAAGAGCGAACTGATCACTGCCTCACAAAGAGCGAACTGATCACTGTCTCACAAAGACTGAACTGATCACTGCCTCACAAAGACCGAACTGATCACTGTCTCACAAAGAGCGAACTGATCACTGTCTCACAAAGACCGAACTGATCACTGCCTCACAAAGACCGAACTGATCACTGTCTCACAAAGAGCGAACTGATCACTGTCTCACAAAGAGCGAACTGATCACTGCCTCACAAAGAGCGAACTGATCACTGCCTCACAAAGAGCGAACTGATCACTGTCTCACAAAGAGCGAACTGATCACTGTCTCACAAAGAGCGAACTGATCACTGTCTCACAAAGAGCGAACTGATCACTGTCTCACAAAGAGCGAACTGATCACTGTCTCACAAAGAGCGAACTGATCACTGTCTCACAAAGACTGAACTGATCACTGCCTCACAAAGAGCGAACTGATCACTGTCTCACAAAGAGCGAACTGATCACTGTCTCACAAAGAGCGAACTGATCACTGTCTCACAAAGAGCGAACTGATCACTGTCTCACAAAGACCGAACTGATCACTGCCTCACAAAGAGCGAACTGATCACTGCCTCACAAAGAGCGAACTGATCACTGCCTCACAAAGAGCGAACTGATCACTGTCTCACAAAGACTGAACTGATCACTGCCTCACAAAGACCGAACTGATCACTGTCTCACAAAGAGCGAACTGATCACTGTCTCACAAAGACCGAACTGATCACTGCCTCACAAAGACCGAACTGATCACTGTCTCACAAAGAGCGAACTGATCACTGGTCTCACAAGAGAGCGAACTGATCACTGCCTCACAAAGAGCGAACTGATCACTGTCTCACAAAGAGCGAACTGATCACTGTCTCACAAAGACCGAACTGATCACTGCCTCACAAAGAGCGGAACTGATCACTGTCCTCACAAAGAGCCGAACTGATCACTGTCTCACAAAGACGAACTGATCACTGTCTCACAAAGAGCGAACTGATCACTGTCTCACAAAGACCGAACTGATCACTGCCTCACAAAGAGCGAACTGATCACTGCCTCACAAAGAGCGAACTGATCACTGCCTCACAAAGACCGAACTGATCACTGTCTCACAAAGAGCGAACTGATCACTGCCTCACACAGAGAGAACTGATCACTGTCTCACAAAGACTGAACTGATCACTGTCTCACAAAGAGCGAACTGATCACTGCCTCACAAAGACTGAACTGATCACTGTCTCACAAAGAGCGAACTGATCACTGTCTCACAAAGACTGAACTGATCACTGTCTCACAAAGAGCGAACTGATCACTGCCTCACAAAGAGCGAACTGATCACTGCCTCACAAAGAGCGAACTGATCACTGCCTCACAAAGACCGAACTGATCACTGCCTCACAAAGAGCGAACTGATCACTGCCTCACAAAGACTGAACTGATCACTGTCTCACAAAGAGCGAACTGATCACTGTCTCACAAAGAGCAAACTGATCACTGTCTCACAAAGAGCGAACTGATCACTGTCTCACAAAGAGCGAACTGATCACTGTCTCACAAAGACTGAACTGATCACTGTCTCACAAAGAGCGAACTGATCACTGCCTCACAAAGACTGAACTGATCACTGTCTCACAAAGAGCGAACTGATCACTGCCTCACAAAGACTGAACTGATCACTGTCTCACAAAGAGCGAACTGATCACTGCCTCACAAAGACTGAACTGATCACTGTCTCACAAAGAGCGAACTGATCACTGCCTCACAAAGACTGAACTGATCACTGTCTCACAAAGAGCGAACTGATCACTGCCTCACAAAGAGCGAACTGATCACTGCCTCACAAAGACTGAACTGATCACTGCCTCACAAAGAGCGAACTGATCACTGTCTCACAAAGAGCGAACTGATCACTGTCTCACAAAGACGAACTGATCACTGTCTCACAAAGAGCGAACTGATCACTGCCTCACAAAGAGCGAACTGATCACTGTCTCACAAAGACTGAACTGATCACTGTCTCACAAAGAGCGAACTGATCACTGTCTCACAAAGAGCGAACTGATCACTGTCTCACAAAGAGCGAACTGATCACTGTCTCACAAAGAGCGAACTGATCACTGCCTCACAAAGAGCGAACTGATCACTGCCTCACAAAGAGCGAACTGATCACTGCCTCACAAAGAGCGAACTGATCACTGTCTCACAAAGACTGAACTGATCACTGTCTCACAAAGAGCGAACTGATCACTGTCTCACAAAGAGCGAACTGATCACTGTCTCACAAAGACCGAACTGATCACTGCCTCACAAAGAGCGAACTGATCACTGTCTCACAAAGAGCGAACTGATCACTGTCTCACAAAGAGCGAACTGATCACTGTCTCACAAAGAGCGAACTGATCACTGTCTCACAAAGAGCGAACTGATCACTGTCTCACAAAGAGCGAACTGATCACTGTCTCACAAAGAGCGAACTGATCACTGTCTCACAAAGAGCGAACTGATCACTGCCTCACAAAGAGCGAACTGATCACTGTCTCACAAAGAGCGAACTGATCACTGTCTCACAAAGACCGAACTGATCACTGTCTCACAAAGAGCGAACTGATCACTGCCTCACAAAGACCGAACTGATCACTGTCTCACAAAGACCGAACTGATCACTGTCTCACAAAGAGCGAACTGATCACTGTCTCACAAAGACCGAACTGATCACTGCCTCACAAAGAGCGAACTGATCACTGCCTCACAAAGAGCGAACTGATCACTGCCTCACAAAGAGCGAACTGATCACTGTCTCACAAAGACTGAACTGATCACTGCCTCACAAAGACCGAACTGATCACTGTCTCACAAAGAGCGAACTGATCACTGTCTCACAAAGACCGAACTGATCACTGCCTCACAAAGACCGAACTGATCACTGTCTCACAAAGAGCGAACTGATCACTGTCTCACAAAGAGCGAACTGATCACTGCCTCACAAAGAGCGAACTGATCACTGTCTCACAAAGAGCGAACTGATCACTGTCTCACAAAGAGCGAACTGATCACTGTCTCACAAAGAGCGAACTGATCACTGCCTCACAAAGACCGAACTGATCACTGTCTCACAAAGACCGAACTGATCACTGTCTCACAAAGAGCGAACTGATCACTGTCTCACAAAGACCGAACTGATCACTGCCTCACAAAGAGCGAACTGATCACTGCCTCACAAAGAGCGAACTGATCACTGCCTCACAAAGAGCCGAACTGATCACTGTCTCACAAAGAGCGAACTGATCACTGTCCTCACAAGAGAGAACTGATCACTGTCTCACAAAGACTGAACTGATCACTGTCTCACAAAGAGCGAACTGATCACTGCCTCACAAAGACTGAACTGATCACTGTCCTCACAAAGAGCGAACTGATCACTGTCCTCACAAAGACGAACTGATCACTGTCTCACAAAGAGCGAACTGATCACTGCCTCACAAAGAGCGAACTGATCACTGCCTCACAAAGAGCGAACTGATCACTGCCTCACAAAGACCGAACTGATCACTGCCTCACAAAGAGCGAACTGATCACTGCCTCACAAAGAGCGAACTGATCACTGTCTCACAAAGAGCGAACTGATCACTGTCTCACAAAGAGCAAACTGATCACTGTCTCACAAAGAGCGAACTGATCACTGTCTCACAAAGAGCGAACTGATCACTGTCTCACAAAGAGCGAACTGATCACTGTCTCACAAAGAGCGAACTGATCACTGCCTCACTGATCACTGTCTCACAAAGAGCGAACTGATCACTGCCTCACAAAGACTGAACTGATCACTGTCTCACAAAGAGCGAACTGATCACTGCCTCACAAAGACCGAACTGATCACTGTCTCACAAAGAGCGAACTGATCACTGCCTCACAAAGACAGAACTGATCACTGTCTCACAAAGAGCGAATCTGATCACTGCCTCACAAAGAGCGAACTGATCACTGCTCACAAAGACTGAACTGATCACTGCCTCACAAAGAGCCGAACTGATCTCTGTCTCACAAAGAGCGAACTGATCACTGTCTCACAAAGACTGAACTGATCACTGTCTCACAAAAGACTGAAACTGATCACTGCCTCACAAAGAGGCGAACTGATCACTGCCCTCACAAAGACTGAACTGATCACTGACTCACAAATCGTGAAGATCACTGTCTCACAAAGAGCGAACTGATCACTGCCTCACCAAAGAGTGAACTGATCACTGTCTCACAAGAGTGCCGAACTGATCACTGCCTCTACAAAAGAGCTGAACTGATCACTGTCCTCACAAAGAGCGAACTGTATCACTGCCCTCACAAGAGACTGAACCTGATCACGGTCTCACAAAGAGCTGAACTGAACACTAGCTCCTACACAAAGAGCCGAACTGAATCAACTGTCCTCACAAAGACTGCGAACTGATCACTGCCTCACACAAAGATGCCGAACTGATCACTGTCCTCACAAAGAGCCGAACTGATCACTGTCTCCACAAAGAGCTGAACTGAACACTGTCTCATCAAAGAAGCGAACTGATCAATGTCTCACAAAGAGCGAAACTGATCACTGTCTCCCAAAGACCTGAACTGATCATCATGTCTCACAAAGAGCGAATGATCACTGTCTCACAAGAGCGAACTGATCACTGTCTCACAAAGAGCGAACTGATCACAGTCTCACAAACAGCGAACTGATCACTGTCTCACAAAGAGCGAACTGATCACTGTCTCACAAAGAGCGAACTGATCACTGTCTCACAAAGAGCGAACTGATCACTGTCTCACAAAGACCGAACTGATCACTGTCTCACAAAGACCGAACTGATCACTGTCTCACAAAGAGCGAACTGATCACTGTCTCACAAAGAGCGAACTGATCACTGTCTCACAAACAGCGAACTGATCACTGTCTCACAAACAGCGAACTGATCACTGCCTCACAAAGAGCGAACTGATCACTGTCTCACAAAGAGAGAACTGATCACTGCCTCACAAAGAGCGAACTGATCACTGTCTCACAAAGAGAGAACTGATCACTGTCTCACAAAGAGCGAACTGATCACTGTCTCACAAAGAGCGAACTGATCACTGTCTCACAAAGAGCGAACTGATCACTGTCTCACAAAGAGCGAACTGATCACTGTCTCACAAAGAGCGAACTGATCACTGTCTCACAAAGCCGAACTGATCACTGCCTCACAAAGACCGAACTGATCACTGTCTCACAAAGAGCCGAAACTGATCACTGTCTCACAAAGACCGAACTGATCACTGTCTCACAAAGAGCGAACTGATCACTTGTCTCACAAAGACGAACTGATCACTGTCTCACAAAGAGCGAACTCGATCACTGTCGTCACAAAGAGCGAACTGATCACTGTCTCACAAAGAGCGAAACTGATCACTGTCTCACAAGAGCGACTGATCACTGCTCACAAAGACGAACTGATCACTGTCTCACAAAGACCGAACTGATCACTGTCTCACGAAAGACGACTGATCACTGTCTCACAAAGAGCGTACTGATCACTGTCTCACAGAGACGAACTGATCACTTGTCTCACAAAGAGCGAACTGATCACTGTATCACAAAGGCTGAACTGATCACTGCTCACAAAGAGCTGAACTGATCACTGTCTCACAAAGAGCGAACTGATCACTGTCTCACAAAGAGCGAACTGATCACTGTCTCACAAAGAGCGAACTGATTCACTGTCTCACAAAGAGCGAACTGATCACTGTCTCACAAAGAGCGAACTGATCACTGTCTCACAAAGAGCGAACTGATCACTGTCTCACAAAGACAGAACTGATCACTGTCTCACAAAGAGCGAACTGATCACTGTCTCACAAAGAGCGAACTGATCACTGCCTCACAAAGAGCGAACTGATCACTGTCTCACAAAGAGCGAACTGATCACTGCCTCACAAAGAGCGAACTGATCACTGTCTCACAAAGAGCGAACTGATCACTGCCTCACAAAGAGCGAACTGATCACTGTCTCACAAAGACCGTAACTGATCACTGTCTCACAAAGAGCGAACTGATCACTGTCTCACAAAGAGCGAACTGATCACTGTCTCACAAAGAGCGAACTGATCACTGTCTCACAAAGAGCGAACTGATCACTGTCTCACAAAGAGCGAACTGATCACTGTCTCACAAAGACTGAACTGATCACTGTCTCACAAAGAGCGAACTGATCACTGTCTCACAAAGAGCGAACTGATCACTGTCTCACAAAGAGCGAACTGATCACTGTCTCACAAAGAGCGAACTGATCACTGTCTCACAAAGAGCGAACTGATCACTGTCTCACAAAGAGCGAACTGATCACTGTCTCACAAAGAGCGAACTGATCACTGTCTCACAAAGAGCGAACTGATCACTGTCTCACAAAGAGCGAACTGATCACTGTCTCACAAAGAGCGAACTGATCACTGTCTCACAAAGAGCGAACTGATCACTGTCTCACAAAGACTGAACTGATCACTGTCTCACAAAGACCGAACTGATCACTGTCTCACAAAGAGCGAACTGATCACTGTCTCACAAAGAGCGAACTGATCACTGTCTCACAAAGACTGAACTGATCACTGTCTCACAAACAGAGAACTGATCACTGTCTCACAAAGAGCGAACTGGATCACTGTCTCACAAAGAGCGACTGATCACTGTCTCACAAGAGCGAACTGATCACTGTCTCACAAAGAGCTGAACTGATCACTGTCTCACAAACGAGCGAACTGATCACTGTCTCACAAAGACTGAACTGATCACTGTCTCACAAAGACTGAACTGATCACTGTCTCACAAAGAGCGAACTGATCACTGTCTCACAAAGAGCGAACTGATCACTGTCTCACAAAGAGCGAACTGATCACTGTCTCATAAAGAGCGAACTGATCACTGTCTCACAAAGACCTGAACTGATCACTTTTCCTCACAAAGAGCGAACTGATCACTGTCTCACAAAGAGCGAACTGATCCACTGTCTCACAAAGCGAGAACTGATCATTGTCTCACAAACAGCGAACTGATCACTGTCTCACAAAGACCGAACTGATCACTGTCTCACTAAGAGCGAACTGATCACTGTCTCACAAAGAACGAACTGATCACTGTCTCACAAAGAGAGAACTGATCATTGTCTCACAAAGACTGAACTGATCACTGTCTCACAAAGAGCGAACTGATCACTGTCTCACAGAGAGCAAACTGATCACTGTCTCACAAAGAGCGAACTGATCACTGTCTCACAAAGAGCGAACTGATCACTGTCTCACAAAGACTGAACTGATCACTGTCTCACAAAGAGCGAACTGATCACTGTCTCACAAAGAGCAAACTGATCACTGTCTCACAAAGAGCGAACTGATCACTGTCTCACAAAGAGCGAACTGATCACTGTCTCACAAACAGCGAACTGATCACTGTCTCACAAAGAGCAGAACTGATCACTGTCTCACAAAGACCGAACTGATCACTGTCTCACAAAGAGCGAACTGATCACTGTCTCACAAAGACCGAACTGATCACTGTCTCACAAAGACCGAACTGATCACTGCCTCACAAAGAGCGAACTGATCACTGCCTCACAAAGAGCGAACTGATCACTGCCTCACAAAGACCGAACTGATCACTGTCTCACAAAGACCGAACTGATCACTGTCTCACAAAGAGCGAACTGATCACTGTCTCACAAAGACCGAACTGATCACTGCCTCACAAAGAGAGAACTGATCATTGTCTCACAAACAGCGAACTGATCACTGTCTCACAAAGACCGAACTGATCACTGTCTCACAAAGAGCGAACTGATCACTGTCTCACAAAGAACGAACTGATCACTGTCTCACAAAGAGAGAACTGATCATTGTCTCACAAAGACTGAACTGATCACTGTCTCACAAAGAGCGAACTGATCACTGTCTCACAAAGAGCGAACTGATCACTGTCTCACAAAGAGCGAACTGATCACTGTCTCATAAAGAGCGAACTGATCACTGTCTCAAAAAGACTGAACTGATCACTGTCTCACAAAGAGCGAACTGATCACTGTCTCACAAAGAGCGAACTGATCACTGTCTCACAAAGAGCGAACTGATCACTGTCTCACAAAGAGCGAACTGATCACTGTCTCATAAAGAGCGAACTGATCACTGTCTCACAAAGACTGAACTGATCACTGTCTCACAAAGAGCAAACTGATCACTGTCTCACAAAGAGCGAACTGATCACTGTCTCACAAAGAGCGAACTGATCACTGTCTCACAAAGAGCGAACTGATCACTGTCTCACAATGAGCGAACTGATCACTGTCTCACAAAGAGCGAACTGATCACTGTCTCACAAAGAGCGAACTGATCACTGTCTCACAAAGACCGAACTGATCACTGTCTCACAAAGAGCGAACTGATCACTGTCTCACAAAGACCGAACTGATCACTGTCTCACAAAGACCGAACTGATCACTGTCTCACAAAGAGCGAACTGATCACTCTCTCACAAAGAGCGAACTGATCACTGCCTCACAAAGACCGAACTGATCACTGTCTCACAAAGACCGAACTGATCACTGTCTCACAAAGAGCGAACTGATCACTGTCTCACAAAGACCGAACTGATCACTGCCTCACAAAGAGAGAACTGATCACTGTCTCACAAAGAGCGAACTGATCACTGTCTCACAAAGAGCGAACTGATCACTGTCTCACAAAGAGCGAACTGATCACTGTCTCACAAAGAGCGAACTGATCACTGCCTCACAAAGACCGAACTGATCACTGTCTCACAAAGACCGAACTGATCACTGTCTCACAAAGACCGAACTGATCACTGTCTCACAAAGAGCGAACTGATCACTGTCTCACAAAGACCGAACTGATCACTGTCTCACAAAGACTGAACTGATCACTGCCTCACAAAGACTGAACTGATCACTGTCTCACAAAGAGCGAACTGATCACTGTCTCACAAAGACTGAACTGATCACTGTCTCACAAAGAGCGAACTGATCACTGTCTCACAAAGAGCGAACTGATCACTGCCTCACAAAGAGCGAACTGATCACTGTCTCACAAACAGCGAACTGATCACTGTCTCACAAAGAGCAAACTGATCACTGCCTCACAAAGACCGAACTGATCACTGCCTCACAAAGAGCGAACTGATCACTGCCTCACAAAGAGCGAACTGATCACTGTCTCACAAAGACTGAACTGATCACTGCCTCACAAAGAGCGAACTGATCACTGCCTCACAAAGAGCGAACTGATCACTGTCTCACAAAGACTGAACTGATCACTGCCTCACAAAGACCGAACTGATCACTGCCTCACAAAGAGAGAACTGATCATTGTCTCACAAACAGCGAACTGATCACTGTCTCACAAAGACCGAACTGATCACTGTCTCACAAAGAGCGAACTGATCACTGTCTCACAAAGACCGAACTGATCACTGTCTCACAAAGAGAGAACTGATCACTGTCTCACAAAGACTGAACTGATCACTGTCTCACAAAGAGCGAACTGATCACTGTCTCACAAAGAGCGAACTGATCACTGTCTCACAAAGAGCGAACTGATCACTGTCTCATAAAGAGCGAACTGATCACTGTCTCACAAAGACTGAACTGATCACTGTCTCACAAAGAGCGAACTGATCACTGTCTCACAAAGAGCGAACTGATCACTGTCTCACAAAGAGCGAACTGATCACTGTCTCATAAAGAGCGAACTGATCACTGTCTCACAAAGACTGAACTGATCACTGTCTCACAAAGAGCGAACTGATCACTGTCTCACAAAGAGCAAACTGATCACTGTCTCACAAAGAGCAAACTGATCACTGTCTCACAAAGAGCGAACTGATCACTGTCTCACAAAGAGCGAACTGATCACTGTCTCACAAACAGCGAACTGATCACTGTCTCACAAAGAGCGAACTGATCACTGTCTCACAAAGACCGAACTGATCACTGTCTCACAAAGACCGAACTGATCACTGTCTCACAAAGAGCGAACTGATCACTGTCTCACAAAGACCGAACTGATCACTGCCTCACAAAGAGAGAACTGATCACTGTCTCACAAAGAGCGAACTGATCACTGTCTCACAAAGAGCGAACTGATCACTGTCTCACAAAGAGCGAACTGATCACTGTCTCACAAAGACTGAACTGATCACTGTCTCACAAAGACTGAACTGATCACTGTCTCACAAAGAGCGAACTGATCACTGTCTCACAAAGAGCGAACTGATCACTGTCTCACAAAGAGCGAACTGATCACTGTCTCATAAAGAGCGAACTGATCACTGTCTCACAAAGACTGAACTGATCACTGTCTCACAAAGAGCGAACTGATCACTGTCTCACAAAGAGCGAACTGATCACTGTCTCACAAAGAGCGAACTGATCACTGTCTCATAAAGAGCGAACTGATCACTGTCTCACAAAGACTGAACTGATCACTGTCTCACAAAGAGCGAACTGATCACTGTCTCACAAAGAGCGAACTGATCACTGTCTCACAAAGAGCAAACTGATCACTGTCTCACAAAGAGCAAACTGATCACTGTCTCACAAACAGCGAACTGATCACTGTCTCACAAAGAGCGAACTGATCACTGTCTCACAAAGACCGAACTGATCACTGCCTCACAAAGACCGAACTGATCACTGTCTCACAAAGAGCGAACTGATCACTGTCTCACAAAGAGCGAACTGATCACTGTCTCACAAAGAGCGAACTGATCACTGCCTCACAAAGAGCGAACTGATCACTGCCTCACAAAGAGAGAACTGATCACTGTCTCACAAAGACCGAACTGATCACTGTCTCACAAAGAGCGAACTGATCACTGTCTCACAAAGAGCAAACTGATCACTGTCTCACAAAGAGCGAACTGATCACTGTCTCACAAAGAGCGAACTGATCACTGTCTCACAAAGAGCGAACTGATCACTGTCTCACAAAGAGCGAACTGATCACTGTCTCACAAAGACCGAACTGATCACTGTCTCACAAAGAGCGAACTGATCACTGTCTCACAAAGACCGAACTGATCACTGTCTCACAAAGACCGAACTGATCACTGTCTCACAAAGAGCGAACTGATCACTGTCTCACAAAGAGCGAACTGATCACTGTCTCACAAACAGCGAACTGATCACTGTCTCACAAACAGCGAACTGATCACTGCCTCACAAAGAGCGAACTGATCACTGTCTCACAAAGAGAGAACTGATCACTGCCTCACAAAGAGCGAACTGA
The DNA here is from genome assembly GCF_027579735.1 of Bombina bombina. Taxonomy (NCBI): domain Eukaryota; kingdom Metazoa; phylum Chordata; class Amphibia; order Anura; family Bombinatoridae; genus Bombina; species Bombina bombina. Next base: position 1,130,628,851 of record NC_069504.1, read on the forward strand.
TCACTGTCTCACAAAGAGAGAACTGATCACTGTCTCACAAAGAGCGAACTGATCACTGTCTCACAAAGAGCGAACTGATCACTGTCTCACAAAGAGCGAACTGATCACTGTCTCACAAAGAGCGAACTGATCACTGTCTCACAAAGACCGAACTGATCACTGTCTCACAAAGAGCGAACTGATCACTGTCTCACAAAGAGCGAACTGATCACTGTCTCACAAAGACTGAACTGATCACTGTCTCACAAACAGAGAACTGATCACTGTCTCACAAAGACTGAACTGATCACTGTCTCACAAAGAGCGAACTGATCACTGTCTCACAAAGAGCGAACTGATCACTGTCTCACAAAGACTGAACTGATCACTGTCTCACAAACAGAGAACTGATCACTGTCTCACAAACACTGAACTGATCACTGTCTCACAAAGACTGAACTGATCACTGTCTCACAAAGAGCGAACTGATCACTGTCTCACAAAGAGCGAACTGATCACTGTCTCACAAAGAGCGAACTGATCACTGTCTCATAAAGAGCGAACTGATCACTGTCTCACAAAGACTGAACTGATCACTGTCTCACAAAGAGCGAACTGATCACTGTCTCACAAAGAGCGAACTGATCACTGTCTCACAAAGAGAGAACTGATCATTGTCTCACAAACAGCGAACTGATCACTGTCTCACAAAGACCGAACTGATCACTGTCTCACAAAGAGCGAACTGATCACTGTCTCACAAAGAACGAACTGATCACTGTCTCACAAAGAGAGAACTGATCATTGTCTCACAAAGGCCTAGATTTGGAGTTCGGCGGTAGCCGTCAAAACCAGCGTTAGAGGCTGCTAACGCTGGTTTTGGCCGCCCGCTGGTATTTGGAGTCAGTGATTAAAGGGTCTAACGCTCACTTTTCAGCCGCGACTTTTCCATACCGCAGATCCCCCTACGCCATTTGCGTAGCCTATATTTTCAATGGGATCTTTCTAACGCCGGTATTTAGAGTCGTTTCTGAAGTGAGCGTTAGAGTTCTAACGACAAAATTCCAGCCGCCTGAAAATAGCAGGAGTTAAGAGCTTTCTGGCTAACGCCGGTTTATAAAGCTCTTAACTACTGTACTCTAAAGTACACTAACACCCATAAACTACCTATGTACCCCTAAACCGAGGCCCCCCCCACATCGCCGACACTCGATTAAAATTTTTAACCCCTAATCTGCCGACCGCCACCTACGTTATATTTATGTACCCCTAATCTGCTGCCCCTAACCCCGCCGACCCCTGTATTATATTTATTAACCCCTAACCTGCCCCCCACAACATCGCCGCCAGCTTCTTAAAATAATTAACCCCTAATCTTCCGACCGCAAAGCGCCGCCACCTACGTTATCCCTATGTACCCCTAATCTGCTACCCCTAACACCGCCGACCCCTATATTATATTTATTAACCCCTAATCTGCCCCCCACAACGTCGCCGACACCTGCCTACACTTATTAACTCCTAATCTGCCGAGCGGACCTGAGCGCTACTATAATAAAGTTATTAACCCCTAATCCGCCTCACTAACCCTATCATAAATAGTATTAACCCCTAATCTGCCCTCCCTAACATCGCCGACACCTACCTTCAATTATTAACCCCTAATCTTCCGTTCGGAGCTCACCGCTATTCTAATAAATGGATTAACCCCTAAAGCTAAGTCTAACCCTAACACTAACACCCCCCTAAGTTAAATATAATTTTTATCTAACGAAATAAATTAACTCTTATTAAATAAATGATTCCTATTTAAAGCTAAATACTTACCTGTAAAATAAACCCTAATATAGCTACAATATAAATTATAATTATATTATAGCTATTTTAGGATTAATATTTATTTTACAGGCAACTTTGTAATTATTTTAACCAGGTACAATAGCTATTAAATAGTTAAGAACTATTTAATAGTTACCTAGTTAAAATAATAACAAATTTACCTGTAAAATAAATCCTAACCTAAGATATAATTAAACCTAACACTACCCTATCAATAAAATAATTAAATAAACTACCTACAATTACCTACAATTAACCTAACACTACACTATCAATAAATTAATTAAACACAATTCCTACAAATAAATACAATTAAATAAACTAGCTAAAGTACAAAAAATAAAAAAGAACTAAGTTACAGAAAATAAAAAAATATTTACAAACATAAGAAAACTATTACAACAATTTTAAACTAATTACACCTACTCTAAGCCCCCTAATAAAATAACAAAGCCCCCCAAAATAAAAAATTCCCTACCCTATTCTAAATTAAAAAAGTTACAAGCTCTTTTACCTTACCAGCCCTGAACAGGGCCCTTTGCGGGGCATGCCCCAAGAAGTTCAGCTCTTTTGCCTGTAAAAAAAAACATACAATACCCCCCCCCAACATTACAACCCACCACCCACATACCCCTAATCTAACCCAAACCCCCCTTAAATAAACCTAACACTAATCCCCTGAAGATCTTCCTACCTTGTCTTCACCATCCAGGTATCACCGATCCGTCCTGGCTCCAAGATCTTCATCCAACCCAAGCGGGGGTTGGCGATCCATAATCCGGTGCTGAAGAGGTCCAGAAGAGGCTCCAAAGTCTTCCTCCTATCCGGCAAGAAGAGGACATCCGGACCGGCAAACATCTTCTCCAAGCGGCATCTTCGATCTTCTTCCATCCGGAGCGAAGCGGCAGGATCCTGAAGACCTCCAGCGCGGAACATCCATCCGGACCGACGACTGAACGACGAATGACTGTTCCTTTAAGGGACGTCATCCAAGATGGCGTCCCTCGAATTCCGATTGGCTGATAGGATTCTATCAGCCAATCGGAATTAAGGTAGGAATTTTCTGATTGGCTGATGGAATCAGCCAATCAGAATCTAGTTCAATCCGATTGGCCGATCCAATCAGCCAATCAGATTGAGCTCGCATTCTATTGGCTGATCGGAACAGCCAATAGAATGCGAGCTCAATCTGATTGGCTGATTGGATCAGCCAATCGGATTGAACTTGATTCTGATTGGCTGATTCCATCAGCCAATCAGAAAATTCCTACCTTAATTCCGATTGGCTGATAGAATCCTATCAGCCAATCGGAATTCGAGGGACGCCATCTTGGATGACGTCCCTTAAAGGAACAGTCATTCGTCGTTCAGTCGTCGGTCCGGATGGATGTTCCGCGCTGGAGGTCTTCAGGATCCTGCCGCTTCGCTCCGGATGGAAGAAGATCGAAGATGCCGCTTGGAGAAGATGTTTACCGGTCCGGATGTCCTCTTCTTGCCGGATAGGAGGAAGACTTTGGAGCCTCTTCTGGACCTCTTCAGCACCGGATTATGGATCGCCAACCCCCGCTTGGGTTGGATGAAGATCTTGGAGCCAGGACGGATCGGTGATACCTGGATGGTGAAGACAAGGTAGGAAGATCTTCAGGGGATTAGTGTTAGGTTTATTTAAGGGGGGTTTGGGTTAGATTAGGGGTATGTGGGTGGTGGGTTGTAATGTTGGGGGGGGGGGGGTATTGTATGTTTTTTTTTACAGGCAAAAGAGCTGAACTTCTTGGGGCATGCCCCGCAAAGGGCCCTGTTCAGGGCTGGTAAGGTAAAAGAGCTTGTAACTTTTTTAATTTAGAATAGGGTAGGGAATTTTTTTTATTTTGGGGGGCTTTGTTATTTTATTAGGGGGCTTAGAGTAGGTGTAATTAGTTTAAAATTGTTGTAATATTTTTCTTATGTTTGTAAATATTTTTTTATTTTCTGTAACTTAGTTCTTTTTTATTTTTTGTACTTTAGCTAGTTTATTTAATTGTATTTATTTGTAGGAATTGTGTTTAATTAATTTATTGATAGTGTAGTGTTAGGTTAATTGTAGGTAATTGTAGGTAGTTTATTTAATTATTTTATTGATAGGGTAGTGTTAGGTTTAATTATATCTTAGGTTAGGATTTATTTTACAGGTAAATTTGTTATTATTTTAACTAGGTAACTATTAAATAGTTCTTAACTATTTAATAGCTATTGTACCTGGTTAAAATAATTACAAAGTTGCCTGTAAAATAAATATTAATCCTAAAATAGCTATAATATAATTATAATTTATATTGTAGCTATATTAGGGTTTATTTTACAGGTAAGTATTTAGCTTTAAATAGGAATCATTTATTTAATAAGAGTTAATTTATTTCGTTAGATAAAAATTATATTTAACTTAGGGGGGTGTTAGTGTTAGGGTTAGACTTAGCTTTAGGGGTTAATCCATTTATTAGAATAGCGGTGAGCTCCGCTCGGAAGATTAGGGGTTAATAATTGAAGGTAGGTGTCGGCGATGTTAGGGAGGGCAGATTAGGGGTTAATACTATTTATGATAGGGTTAGTGAGGCGGATTAGGGGTTAATAATTTTATTATAGTAGCGCTCAGGTCCGCTCGGCAGATTAGGGGTTAATAAGTGTAGGCAGGTGTCGGCGACGTTGAGGGGGGCAGATTAGGGGTTAATAAATATAATATAGGGGTAGGCGATGTTAGGGCCGCAGATTAGGGGTACATAGGGATAACGTAGGTTGCGGCGGTTTACGGAGCGGCAGATTAGGGGTTTAAAAAAATATGCAGGGGTCAGCGATAGCGGGGGCGGCAGATTAGGGGTTAATAAGTGTAAGGTTAGGGGTGTTTAGACTCGGGGTACATGTTAGAGTGTTAGGTGCAGACGTAGGAAGTGTTTCCCCATAGGAAACAATGGGGCTGCGTTAGGAGCTGAACGCTGCTTTTTTGCAGGTGTTAGGTTTTTTTTCAGCTCAAACAGCCCCATTGTTTCCTATGGGGGAATCGTGCACGAGCACGTTTTTGAGGCCGGCCGCGTCCGTAAGCAACTCTGGTATCGAGAGTTGCATTTGCGGTAAAAATGCTCTACGCTCCTTTTTTGGAGCCTAACGCAGCATTTGTTTGAACTCTCGATACCAGAGTTAATTTTATGGTGCGGCCAGAAAAAAGCCCGCGGAGCGTTAACAGCCCTTTTACCGCCAAACTCCAAATCTAGGCCAAAGACTGAACTGATCACTGTCTCACAAAGACCGAACTGATCACTGTCTCACAAAGAGAGAACTGATCACTGTCTCACAAAGACTGAACTGATCACTGTCTCACAAAGACTGAACTGATCACTGTCTCTCTTCAGATTCATGACAGGACATATTGGCAGATACTATTGTTGCTATAAAATTGTTTTTGAGGAACTGAGTACTTTGACAAATGAAAGTCTTTATCAGCGTTCAGATACATTATGCAACAAATATTTGTAAATCATTTACTCAGAGGATTGTTCTTTTAATAAATACAAAACATATCTAATCTAATGTACCTGTGTGCTGAGCTCTTAATAATCATTGGCAGTGCCATGTTGGCTCTAGGCACACAGAAATCTGCTGTCCCTCAGCTGTCACTACTGCCTGTTGTATATTATAATTGTCTTGTTTATATCTTACTGTTAGTTATTAGAACAGAGATTTAATATACATAGTGTAACTACTTTATTGCCAGCAACACACATACTGCAGGGATTTATCTAGTTTATTGCCAGCAACACACATACTGCAGGGATTTAACTACTTTATTGCCAGCAACACATATACTGCAGGGATTTAACTACTTTATTGCCAGCAACACACATACTGCAGGGATTTAACTACTTTATTGCCAGCAACACACATACTGCAGGGATTTAACTACTTTATTGCCAGCAACACACATACTGCAGGGATTTAGCTAGTTTATTGACAGCAACACATATACTGCAGGGATTTAACTACTTTATTGCCAGCAACACGCATACTGCAGGGATTTATCTAGTTTATTGACAGTAACACACATACTGCAGGGATTTAACTACTTTATTGCCAGCAACACACATACTGCAGGGATTTAACTACTTTATTGCCAGCAACACACATACTGCAGGGATTTAACTACTTTATTGCCAGCAACACACATACTGCAGGGATTTAGCTAGTTTATTGACAGCAACACATATACTGCAGGGATTTAACTACTTTATTGCCAGCAACACGCATACTGCAGGGATTTATCTAGTTTATTGACAGTAACACACATACTGCAGGGATTTAACTACTTTATTGCCAGCAACACGCATACTGCAGGGATTTATCTAGTTTATTGACAGTAACACACATACTGCAGGGATTTAACTACTTTATTGCCAGCAACACACATACTGCAGGGATTTAACTACTTTATTGCCAGCAACACACATACTGCAGGGATTTAACTACTTTATTGCCAGCAACACACATACTGCAGGGATTTATCTAGTTTATTGACAGCAACACACATACTGCAGGGATTTAACTACTTTATTGCCAGCAACACATATACTGCAGGGATTTAACTACTTTATTGCCAGCAACACACATACTGCAGGGATTTAACTACTTTATTGCCAGCAACACACATACTGCAGGGATTTATCTAGTTTATTGACAGCAACACACATACTGCAGGGATTTAAAGGGACTCTCAAGTCAAAATTAAACTTTCATGATTCAGATTGAGCAGCAATTTTAAACAACTTTCCAATTTACTTCCATTAACAAAATGTGCACAGTCTTTTAATATTTACACTTTACTACATTAAACCCAGCTCTGGTAAGCAGCTTCAGTTTCATGAAACTACTCATGATCATGGGGAGCAGAGGGAGGAGCTAAAGTCTGACTCCTCCCCATGGTCTATACTATAGCACTGGCCTTGTGTCCCTGTTTGTGCAATACCCTGGAGCCTGTGGTGCATGATTCCGTGTTATGCCACCTGAAATGCAACTGCGCTGTTCCCCTCCTTCTTACAAATATATGGTTGTCTGTGCCAGGCAGAGACAAGTAAAATGTGTTTGCTGTTATCTTGTCCTTCCTTCATTTACTCCTTCCATATACAGTCATTTCTCACTGTGGGTTACAGGCAATGTGTGGTTAAATTCACATACACTATTTGTTTATTTCTGCTGGCATGATCATTAATAATAATAATAGTAGCATGAGGGTAGTAGTATAAATATGATTATTTATATTTATATATACTGTATATAGTTTCATCAAATGTTCTTCTGTCCTGACCAATACCAACTCAAGTAGATCTGCAGGGGGTTAGGGCTAAGATTACATACAGGTGTGGTTTGGGTTAGGATATATACTCAGAACCAGGGGTGCATTTTGGTCTCGGCCAACTAGGTCTGTGCCTAGGGCAGCATCATTTGTGGACCAGAACATTGTGAGGGATAGATCTATGGCATGAGGCTTTCTCGTGCTCTCCTGATGCTTTATGTATTAGATTATTACACTAATCCCTGTCTCTCATGAGAAGGATTCCATACATGATCATCAGAAAACAGAATTTATGTTTACCTGATAAATTACTTTCTCCAACGGTGTGTCCGGTCCACGGCGTCATCCTTACTTGTGGGATATTCTCTTCCCCAACAGGAAATGGCAAAGAGCCCAGCAAAGCTGGTCACATGATCCCTCCTAGGCTCCGCCTACCCCAGTCATTCGACCGACGTTAAGGAGGAATATTTGCATAGGAGAAACCATATGGTACCGTGGTGACTGTAGTTAAAGAAAATAAATTATCAGACCTGATTAAAAAAACCAGGGCGGGCCGTGGACCGGACACACCGTTGGAGAAAGTAATTTATCAGGTAAACATAAATTCTGTTTTCTCCAACATAGGTGTGTCCGGTCCACGGCGTCATCCTTACTTGTGGGAACCAATACCAAAGCTTTAGGACACGGATGAAGGGAGGGAGCAAATCAGGTCACCTAAATGGAAGGCACCACGGCTTGCAAAACCTTTCTCCCAAAAATAGCCTCAGAAGAAGCAAAAGTATCAAACTTGTAAAATTTGGTAAAAGTGTGCAGTGAAGACCAAGTCGCTGCCCTACATATCTGATCAACAGAAGCCTCGTTCTTGAAGGCCCATGTGGAAGCCACAGCCCTAGTGGAATGAGCTGTGATTCTTTCGGGAGGCTGCCGTCCGGCAGTCTCGTAAGCCAATCTGATGATGCTTTTAATCCAAAAAGAGAGAGAGGTAGAAGTTGCTTTTTGACCTCTCCTTTTACCAGAATAAACAACAAACAAGGAAGATGTTTGTTTAAAATCCTTTGTAGCATCTAAATAGAATTTTAGAGCGCGAACAACATCCAAATTGTGCAACAAACGTTCCTTCTTTGAAACTGGTTTCGGACACAGAGAAGGTACGATAATCTCCTGGTTAATGTTTTTGTTAGAAACAACTTTTGGAAGAAAACCAGGTTTAGTACGTAAAACCACCTTATCTGCATGGAACACCAGATAAGGAGGAGAACACTGCAGAGCAGATAATTCTGAAACTCTTCTAGCAGAAGAAATTGCAACTAAAAACAAAACTTTCCAAGATAATAACTTAATATCAACGGAATGCAAGGGTTCAAACGGAACCCCCTGAAGAACTGAAAGAACTAAATTGAGACTCCAAGGAGGAGTCAAAGGTTTGTAAACAGGCTTAATTCTCACCAGAGCCTGAACAAAGGCTTGAACATCTGGCACAGCGGCCAGCTTTTTGTGAAGTAACACAGACAAGGCAGAAATCTGTCCCTTCAGGGAACTTGCAGATAATCCTTTTTCCAATCCTTCTTGAAGGAAGGATAGAATCCTAGGAATCTTAACCTTGTCCCAAGGGAATCCTTTAGATTCACACCAACAGATATATTTTTTCCAAATTTTGTGGTAAATCTTTCTAGTTACAGGCTTTCTGGCCTGAACAAGAGTATCGATAACAGAATCTGAGAATCCTCGCTTCGATAAGATCAAGCGTTCAATCTCCAAGCAGTCAGCTGGAGTGAAACCAGATTCGGATGTTCGAACGGACCCTGAACAAGAAGGTCTCGTCTCAAAGGTAGCTTCCAAGGAGGAGCCGATGACATATTCACCAGATCTGCGTACCAAGTCCTGCGTGGCCACGCAGGAGCTATCAAGATCACCGACGCCCTCTCCTGATTGATCCTGGCTACCAGCCTGGGGATGAGAGGAAACGGCGGGAACACATAAGCTAGTTTGAAGGTCCAAGGTGCTACTAGTGCATCCACTAGAGCCGCCTTGGGATCCCTGGATCTGGACCCGTAGCAAGGAACTTTGAAGTTCTGACGAGAGGCCATCAGATCCATGTCTGGAATGCCCCACCGCTGAGTGACTTGGGCAAAGATTTCCGGATGGAGTTCCCACTCCCCCGGATGCAATGTCTGACGACTCAGAAAATCCGCTTCCCAATTTTCCACTCCTGGGATGTGGATAGCAGACAGGTGGCAGGAGTGAGACTCCGCCCATAGAATGATTTTGGTCACTTCTTCCATCGCCAGGGAACTCCTTGTTCCCCCCTGATGGTTGATGTACGCAACAGTTGTCATGTTGTCTGATTGAAACCGTATGAACTTGGCCCTCGCTAGCTGAGGCCAAGCCTTGAGAGCATTGAATATCGCTCTCAGTTCCAGAATATTTATCGGTAGAAGAGATTCTTCCCGAGACCAAAGACCCTGAGCTTTCAGGGATCCCCAGACCGCGCCCCAGCCCATCAGACTGGCGTCGGTCGTGACAATGACCCACTCTGGTCTGCGGAATGTCATCCCTCGTGACAGGTTGTCCAGGGACAGCCACCAACGGAGTGAGTCTCTGGTCCTCTGATTTACTTGTATCTTCGGAGACAAGTCTGTATAGTCCCCATTCCACTGACTGAGCATGCACAGTTGTAATGGTCTTAGATGAATGCGTGCAAAAGGAACTATGTCCATTGCCGCTACCATCAACCCGATCACTTCCATGCACTGAGCTATGGAAGGAAGAGGGACGGAATGGAGTATCCGACAAGAGTCTAGAAGTTTTGTTTTTCTGGCCTCTGTCAGAAAAATCCTCATTTCTAAGGAGTCTATTATTGTTCCCAAGAAGGGAACCCTTGTTGACGGAGATAGAGAACTCTTTTCCACGTTCACTTTCCATCCGTGAGATCTGAGAAAGGCCAGGACAATGTCCGTGTGAGCCTTTGCTTGAGGAAGGGACGACGCTTGAATCAGAATGTCGTCCAAGTAAGGTACTACAGCAATGCCCCTTGGTCTTAGCACAGCTAGAAGGGACCCTAGTACCTTTGTGAAAATCCTTGGAGCAGTGGCTAATCCGAAAGGAAGCGCCACGAACTGGTAATGTTTGTCCAGGAATGCGAACCTCAGGAACCGATGATGTTCCTTGTGGATAGGAATATGTAGATACGCATCCTTAAAATCCACCGTGGTCATGAATTGACCTTCCTGGATGGAAGGAAGAATAGTTCGAATGGTTTCCATCTTGAACGATGGAACCTTGAGAAACTTGTTTAAGATCTTGAGATCTAAGATTGGTCTGAACGTTCCCTCTTTTTTGGGAACTATAAACAGATTGGAGTAGAACCCCATCCCTTGTTCTCTTAATGGAACGGGATGAATCACTCCCATTTTTAACAGGTCTTCTACACAATGTAAGAATGCCTGTCTTTTTATGTGGTCTGAAGACAACTGAGACCTGTGGAACCTCCCCCTTGGGGGAAGTCCCTTGAATTCCAGAAGATAACCTTGGGAGACTATTTCTAGCGCCCAAGGATCCAGAACATCTCTTGCCCAAGCCTGAGCGAAGAGAGAGAGTCTGCCCCCCACCAGATCCGGTCCCGGATCGGGGGCCAACATTTCATGCTGTCTTGGTAGCAGTGGCAGGTTTCTTGGCCTGCTTTCCCTTGTTCCAGCCTTGCATTGGTCTCCAAGCTGGCTTGGCTTGAGAAGTATTACCAAAAGTGAGGTGTGGTAGCCAGGCGCTAAGATAATCCCTTGTGCTGAGTACAAATAAAGGGTCTAACCAACCCCCAAAGGAAAGAACAGGTTTGATAGAATATGTACAGCGCCAATAAAGGCTAAGGGATAAATATAAACACTAAAAACGAAATATACCTGCTAAGGCTGAACAAGAATTTATTATAATTCAACAGTAATGGTACCAATAGATAAAATGAGTAAAAAACAGTAATTAAAACAGTTCTTAAAAGCAATGGTAAGGTGGAGTGTTGTGCTGATACACTCACAAAGTGCAAATAGCAATAGAATCCAAGGGGTGGAAAACTAAGATGGTGAAATCCACATTTGCTTGTGGATACACGAATGAACAAAATGTGTGAGCAGCATAAAAATGTATGCGACTTAAATGTGTAACATGATAGTGCAAATGTTGTGCAACATAAGTGAGAGTAATTGTGATCACTAAGTGTATAAAAGATAAGGAAAAAACAATTCACATCAAAAATACAAAAAATCACAATAAAATATAATATATTAATATATTAAAATATTAAAAAGTCCCGATGACACTGCAGTGCAAAAAATAATAAATCACATGTGAATAACTGCCATTGAGTGGCAAATGTGGAAAAAGGGTGGTATACCCAAGGCAAAAAAGAAGAAATCCAGTGAAAAAACAGAAATGAAAAATAAAAATCAAAAAACAAATACAAAAATGATGTTCAACAAAAGGTCAAAAAAGAACAAAAAAAAAACAAAAAAAAAAAGAGTGTTGTAATCCAAAAAATAGTAAATTAAAAGTCAATCACATGAAGGAACCTTGAATCCTGAGGGGAAGAGTTCCCAGGCGAATCCTGACAACGGTCAGCTCTTTGTCCAAAGTCCTAGAGATGTCCCTGGCCACTTTATTAGGTACACCTTGCTAGTACTGGAATCTAGAAAAATCAAAATAGAGGGCGCCACATGGTGCAGATCAGATGGTAAATGATATTACAGGCTAAGGAGGACAAAAGAATCCTACTCACAAAGTGTAGAGCACAGATGTGCAATACCAGCAGTCCGGAACCACTTGTCGTCCGGTAGACCAAATGGATATGATCACAGGGGCGAATCCTCGTCTCACCAGGGAGAGTCCAGGGACGCCTTGGGGCAGGAGTCAGTCAGCAAAAAGGAATCCAACAGTGGCCAGTCCCACACCTCAAGTGACTAAAGGGGAGACTAGACCAGCTCCAAGAGGGTCAGCGATTCAGAAGATAATCAAGGTAGGCAGCAAGTGAGGAGATAAATATATCTTTAAAAATGTATTAAAACAGTGTGTTACACTGAGAAACGCGTTGCATATGTTTTTACTATTTTAATACATTTTTAAAGATATATTTATCTCCTCACTTGCTGCCTACCTTGATTATCTTCTGAATCGCTGACCCTCTTGGAGCTGGTCTAGTCTCCCCTTTAGTCACTTGAGGTGTGGGACTGGCCACTGTTGGATTCCTTTTTGCTGACTGATTCCTGCCCCAAGGCGTCCCTGGACTCTCCCTGGTGAGACGAGGATTCGCCCCTGTGATCATATCCATTTGGTCTACCGGACGACAAGTGGTTCCGGACTGCTGGTATTGCACATCTGTGCTCTACACTTTGTGAGTAGGATTCTTTTGTCCTCCTTAGCCTGTAATATCATTTACCATCTGATCTGCACCATGTGGCGCCCTCTATTTTGATTTTTCTAGATTCCAGTACTAGCAAGGTGTACCTAATAAAGTGGCCAGGGACATCTCTAGGACTTTGGACAAAGAGCTGACCGTTGTCAGGATTCGCCTGGGAACTCTTCCCCTCAGGATTCAAGGTTCCTTCATGTGATTGACTTTTAATTTACTATTTTTTGGATTACAACACTCTTTTTTTTTTGTTTTTGTTTTTTTGTTGTTCTTTTTTGACCTTTTGTTGAACATCATTTTTGTATTTGTTTTTTGATTTTTATTTTTCATTTCTGTTTTTTCACTGGATTTCTTCTTTTTTGCCTTGGGTATACCACCCTTTTTCCACATTTGCCACTCAATGGCAGTTATTCACCTGTGATTTATTATTTTTTGCACTGCAGTGTCATCGGGACTTTTTAATATTTTAATATATTAATATATTATATTTTATTGTGATTTTTTGTATTTTTGATGTGAATTGTTTTTTCCTTATCTTTTATACACTTAGTGATCACAATTACTCTCACTTATGTTGCACAACATTTGCACTATCATGTTACACATTTAAGTCGCATACATTTTTATGCTGCTCACACATTTTGTTCATTCGTGTATCCACAAGCAAATGTGGATTTCACCATCTTAGTTTTCCACCCCTTGGATTCTATTGCTATTTGCACTTTGTGAGTGTATCAGCACAACACTCCACCTTACCATTGCTTTTAAGAACTGTTTTAATTACTGTTTTTTACTCATTTTATCTATTGGTACCATTACTGTTGAATTATAATAAATTCTTGTTCAGCCTTAGCAGGTATATTTCGTTTTTAGTGTTTATATTTATCCCTTAGCCTTTATTGGCGCTGTACATATTCTATCAAACCTGTTGAGAAGTATTACCCTCTTGCTTAGAGGACGTAGCACTTTGGGCTGGTCCGTTTCTACGAAAGGGACGAAAATTAGGTTTATTTTTTGCCTTGAAAGGCCGATCCTGAGGAAGGGCGTGGCCCTTACCCCCAGTGATATCCGAGATAATCTCTTTCAAGTCAGGGCCAAACAGCGTTTTCCCCTTGAAAGGAATGTTAAGTAGCTTGTTCTTGGAAGACGCATCAGCCGACCAAGATTTCAACCAAAGCGCTCTGCGCGCCACAATAGCAAACCCAGAATTCTTAGCCGCTAACCTAGCCAATTGCAAAGTGGCGTCTAGGGTGAAAGAATTAGCCAATTTGAGAGCATTGATTCTGTCCTTAATCTCCTCATAAGGAGGAGAATCACTGTCGACCGCCTTTATCAGCTCATCGAACCAGAAACATGCGGCTGTAGCGACAGGGACAATGCATGAAATTGGTTGTAGAAGGTAACCCTGCTGAACAAACATCTTTTTAAGCAAACCTTCTAATTTTTTATCCATAGGATCTTTGAAAGCACAACTATCCTCTATGGGTATAGTGGTGCGTTTGTTTAAAGTGGAAACCGCTCCCTCGACCTTGGGGACTGTCTGCCATAAGTCCTTTCTGGGGTCGACTATAGGAAACAATTTTTTAAATATGGGGGGAGGGACGAAAGGAATACCGGGCCTTTCCCATTCTTTATTAACAATGTCCGCCACCCGCTTGGGTATAGGAAAAGCTTCTGGGAGCCCCGGCACCTCTAGGAACTTGTCCATTTTACATAGTTTCTCTGGGATGACCAACTTGTCACAATCATCCAGAGTGGATAATACCTCCTTAAGCAGAATGCGGAGATGTTCCAACTTAAATTTAAATGCAATCACATCAGGTTCAGCTTGTTGAGAAATGTTCCCTGAATCAGTAATTTCTCCCTCAGACAAAACCTCCCTGGCCCCATCAGACTGAGTTAGGGGCCCTTCAGAAATATTAATATCAGCGTCGTCATGCTCTACAGTATCTAAAACAGAGCAGTCGCGCTTACGCTGATAAGTGTTCATTTTGGCTAAAATGTTTTTGACAGAATTATCCATTACAGCCGTTAATTGTTGCATAGTAAGGAGTATTGGCGCGCTAGATGTACTAGGGGCCTCCTGAGTGGGCAAGACTCGTGTAGACGAAGGAGGGAATGATGCAGTACCATGCTTACTCCCCTCACTTGAGGAATCATCTTGGGCATCATTGTCATTGTCACATAAATCACATTTATTTAAATGAATAGGAATTCTGGCTTCCCCACATTCAGAACACAGTCTATCTGGTAGTGCAGACATGTTAAACAGGCATAAACTTGATAACAAGTACAAAAAACGTTTTAAAATAAAACCGTTACTGTCACTTTAAATTTTAAACTGAACACACTTTATTACTGCAAATGCGAAAAAACATGAAGGAATTGTTCAAAATTTACCAAATTTTCACCACAGTGTCTTAAAGCCTTAAAAGTATTGCACACCAAATTTGGAAGCTTTAACCCTTAAAATAACGGAACCGGAGCCGTTTTGAACTTTAACCCCTTTACAGTCCCTGGTATCTGCTTTGCTGAGACCCAACCAAGCCCCAAGGGGAATACGATACCAAATGACGCCTTCAGAAAGTCTTTTCTAAGTATCAGAGCTCCTCTCACATGCGACTGCATGCCATGCCTCTCAAAAACAAGTGCGCAACACCGGCGCGAAAATGAGGCTCTGCCTATGCTTTGGGAAAGCCCCTAAAGAATAAGGTGTCTAAAACAGTGCCTGCCGATATTATTATATCAAAATACCCAGATAAAATGATTCCTCAAGGCTAAATATGTGTTAATAATCAATCGATTTAGCCCAAAAAAAGTCTACAGTCTTAATAAGCCCTTTTTGAAGCCCTTATTTACAATCGTAATAAACATGGCTTACCGGATCCCAGAGGGAAAATGACAGCTTCCAGCATTACATCGTCTTGTTAGAATGTGTCATACCTCAAGCAGCAAGAGACTGCTCACTGTTCCCCCAACTGAAGTTAATTGCTCTCAACAGTCCTGTGTGGAACAGCCATGGATTTTAGTGACGGTTGCTAAAATCATTTTCCTCATACAAACAGAAATCTTCATCTCTTTTCTGTTTCTGAGTAAATAGTACATACCAGCACTATTTCAAAATAACAAACTCTTGATTGAATAATAAAAACTACAGATAAACACTAAAAAACTCTAAGCCATCTCCGTGGAGATGTTGCCTGTACAACGGCAAAGAGAATGACTGGGGTAGGCGGAGCCTAGGAGGGATCATGTGACCAGCTTTGCTGGGCTCTTTGCCATTTCCTGTTGGGGAAGAGAATATCCCACAAGTAAGGATGACGCCGTGGACCGGACACACCTATGTTGGAGAAATGTTCTTTTACTTCTGTAATTTAATGTAACTTAGCTCTGCAAATTGAGCACTTTCTAATTCTCAGCACTTGAGATGCCCTGTTGACCTATCAAGGCTATCCCTGCTGCATATATCTCTAATTGGCTTTATCAGATAATAACTTAAAAACTATTTTCTTTACACTAACATAATGACTGTGGTTAGCCTTGTTGTCTGTAGACTATAGCTCAGTTTGTATCCTCCAAATAAAACAAATGGTGGGTAGAGTTTAGCTTGTGAAAAATATTTACAGTAAAAACATGAATTTGTTTAAAAAACATTAAGTCTGGGCTGATTTGTTGTTGTACAGCAATACAGCAGCAGTGTCTTGTAATTACAGGGTGTTTATGGCCCCTTTAAATGCTGTTTCCTTGGCGACATGGTGTTTGGCATAGAAATGACAGTTGGGCCTTAGCTGATCTAGCTGTTATGTATATGAAGTAGCTAGACCAGTAGCAGACCTACTCACACAGACCGAAAGTAGTAAGCAATAGCAAAAATATACATGCTGCTCTGTATAGATAGATAGAGAGAGAGAGATAGATAGACAGATAGATAGATACAGACAGACGGATAGATTGATAGATAGATAGATAGATAGATACATATGTAGATAGATAGATAGATATGTAGATAGATAAATATTTAGAAAGATAGATATAGATAGATAGATAGATACAGATAAATAGATAGGTAGATACAGATAGATAGATAGATAGATAGATAGATAGATAGATAGATGATAGAAGATAGATGGATATATGATAGACAGATACAGACAGATAGATAGATAGATACAGATAAATACAGTAGATAGATGATCGAAGATAGATAGAGGATAGAAGATAGATAGATAGATAGATATATGTAGATAGATAGATAAAGATAGATAGATACAGATAGATAGATGGATACATATAGATAGATACAGATGGATAGATAGATAGATACAGATAAATAGTTAGATTGATATAGATACAGATAGATAGATACAGATAGATAGATGGATACATATAGATAGATACAGATAGATAGATAAATAGATACAGATAAATAGATAGATAGAGAGAGAGAGAGAGAGAGAGAGAGAGAGATGGATAGATAGATGATAGAAGATAGATAGATAGATTATAGAAGATAGATAGATGATATATAGATAGAGAGATAGATAGAGAGATGGATAGATAGATAGATGATAGAAGATAGATATATAGATTAGATAGATGATAGAAAACAAAATGTATGCTTACCTGATAAATTATTTTCTTTCGGAATGATGATGGTCCATAGTCCTGCACAACATATGGAATATATTTCCCACCGCTTTGGCGGTTAAGAACCCATCCAAGAGCTTAAAATCCCTCCCACTTCCCCGCTCTATTGAGTTTTACGTATAGCCAAGCAGAGAATAGAGAGGTGTCATTAGAACTGTTGCCCGAAAATTGAAAGGGCGGGGCCTATGGACCATCATTATTCTGAAAGAAAAGAATTTATCAGGTAAGCATACATTTTGTTTTCTTTTGTAAAATGATGATGGTCCATAGACCTCCATAACATATGGGATTAATACCCAAGCAGATGGTCTATGTTACGGAAAGGGTGGGACAATTATTCTGGCAGTTCATATTTAACCGACACTGCATCCTGAAGGACTTTCCTGCCAAAAGCTTCTTGCAAAGAAGCAAAAACATAAGAGCAATAAAATCTGGAAAACATGCAGAGAAGACTATGGTGCCAATTGAATGTGCGGACGGACATGATCCGCTGTAACTTCTTAACTCTTGTTTCCAGCGAGCCTGAAGGCTCACGCGGAAACTGCAGCATATGCTGCATAGTAAATCGGCCCCCAGGTCTCAGCTTTGCAAATCTGCTCCAAAGAAGCATCATTGTTAAACGCCCACAAAGTTGCAACTGCTCTTGTGATACTCTTAGGAGGTGACTTCCCCTCACCAAGTAAGCCTTGTGAATCACCTGTTTGAGCCAAGAAGCCAACACTACCTTAGTAGCCTTCTGCCCCTTATGAGTCCCAGAGTAGTGAACAAACAAACTAGAAGATTGTCTGAATTCTTTAGATAGAACTTCAAAGCTCTGACTACATCAAGATTCTGGTATAGTGTTAGTAGGATCTGGACACAAGGAAGGAACAACAATTTCCTGATTGATGTTTTCTGAGGAGACTACCTTAGAAAGAAAATCATATTTCGTACAAAGAACAGCCTTATCCTTGTGAATAATTAGAAATGGAGAATCACAGGACAAGGCTGACAACTCAGAAACTCTCCTAGCTGAGGAGATTGCTAACAAGAAAAGCCTTCCAACCCTCCAAACCTTCCAAGATAAAAGTTTGATATTGATAGAATGCATTGGTTCAAAAGGAGGACCATGCAATACAGAAAGAACTAGATTCAAATTCCAGGGGGGAGAAATAGGTCTTACAACTGGCCTTATTCTAACTAAAGCCTGGACAAAAGTCTGAACACATGGAGTTTAGCTAATTTCTTATGAAGAAAACACACAAACAGATAAAGCAGAAATTTAAACTTTCAGGGAGCTACCAGACAAACCCTTGTCAAGGCCATCCTGTAAAAACTGGAAAATTATAGTAATCCTAAAGGAAAACCAAGAAAACCCTTGGGAAGAGCACCACTCAGAATATGCCTTCCAAATTTTGTGATAATTTTTTTGTGTCACAGGCTTTCTTGCCTGAATCAAAGTTTCTAAGACCGAATCTGAGAAACCTCTATGTCTTAAAACTAGGCGTTCAACCTCCACGCCATTAAACTTAGAGATTTGAGGTCCTGATGGAAAAGAGGCCCTTGAGACAACAGGTCTTGTCTCAGAGGAAGGAGCCATGGAGGAGATGAGGACATCTGCACTAGATCCGCATACCATGTTCTGTTGGGCCATGCTGGAGCAATCAATATTACTGAAGCCAAATCATGTTTGTTCCGAGGAATGACTTTTGGAAGAAGAATAAATGGAGGATACAGGTATGCAATATGAAATTCCCATGGACATACCTAGGTGTTTATCATGTGAGCCTTTTGATTTTTTCGATCTTGCACAATTCCTTGGAAGCTTGTGATTTAAGTGAGAGGCCATCAGATCTATATCCGATAAACCTCATTTGATCTCATTGGATATATTTGATCTCATTTGATCTATAGTTGAAGAGAGTGAGGCTGCTTCAAATAGGGAAAAGTTGTAAAACTATGGATTGGCCTCAGCGCCTGATGGGAACCTGTAAGCCTGGGGGTGGGTAGCTCCTAGCAGTTACCCAAAAATTGTACTGAAAAGGTGATAGAGCCCAGGCGCCTACCCTAGGAAGGCTAGGTTTGAGTAATGTATAACCATATTTTTGCTAAAAATGACTTTTATTACATTCCACATATAAATAAAATCGAAGTGCAATTGGTATACACAATGAGCAATAGTCGCTTTAAGAACAATAATTAAAAAACATTATTTAAAAAGCAATATAAAAACAATTGAAATTATACTTCATGGATCCATGATCAAGGGAATGGGAAACGCACATTCTGTAAGCTTGAAGATTAGTGCCCCTCCGAATCTTTTACTCACTAAATATTTCTTTATTCACAAAAAATTTTGAATACATTATATAAGTGAACTTTCGCACATCCCCATCTATATTCAATTATAAACCCTCCAATTCTAAGTTGTACCTAAAGCTCTTTTTAACATTCTTCATAGACCATAATATAGAGGTTGCCAAAAAAAGACAGCTACCGAGTAGAATTGTCGCCGTCTTTATAGATGAGGTCCATCTTTAACCTCCCACTAATACACACGGAATATACATGTTCTATTAACATTCTTCATAGACCATAATATAGAGGTTGCCAAAAAAAGACAGCTACCGAGTAGAATTGTCGCCGTCTTTATAGATGAGGTCCATCTCTAACCTCCCACTAATACACATGGAATATACATGTTCTATTAAGATTCTTCTATACCCCCTTTGGAATGCAATCCTATTTTGCAATAAATATGAGGAAGAAAAGAAGCCCAAGTTGTCGTAACAGTATTTGCTTTTACCTTTACCCCATACACAATGAGAGTTAAAAATTTTATTATTTTAATACAAACAAGTTAAAGAATTATCCCCATTACTTCTGAAATGTCAGTTTTTGAAAAACGCTATTTCCATTCCTTTTTTAATTGCATCTAATTTAATTTATAACCAATGCTACAGAACCCCCTTATTGTCTTTTGTTTTAAATTTAGGGATTGTAATATCTGTCTGCTCAGAATATTCCTCTGTGTATTTAACACTTTAACAGACACGCACGATATTTAAATTCACTGTTCTTGTCTGACTACAAAGAAAAACGCAGGTTCTACAATATAACACTATTCTACCCTAACATAGTGTGCTATATGCATTTTGAATATATGTCTGAAACTATATCAACCACAATACCACTCATACTATAAAATCTCGTAAAACCGGTATAAAATTATACCGAGATGTTCCGTCCGAATAAGCTACATGTCCCACCATCTCCAATTAAAAGAGAAAGAATTCTCACACCTCCAAAACAGGGCCACTCACGTAGCCCTAATACACACCATGAATAAACAAACACACCTCTTCTAGAGCCAATCAAAGGCGCCTATTCTATGTCGTGACGTCACGACCAATCAGGTTGGTCCAATTACGGACCGATTCATAGTACTTTATATTCCTCCCTGTACATAAGGTACCTTTTTTATAATCAATTGAGCGGGTTCACACCCCCATACAAAAGTTTAAAGTGCATATATAATCAATTGAAGTCCACGATCATTATTTCATGATCGCAACAAATTACCTGCACCGGAAGTGACGTCACGAGGCTAACGAAGCCTACGAAACAGTTATATACCTTACCAAAAAGTATTGTTCCAAGGTATAAGGACTATGAAATCCTGAATTATCCCTAATCTTTTAATTTATGATCGCTAAACTAAGTTTACAGTTTAATTTGTTTGTTGATAAAAACGCAACATGAAAAACCGGAAGTTAACGAATTTATAGCATCCGGTAAAGCACCCTATATAAGGCCACCTCTAACATGCAAAAAACAGTCTTGAGAAAGGCCTAGTACAGGCCGAAACGCGTAGACCAGCACTGGTAAGCCTTATTTCATTATTTGCTATTTTTTCAGGACATCCTACACTATATTTCGTTTTTGTTTTTTCCACAGGTGGATCGTCTGTTCTTTCCCCTTGTCATTTTCATTTTTATTTTTGTTTATATACCTATTGCTTTTTTGTTTTTATACCAATTGCTTATTGGGACATTGCAAAATACATTTTTGATCCTATTTGACTTCGCTGTATAAGCCACCAACCTCACCTATTTCCTGAAATTTCTTCTGATCACACAATTTTCACGTTTTTCAACTTTAATCACTAATTTGGATTTGACTATTTTTTTTTTTATCAAATACATTGATCACACTCTATTTGGATTACACATAACATATATTTTTATATTTTTATTTTTTATTGGAATTTTTTATTGGAATTTCACACAAAAAAATTTTTTATCACAGGATTATAAACATCACTTTGGAGTTGCTTTGGATATTTTGAACTTATGGTCTTTTGGAATTTTATGAACTTTTATATGATTTGAACACCTCAGTTTTGCTTTTGAATTTACCACTGTTCTTACCTATTGTATAATCTACTGCCATTACCTGTTTCCCTTGATCATGGATCCATGAAGTATAATTTCAATTGTTTTTATATTGCTTTTTAAATAATGTTTTTTAATTATTGTTCTTAAAGCGACTATTGCTCATTGTGTATACCAATTGCACTTCGATTTTATTTATATGTGGAATGTAATAAAAGTCATTTTTAGCAAAAATTTGGTTATACATTACTCAAACCTAGCCTTCCTAGGGTAGGCGATGTGGGCTCTATCACCTTTTCAGCTGCTTCAAATAGGCACAGATTTGCACCAAGAATAATGTACAGGAGCGACCATGAGTAAGGATGCACACAAAACTATCATAAGCTGCGATGGCAACTGCCGAAAGGTGCTGAGGTGGTCAGCAGGCAAGGAGCGGGGGCAGCAGGGACATGACACAAATAGTGTGCACCAAGCATAATATAGCCCCAAAACCTTTTTCTTACCTGGCTGTATCCCTGATAAGGATAGGACCAACAGCAACCTGAAAAAAAGAAAAAAGTGTGTAATGAGGAGAGCAGACTAAGTCCCCTGGCTATGCTGTACTTGTGTCAGGGTACCTACAAATAGCCTCTGGGCTGTGTATGTGCTGTGGTAAAGTACTTTCCTGAAGTAGCACCCCTCCATCGTTTTACAGGGCATGTCAGACTCTTGTCAAGGCAGCTGCAGCAGTGTCCAGTTGAGAACCCATCCAGTGCAGGTACAGGTACCACAGAGTATTGCAGTAGGAAATACCTGTGTCCCACTGGGGAAGGCTAAGGACAAGTCCCCACAACACCTGAGGGTAGTTATGGCTGAAGTTCCATAAGGAAATACTGTGCACATAACAGGGTATTCCTATGTCCCTGTATCATTCATCTGCTGTGAAGTCTCTCTTCTATATTCTTTGTGAATGATAAGTCCCAGGAATTAAGGGTCTCACATTGGTCTGAGATCCCAAATATAAATCCATAAGCAAGTAGCTAAAACAACTCTATTTTCAACCATCTCCCATGAGGCCAAGAACAAACTGAAAAGAGATGAGAGGGATTTAAAGATCTTGTAAGGGTTCTTGACCTCCTCCTAGTGGCAGGAAATATATCCCATATGTTATGGAGGACTATGGACCATCATTATTTTACGAAAGAAAGACAGATTAGATAGATGATATATGGATAATAGATGATAGATAGATACCGAGGTAGGCATCTAAGGCACTACATGGCAGGAAATAGTGTTGCCATCTAGTGCTCTTGCAAAACTGCGGCCATATAGTACTCCAGAAATGGGCCAGCTCATAAGCATACACCCCTGTTTTTCAACAAAAGATACCAAGTGAACGAAGACACATAAAAAACTAGAAATTGTTTAACCCCTTAGTGACCAGACCATTTTTTTAATTTTCTTACCGTTAAGGACTAGGACTGTTTTTACATTTCTGCGGTGTTTGTGTTTAGCTGTAATTTTTCTCTTAGTCATTTACTGTACCCACACATATTATATACCGTTTTTTTGCCATTAAATGGACTTTCTAAATATAACATTATTTTCATCATATCTTATAATTTACTATAAAAAATGATAAAATATGATGAAAAAATTAAAAACAAAATAATTTTTTTCTAATTTTAACCCCCAAAATCAGTTACACGTCTAAAACCACCAAACACACCCATGCTTAATAGTTTCTAAATTTTGTCCTGAGTTTAGAAATACCCAATGTTTACATGTTCTTTGCTTTTTTTTGCAAGTTATAGGGCAATAAGTACAAGTAGCACTTTGCTATTTCTAAACCATTTTTTTTTTAATTAGCGAAAGTTACATTGTAACACTGATATCTTTCAGGAATCCCTGAATAACCCTTCACATGTATATATTTTTTAAAAGAAGACAACCTAAGGTATTAAACTTGGGGTATTTTGACTCTTTTCATGCAACCATTTTACCACCAATCTATGCCCTAATTTTGAAAGAAAAAAAAAGTGGGGATTTTTTGACACAGATAGCAATTTAAGAATACATGTACTGAGAACTTTAAGGGTTACAGCCAAAGAACACCATAATATGTGTTCAGCAACATCTGAGTACGTGATACCACCCATGTATAGGTATGTTGGGTTCTTTGGGGGCTAAAAGACCTTATTTTTAGGGGTGCATTCCAGTTTTCCAACTTGGACCCATGTCCTATTTGGGACATTTTTGAAGCTGGTCAATGTAATTTACTCCCATCAAACCATGTATTTTTGAAAAGTAGACACCATAGGGTATTTGAAATGCTGGTATTTTAACACTTTCCATGCACTAATTCAACCACCAGTCTTTGTTAAACTTTTGGGTAGTCATTTTTTTGTGTTATTTTTCACACACAGTGTACTTTAGGCATGGATTCTCAGTTTCTGTTATGTGTTACAGCCAAAGAACACCCCAATATGTGTTCAGCAACATCTCCTAAGTACAGTGATACCACCTATGCATAGGTTTGTTGGCTTTGTTAGTGGTGCAATGCCAAACTTCTGATATGTGTTTGTGATTTTTGTTTTACATTCAACATATCTTCTTTGCCTATCTTCTTTTTGGGGGCCTTTTTACATACCCCAATTTATTTGCTTTCCATGAACATGCATATATTTGAAAAGTTGACACCCCAATGTATTGTATATGGAGTGTTTGATGCCTTTGATGCAACTGTTTTAGCCAAAAAAATTCGAGAAAGTATGTGGTGGTAATTTTTTATTTTTACACACACATTGATTTTTGACTGTGATTTAGGAGAGCCTGTTATAAGTTATTGCAAGAAAACATTCCATGTTATTTTCTGCAAGACCTCCTAAATACACCCATGCCCTCCATGCATAGGTTTGCCAGTATTTTGTGAAGGGGCAGTTATAATTGAATGACTTGTAATTTGAGTTGAAAGTGAGAGTATTTTTTCTGATAGGCCTATCTTAATTTTGGGGCCTTTTGTATACCCCAGTTTTATTTATTGCCATGAAAGTGTATATATTTGAAACGTTGACACCCCAAGGTATTGTATATCGAGTGCTTTGATGCCTTTGATGCAACCATTTTAAACAAAAAAATTGGAGAAAGTGTGAGGTGGTATATTTTCAATTTTCATTTTTACACACACATTGCTTTTTGACTATGATTTAGGAGAGCCTGTTGTAAGTTATCACAAGAAAACACTCCAGGTTGTTTTCTGAAAGACCCCCTGAGTAGACCCATGCCCCCCATGCATAGGTTTGACAGGGGTTTTGGTAAAATACAGCACCAATTTCAGAACTTATAAAAAATAGAACAGTGAAATGTAAAAATCTGGCTCAGTAAAAGTAAAAAAACAAAACAAACAAACTCAGTAACAGTAAACTTAACCAAAAAACCCCCCAAAGAAACACAATGGCAAATTTAAAAAAAAATAAAAAATTGGACCAGTGTGTGATACCGCTTGTAACAGTCTCCAATGCAGATTCCAGGCTGTCCAGGGCAATTAGGACAGTAAAAGGTGGTGTTCTTTTTCTGCCCCCTCTTGGTACAGACTCTGCATTTTTCTAAAGATTCTGCTTCGCTGCAGTAGGGGGCATTTTGAAAATAAAATGGGGAGCCCCAACTCTGCTCTCTCCCATTACCGCCCGAAATGATCTGGAGCTGAAACTGTAAAAAAAGTCTGTTCCATTCCGGGGTTTGCTTTTTTGAACAACAAAAAAGCGTTGTGGGTTGCAATCTATTAAGTAAATTGCAACCTTTTTGTACAAGGCCCTTGTCTTCCGCATAATTAGGTAGGGCTGCAGCAGCTGATCTGCCTGATCAACCCCATCCATATGCCGGTTATAAGCCTTGATGCATACTGGCTTCCTTGTGCTCTAAGCTCTACCACATACAGAGACCTCCACAGTCCTCTCATTGTGGATGGTGGTAAGAAGGTACAAACAATCTTCTTGTCTCTGTACTTAACTGCCAACAGTTCCTCTTGGGGCAGAGCTGAGGTCTCAACTTTTGTAGCCGGGTGCGTGCCTGTTGTCCTGGGAAACCTGAGCGGTTCTTTCTAATTGTACCGCAAGCTACTGTATCAAAGCAATACAGTAGCATGAACAAAAGGACACTTGTATAGAAATTGTCTAGATACAAGTGGTACCCTTTGTTTATCAGGGGTAATATCAGATCCCAGACAATCTTGCTAGTGGTTCTCATATGTTCTGGAAACCTGGAGGGTCAAGGTGGATATCCTTTCCCTCATACACCTGGAAGGCCTGAGTATACCCAGTGTTGCTCTCACAGAGCTTATACACATTTACTCCATACCTGGAGCGCTTGGAAGGAATATACTGCTTGAATCCCAGCCTTGCCTTATACTTCATCAGGGATTCATCCACGCATATATTCCTTCCAGGTGTATAAGCCTCTGCAAACCTGGCAGCAAAGTGGGTAATCAGGGGGTGGATTTTATACAGCCTGTCAAACTGGGGATGCTCCCTGGGGGGGTACAGGCTGTTGTCGCTGAAGTGCATGAAATGTAGAATCATTTCATACCTCTTCCTTGACATACCCTGGGAGTAAATGGGGGTAGAGCAGATGTGGCTACTGCTCCAGTAGGAGCGGATGGAGGGCTTCTTTATGATTCCCATTAGCATAGTCAATGCCCAGATTTTTTTTAATTCTGGCACATTGATGGGGGCCCATTGCTGCTTTGCCAAAAAAGAGTCAGGCTTTGCAGCACAGAACTGATAGGCATATAAATTAGTTTGGGCGACAATGTTCCCTAATACATCATCACCCATAAACACCTCCATAAACTGTTGGTGGCTAAATCCTGCAACATCCACATTGATGCCAGGATTTGCAGTGAAGGGTGGGATATCTGGCCTCTGGCGATGAGGCATTACCCACTCTTCAGTAGCAATGGCAGCTGCAGCAACAAGTCTCCTTCTGGCAGGGTTGCTAGCAGGGGGGCTAGTAGCCACAGATACATCACTATCAGTTAACACTGTATCTAGTGATGTATCTGAGCACCTGGCAGGGTCACTAGTATGGTCAGACAAAGAGGCGTCTGACGCTGACACAAGGATGGCATACACCTCCTCAGCACTATATGTCCTCTGTGACATGATTTATGTAGTGATCTGTCACAAAACAAATTACTAAAAAAATGAACACACAATTTAAATTAATTAAAACTATACCTGCAGTGTAACCTAGGTACCAATATGTCAGCACCATGATTAGAGGGAGGTGCATGAGATGTATTTAGTGTATAATGTGCAGTAATTCTCCCTCACATACCTGCAGTGCAATCTAGGTACCAATATGTCAGCACCATGATTAGCAGGAGGTGTATGAGATGTATTTAGTGTATAATGTGCAGTAACTCTCCTTCACATACCTGCTGTGTAACCTAGGTACCAATATGTCAGCACCATGATTAGCAGGAGGTGCATGAGATGTATTTAGTGTATAATGTGCAGTAACTCTATCACATACCTGTAGTGTAACCTAGGTACCAATATGGCAGAAAACCCATGGATGTTCCTACGTGTACCATTCAGTAGTGCTGTATTAACTATTCTTTTATGATTAGAGGGAGGTGCACGAGATGTATTTAGTGTTTAATGTGCAGTAATTCTCCCTCACATACCTGCAGTGCAATCTAGGTACCAATATGTCAGCACCATGATTAGCAGGAGGTGCATGAGATGTATTTAATGTATAATGTGCAGTAACTCTCTATCACACATCTGCAGTGTAACCTAGCTACCAATATGTCAGCACCATGATTAGAGGGAGGTGCATGAGATGTATTTAGTGTATAATGTGCAGTAATTCTCCCTCACATAACTGCAGTGCAATCTAGGTACCAATATGTCAGCACCATGATTAGCAGGAGGTGCATGAGATGTATTTAGTGTATAATGTGCAGTAACTCTCTATCACACATCTGCAGTGTAACCTAGCTACCAATATGTCAGCACCATGATTAGCAGGAGGTGTATGAGATGTATTTAGTGTATAATGTGCAGTAACTCTCTATCACATCCCTGCAGTGTAATCTAGGTACCAATATGTCAGTACCATGATTAGCAGGAGGTGCATGAGATGTATTTAATGTATAATGTGCAGTAACTCTCCTTGAGATACTTGCAGTGTAACCTAGGTACCAATATGTCAGCACCATGATTAGCAGAAGGTGCATGAGATGTATTTAGTGTATAATGTGCAGTAACTCTCCTTCACACACCTGCAGTGTAACCTAGGTACCAATATGTCCACACTATAATAAGCAGGAGGTGCATGAGATGTAATTAGTGTATAATGTGCATTAACTCTATCACATACCTGTAGTGTAACCTAGGTACCAATATGTCAGCACCATGATTAGCAGGAGGTGTATGAGATGTATTTAGTGTATAATGTGCATTAACTCTATCACATACCTGTAGTGTGACCTAGGTACCAATATGTCAGCACCATGATTAGCAGGAGGTGTATGAGATGTATTTAGTGTATAATGTGCAGTAACTCTCTATCACATCCCTGCAGTGTAATCTAGGTACCAATATGTCAGTACCATGATTAGCAGGAGGTGCATGAGATGTATTTAATGTATAATGTGCAGTAACTCTCCTTGAGATACTTGCAGTGTAACCTAGGTACCAATATGTCAGCACCATGATTAGCAGGAGGTGCATGAGATGTATTTAGTGTATAATGTGCAGTAACTCTCCTTCACACACCTGCAGTGTAACCTAGGTACCAATATGTCCGCACTATAATAAGCAGGAGGTGCATGAGATGCAATTAGTGTATAATGTGCATTAACTCTATCACATACCTGTAGTGTAACCTAGGTACCAATATGTCAGCACCATGATTAGCAGGAGGTGTATGAGATGTATTTAGTGTATAATGTGCATTAACTCTATCACATACCTGTAGTGTGACCTAGGTACCAATATGTCAGCACCATGATTAGCAGGAGGTGCATGAGATGTATTTAGTGTATAATGTGCAGTAACTCTCCTTCACATACCTGCAGTGTAACCTAGGTACCAATATTTAAGCACCATGATTAGCAGGAGGTGCAAGAGATGTATTTAGTGTATAATGTGCAGTAACTCTCCTTCACATACCTGCAGTGTAACCTAGGTACCAATATGTCAGCACCATGATTAGCAGGAGGTGCATGGGATGTATTTAGTGTTTAATGTGCAGTAACTCTCTATCACATCCCTGCAGTGTAACCTAGGTACTAATATGTCATCACCATGATTAGCAGGAGGTGCATGAGATGTATTTAGTGTATAATGTGCAGTAACTCTATCACATACCTGTAGTGTAACCTAGGTACCAATATGGCAGAAAACCCATGGATGTTCCTACGTGTACCATTCAGTAGTGCTGTATTAACTATTCTTTTATGATTAGAGGGAGGTGCACGAGATGTATTTAGTGTTTAATGTGCAGTAATTCTCCCTCACATACCTGCAGTGCAATCTAGGTACCAATATGTCAGCACCATGATTAGCAGGAGGTGCATGAGATGTATTTAATGTATAATGTGCAGTAACTCTCTATCACACATCTGCAGTGTAACCTAGCTACCAATATGTCAGCACCATGATTAGAGGGAGGTGCATGAGATGTATTTAGTGTATAATGTGCAGTAATTCTCCCTCACATACCTGCAGTGCAATCTAGGTACCAATATGTCAGCACCATGATTAGCAGGAGGTGCATGAGATGTATTTAGTGTATAATGTGCAGTAACTCTCTATCACACATCTGCAGTGTAACCTAGCTACCAATATGTCAGCACCATGATTAGCAGGAGGTGTATGAGATGTATTTAGTGTATAATGTGCAGTAACTCTCTATCACATCCCTGCAGTGTAATCTAGGTACCAATATGTCAGTACCATGATTAGCAGGAGGTGCATGAGATGTATTTAATGTATAATGTGCAGTAACTCTCCTTGAGATACTTGCAGTGTAACCTAGGTACCAATATGTCAGCACCATGATTAGCAGAAGGTGCATGAGATGTATTTAGTGTATAATGTGCAGTAACTCTCCTTCACACACCTGCAGTGTAACCTAGGTACCAATATGTCAGCACTATAATAAGCAGGAGGTGCATGAGATGTAATTAGTGTATAATCTGCATTAACTCTATCACATACCTGTAGTGTAACCTAGGTACCAATATGTCAGCACCATGATTAGCAGGAGGTGTATGAGATGTATTTAGTGTATAATGTGCATTAACTCTATCACATACCTGTAGTGTGACCTAGGTACCAATATGTCAGCACCATGATTAGCAGGAGGTGTATGAGATGTATTTAGTGTATAATGTGCAGTAACTCTCTATCACATCCCTGCAGTGTAATCTAGGTACCAATATGTCAGTACCATGATTAGCAGGAGGTGCATGAGATGTATTTAATGTATAATGTGCAGTAACTCTCCTTGAGATACTTGCAGTGTAACCTAGGTACCAATATGTCAGCACCATGATTAGCAGGAGGTGCATGAGATGTATTTAGTGTATAATGTGCAGTAACTCTCCTTCACACACCTGCAGTGTAACCTAGGTACCAATATGTCCGCACTATAATAAGCAGGAGGTGCATGAGATGCAATTAGTGTATAATGTGCATTAACTCTATCACATACCTGTAGTGTAACCTAGGTACCAATATGTCAGCACCATGATTAGCAGGAGGTGTATGAGATGTATTTAGTGTATAATGTGCATTAACTCTATCACATACCTGTAGTGTGACCTAGGTACCAATATGTCAGCACCATGATTAGCAGGAGGTGCATGAGATGTATTTAGTGTATAATGTGCAGTAACTCTCCTTCACATACCTGCAGTGTAACCTAGGTACCAATATTTAAGCACCATGATTAGCAGGAGGTGCAAGAGATGTATTTAGTGTATAATGTGCAGTAACTCTCCTTCACATACCTGCAGTGTAACCTAGGTACCAATATGTCAGCACCATGATTAGCAGGAGGTGCATGGGATGTATTTAGTGTTTAATGTGCAGTAACTCTCTATCACATCCCTGCAGTGTAACCTAGGTACTAATATGTCATCACCATGATTAGCAGGAGGTGCATGAGATGTATTTAGTGTATAATGTGCAGTAACTCTACTTCACATACCTGCAGTGTAACCTAGGTACCAATATGGCAGCACCATGATTAGCAGGAGGTGTATGAGATGTATTTAGTGTATAATGTACAGTAACTCTCCTTCACATACCTGTAGTGTAACCTAGGTACCAATATGTCAGCACCATGATTAGCAGGAGGTGTATGAGATGTATTTAGTGTATAATGTACAGTAACTCTCCTTCACATACCTGTAGTGTAACCTAGGTACCAATATGTCAGCACCATGATTAGCAGGAGGTGCATGAGATTTATTTAGTGTATAATGTGTAGTAACTCTCTATCACATAGCTGCAGTGTAACCTAGGTACCAATATATCATCACCATGAATAGAGGGAGGTGCATGAGATGTAGTGTTTAGTGTCCCTTTAATGTCAGGAAAGCACAATGTGATTGTCTACAAAAGATAGATGAAGTGAGTCTCAATACATTTTGTGCATAGGCTTGCTTCAACGGATCAGCCTATCAGCAGCCTAACAAGGCTTTGGGAATCTAGCCCTATATCTCTCTTGCTTACTGGCCAACGCCAATGAAACTATCCAGTATCACTATATTCAGTCTATTCTGCATACGTTTATTTTGTATACTCATTTTTTAACCAAATAGAATAAT
Source organism: Bombina bombina (assembly GCF_027579735.1). Classification (NCBI taxonomy): domain Eukaryota; kingdom Metazoa; phylum Chordata; class Amphibia; order Anura; family Bombinatoridae; genus Bombina; species Bombina bombina. The sequence goes on from NC_069504.1 coordinate 1,130,660,221, forward strand.
CTTTCAGATTCTGAGGAGTAATTCCTGAGAGCTGTTATTTGTTTACATGACTGCACTGATTTCAGTATCACATCCTTTTTACGTAGCAAGTTCTGCAATCTATCTCCCTATGCTAAAGAACAGCTTCCTTTCTGCAGCGCCGTCTCCAGGAATTGAATAAAAGGGGAGAAGGGCACACAGGGTTCCCATTCAAAGGCACAGGGGCTACTAATGCCATACTAATGAAATGAAAAAGAGCATACTGAGATAGGTTCAGGAGTGTGCACAATGTATAAAATTATTATAAACATGCCATATAGACATTTGATAATAAAAGTAAATTGAAATGTTTTATAAAAAGGTATTTGAATCCTAAAAGTGTAATTTTCTTTATCATGTCTATTTAATGTATGTTTAGGGAAAGGCCAAAATCCTCTGACACGTTAAAGGGGCAGGAAAGCTAATGTGCCTGCGTTGCTCCCAATACTGATATTTTTTTATTGCTGCACTGGGAAGCTAAGGGCAGAATCTGAGAAGCCAAAGGGTCAGTCCTGGTGTGAGCTCTGGCCAGTCTATGTAGGGTTGTACATGCTGATGATGGACTTTAAAGGGCTGATTTATCAATGCTTCAACTGATAATATGCTGGAATTCCACGTCAAATTAGATGCAAAGTTGACCCGCCGTAGTTAACAAAGCATCAAGATCGTGAAATGTTGTATTGTGTGACGTAATATATGCTTCCGCGATATCAATCTGACGCAGATCGATGCTTGTGTTATTCGAGCGGACTACTGATCGTCCGGCGTCACATTCAACTCCATTTTTCCCTCTTGACAATTTATCAAACATTCAACAGGTAGGTACCCTTGCTTCTATTCCAACGCAGCGTACCTTTCGTTCAAACCACCACCCATGAGGCTGTGAATGTCATAGAAATCAATAGGAGTCTGAAAACACAGAATGGTTATGTTCCATGCTGCAAGACAATGAAGCATATTAGATAATAAAAGTAAATTAGAAACTTTATTAAAATGATATACTCTTTCTAAATCATAAGACAAAATGTGGGTTTCATGTCTTTTTAAGTTGATTTTATTTAGCCCTTATTACTAAATAAAATCAAGTAGGGAGATGTTACCCTACTTATGGATTATGTTACATCTTTGTCTCTCATTACAAAGCAAGGGGACAATATTATTGCTTCAAATTTGGTGCACTAGTAGATATAGGGATAAAAATGAAATAAATACATTACATAATATAGCTTACTTCCTTTTTTGGATAAATCTATTTGCACCATTTTTAACGCATGTAATACAAAAATTTGACGCAACACTTTTTGCACCAAATTTAAAGCAATACTCAAACTTCTAAACAACCCACAAACTAGTAAAGTTTTCCACAACTTCTTATTGGTAAATGCATAATCACGTGATTAATGAAATCAGCCAATCTGATTAAAATATACATTTTCTACTATCACTAACAAATCAAATTGCTCGATACTTGTGTCATTGATCATTTATCAGAACTTGTAAGTGCCATTTGTTACATTGTGTATTATACTTTAAAAGTATGTATATGTGTAATTAGTATTAAAGATAAACATTGATCATGACATTAGGCCACACAGTGTAATATTTCTGACAATGATTTTAATAATCAAATTATGTTTGATTCAATATAATCTTAAACTGATAGCTCGAAGTGATAGTCTACCTAACATTTATCTGTCATGAATCAGATACAGCAGAAATTAAAATCACCTCTTTACTGTCATGCTATTTTCTCGGTTTTTCTTCCTTCTCTTGAATTTTATTTTTATTAAGAAATGTCATCTTATATGCCAGTCGATTTTATAATACCTGTGAAGGGGTGGTTTTTAAAACTAGATTGTAATCAGGAGGGGTTACAGAGGTACAGAGAGAAAACTGACCCAGCTCTTAAAATATCCATTCACTGCAAATAAATACATATGATACCCTGATTACATGTTATATTCGCAATTATTCCTTCTCAGAATAATATAAATTTACACTATATTCATATAGTGGTATAAATAAACACAGAGATATGAAAGACAACATTGTTTAGAAGAAGAAAAAAGGAATTTAGGGACATGTAAATATGTTTGCAAAAGATTTCTGACATAACACACACACACACACATATATATATATATATATATATATATATATATATATACATACAAGTATGTGCAAAGGTATATGTACAAATTCTAGCATTAATACATTAATAATCATTTAAAAAACATGAGATAGGCATATCATGATTTCTAGAAAATATCATATATCTGATTTTCTTGTATAACAAATAAATAGAAAAATAATTTTCTATGAGACATTGTTTGTTGAGGTATAAATCAAGCTATTTATTGGATATTAACAGATGAACAATAAAAGGTTAGCTTTAGAGAAATGTGCTTGTTCATGGACAGTAATGAAATGGTATAAAGTTGGAAAAAACAGAATATCCGCAACATCGATGACTCTTATTTATCAACAGTCCGATGCTCATTGCGCTGTATTTGACGCGCGTGTTTTTGACAGACTTTTTAATAAATATGGTTGTTGTATGTAGATTCGCATCAGCGATGTCTGCCGATCGTATTGACACCAGCCAATGCACCGAGATTGACGCTTTGATAAATCGGCCCCTAAGGGTCTCTGCATAGGGTGGGTCAGTCCTAGGGATATACATCAGGAAGAAAAGGGAAGTAAAGGGGCAATGAAACAGTCAGAGCTCTAAATCTGTTCTAATTCTGCTTAGTGTCTCAGACTGAGAGCTGACTGGGTGCTACACTAATGTGCTAAATCTTCTCATACATACCAAGGCTTGGAATTGTCTAACACTTAGGCTGTGTGGGCACGTCCCCATCAGCCAATGTGCACAATAATATTACAGCATACATGTGTGTGATGTTACTTTATGCTAGGGTTACATGCAAAGTAAATATGTGTGTGTGTGTGTGTGTGTATATATACTGTATATTACAACGTTCGAGCTTTCCATGCCATTTTACAGGAAAATTAAACCCAAAATGTAATTCCTCATAAAATGTGTAATTATGTACAGTGAATTTTTTTTTGCAATGTACTTTCCTCCTTTATATTTCTTGATTTTCCTGTAATTTAAATCTGAAAAAGGGATATGAAACCCACGTTTTTTTTCTGTCATGATTCAGATAGAGAAGTAATTTTAAGCAACTTTCAAATTTACTCCTATTATCAATTTTTCTTTGTTCTCCTGTTATCTTTATTTGAAAAAGCAGGTATGTAACCTTTAGCCACCAATAAGCAAGCACTACCCAGAGTGCTGAACAAAAAATGGGCCGGCTCCTATGCTTACATTCCTGCTTTTTAATAAAGATACCAAGAGAACAAAGAAAAATAGGAGTAAATTAGAAAGTTGCTTAAAATTGCATGCTCTATCCGAATTATGAAAGAAAAAAATGTGTGTTTTATATCCATTTGAATATAGATAAATATCCTTAATATAGGTTTTTGAACGGGTTTGTCCCTGCACTACCAAACAGATCTTCAGTGTAGTAATTCATTTTGATGCCTATAACAAGCCTGGATTGGCTCCTCCCAATAAGGCAAGTGGTAGGGGGAGTTTGGCCACTAAAAAACAATTGCAGCCAACAAAGGCCTCGCTTCCATTGAGTCGTAATTCAGTTTGCGTGCACTCGCAAACCGATAAATATGCTGTCGGAAGCAATATCGTTTATCGACTGTTTCCAATGGCGCGTTATACCTCAATATCGGCAGCCGGACTTCGGCTGCCGAAAAGATCTTCGCGTCCCATAGAAAGTAATAGAAGACGTTAATCGATAAATTATACCAGGTTTCCAATGAAAGCGCTAACCGTTAATACATTGTCGGAGGCTGTCGATACATTGAGAAATATTACCCCCAGCTCAACTAGGTGTAAAAGAGGAAAATTGTGCTTTTTGAGACCTATTTTCTATTGAAATTATAAAACTTGCAAATAATGCAAGTGTTTTAATGTAGAAATAAATTGTTATAAGTAATATTTATTGTTGTCTCATGTATAGAAATAGTTGAACTTATATTCTAATAGAAATATCAGTATATATTTAAATATAATAATATATGCAAGAACATATCTACAGAATGCAAACTAGACCTATGCCTAGGGCAGCAATAAATATTACTTATATTTATGAAGTGTTAAATATAATTATATTAGAAAATAGTATTTGATTATTAAAAATATGGATAAGTGTTTTTTTATTTTTCTTGAGAGGCGATCACAGGTAAGAAGCACGGACGTTAAACGTAAATTCTATAGCGTAAGGTCGGGTTACCTTAGCAACTAATTGATTTTCAAGAAATCCGACGTCAGATGGAAGCGTTAACACAACGTTAACTTACAGCTACACGAAAAGAGTGACTGCGCGCAACACGCTAATCTTTTCAATGGAAACCTGGTACTAAAATGCAGCCGTAAATTACTTTTAGCTGTCGGCCGCTTCGGTAGCTTACGGCTCCATTTTTAACGACTCAATGGAAGCGAGGCCATAGTGTCAATATATACAGAAAGTGTTCAAACTTTGTTGGTATGTGAATGTATTGCAATATTACAGAAAATCCTGTACTTGCAAAGTGTTTGTTTGTTCCAACAGAATAGATAATCAATTGATCAAGTAACATGAGATTTATATATTTTTTCCTTTCCAGACAAGTTAATATTTAACAAGCAAATTTCTCAGGTGTATTTAAGATCAATAATCTCAAAATGCTGGATATCTTATGGCAAATCATTTTATCTATAGTATTTAGAAATATTGATTCTACAAGTGAATGTCCTGGAGGTCTCTGGTATGAAATCTGCAGACAGGCTAGGGCAGACTGAACCTGTGGAGTTATGAAATTATTGGTTACTTATTAATCTTCTACAAGCCTTTAAAATTGTACCTTTAAAAATAAGATTGTGTAGTGGATCCTATTAAATATTAATGGTCACATTTATATGAGTAAGAGATCAAGTAGTAAAGTCCACATTCCGAAGGAAATACTTCTGTGATGGAAGTAAAATAAATATTTATCAACAAGGCACTTGTATCAGTATATTAATCATATGCTGATATTATTGTGTTTTCATAAGCCAAGATAGCGTACAGTTCAGATATCAGACTTTAGTGTCTCCTCGTCTTTACTGCCTTATAAATGTAATATTGTGAAACTGTGGTACACTATAAAAACAATACAACAGGAGGTCATTTGTACCCAGCTAAAAAGAATTTCCATTTCACCGGTATCAGTAAACAACAGTAAAGGAGAGACCCTTTCTACAAGATAAAGACTTACAGGTGCTATGATAAAATAGTCTAATACACAAGAGCAGTAAATGACAAGCTCTAATGTGTTAGGGAATGTGATTTTCAGACAATTGCAAAGTTGAAATACTGCTCTGGACCCACAGAGCACTGCTGGCGGTGAGTGGAAAACGGCCTCTGCTGATTCATTCAGCAGCACTAGTTGTACAACTTACATGTGGAACTAGTGCTATTGATTGGATCTCTGGATCCCGAGCAATAACCCCTTTGCATGGGTTAAACACATAGTAGTGCAGGGACATAATATGACATGCTGTATGAATTAGTATGTATTTATTTGATTATGATGACCCATTAACTAGGCAATATTGTTAATTACATACTTAATTCCATTCCAAAGCAGCAACATGTTGCTGGGGTTTAGTGGATATGCACATATGCCTCTCCTTAATGATTCACCCGATGTTCTGGCTCAGGAGCAGAACAACAATAATAATAAACTAAAGCAATTGTAGGTAGTAGAATAAATATAAATAAAAGGAGAGAAACGCTCAAGCTGAGAACAAACATTAGCATAATAGCTTGTTCTATGGCTTATTACCCCCCTAGGAGCAGCCTCTTTTTGCTCAGCATGTGCCTTACACAGAGAAGAAGTTTACTGTTAAATATCAGTCTGATCCTGACTTAACAGTACAGTCCCGATATACCAGGCAAGAAATAGCAATACTCCCCACGTATATTTCAACCTAGTGTGGGCCTCGCCAGTGAGGTGCAGCCATATCCCTCTAGGAACACTGAGCAACGGGTTCCCGCATCACATTTAGGGAGACTTCCCTCACGGTCAAAATTTAGGCAGTAGAATATGAGCTCCCTTCTAGTACTACTCAATACCTTGTTTAGCTTTATTGTCAACTTTTCGAACCCCCAAATGATCTAGATCCTTCCCCTGCATATAGTACGAGGCTCCGCCCTGAGCTCTTTGTTGCATGTTATATATGGTGCAAATATGAACTTTTTTGCCTTTACCATAGCTTAATAAATATGGGGTCTGGACAACAATAACTTAGCTCTAGTGCTATACTTGATGTTCCTGCACAAATATATAATCTAATGCTAACATATCAATGCTGCACTTGCATCACTGAAACTGATCTGGAAAGTTTTGCAGACATGACACGGTACAGGCTGATTTTCCTGACTACTCCTCAGCATCTCAGTGCAAAGAAATGAACAGTAATTTAATCATTAATGCCAAACAGTGCAAAACTGACTGTCCCTTTAATGCCAAACGGTGCAAAACTGACTGTCCCTTTAATGCCAAACGGTGCAAAACTGACTGTATCCTTTAATGCCAAACGGTGCAGAACTGACTGTCCCCTTCAGCAGATAACATAAATGGCAGCTAAAGAGGATCTAAAGTTGATAGATTAACACTTAAGCATCACTTCCTTTTTAGTGTGGATAAATGTGGTTATGTTTTGTATTTTCTGAAGATCTCAAACAAGAAAATGCATTTACTTATTTCCCTTTTCTGCTTCAGCTCAGGATTCTAATCATTTTATTTTGTAAATGAGACCTGGACACTGCAGCCAATCAGAGGCTTTGTCATCTGGGCTTTTGGTACAAAGCATGCACACTCCTCACTCCCTGTAGTTGGGTGGGGCAGTGCAGCCATAAAAGGACTTGGTGCTAAAGATTTGTCTATCATGTGTATGAAAGAACAGCAGTTAATATGCTAAAAACATTTTTGCATGAAAAAAAAGGGACAGTCTAGTCAAAATTAAACTGATTCAGGGCATGCAATTATAAACAACTTTCCAATGTATTGTTATCATGAAATTTTCTTTGTTCTCTTAGTATTCTTTGTTGAAAGCTAAACCTGGGTAGGGTCATATGCTAATTTCTAAGCCCCTGAAGGCCGCCTCTTATCTCAGTGCACTTTGACAGTTTTTCACAGCTAGACAATGCTAGTTCATGTGTGCCATATATATCTAACATTGTGCTTACTCCCGTGAAATTATTTACGAATCAGCACTGATTGGCTAAAATGCAAGTCTGTCTAAAGAGTCTGCAGAGCTTAGATACAAGGTAATCACAGAGTTAAAAAGTGTATTAATATAACTGTGTTGGTTATGGAAAACTGGGGAATAAAAATTCTTGTGTAGACTGTCACTTAAAGTAAATGCTGTTTAAATTGTGCGTGAAACTAATAGGAAATACATGCTTGTGTACAACTGGGTCTTGGGATTCTAGTGCTCATTGGCTACTAGGCACAACTCACACAGAAACAAAGGGCTCGTTTCCATTGAGCCGTTACAAATGGAGTCATAAGCTACCGAAGTTGCCGTCAGCTAAGAGTAATTTAAGGCTTCATTTTAGTACCAGGTTTCCATTTAATGATTTAGCGCATTGCGTGCAGTCGCCCTTTTCGTGTAGGTGTAAGTTAGCGTTGTGTAAACGCTTCCATCCGATGCCGGATTTCTTGAAAATTAATTGGTTACTATGGTAACCCGACCTTACACTATGGGACTCAAGCACATATAAGGCACTGCATACAAGTGCGGCGCGTATATTTTACCCATCTCTCGCTGTTATGATAAAAGCAAACACCTAACGCATGCACAATATCTACCTCTCAACCGCCAACCCCCCACCGCAAAAAAATAATAAATGTATTAACCCCTAATCCGCCAACCCCCATATCGCAAAGTATCTATTAAAGTTTTGAACCCCTAATCCGCCACCCACAGCGCAAAGTATCTAATGACACTATTAACCCCTAATCTGCCACCCCCCACAACGCAATCTAACTATTTAAACTATTAACCCCTAATCCGCCCCCCCCCCCCCACAAGGCTATCTACCTATTTAAACTATTAACCCCTAAACTGCCACCCCCCACAATGCAAAGTATTAATCTAATTACTAAGCCCCCTAACCTAACTCCCCCTAAATTAACCCCCATTACATAAAATAAAAAATGACTATTAAACTAATAAATTAATTAAAATAGCAAAATTAAAAATCCTAATCTAAAATTAAAGTAAAAAATCCTAACATTACATAAAAAAAACTACGATTTAATTTAAATACATAATCTAAGATCACAAAAAATAAAAAAAATCTAATATTACATAAAAAAATAAACGAAATTATCCAAAATAAGAAAATTTAAACCTAATCTAATACCCCTATAAAAACAAAAAAGCCACCCCAAAATATAAACATCCCCTAATCTAAGACTAAACTACCAATAGCCCTTAAAAGGGCCTTTTGAAGGGCATTGCCCTAAAGCAATCAGCTCTTTTACCCCCAAAATACAAAATACCCCTAACAGTAACCCCCCCCAATAAAAAAGACACAACTCTATAAAAATCAAATCTACCCATTGCCCCTAAAGGGGAATTTGTATGGGCATTGCCCTTAAAAGGGCAATCAGCTCTTTTGCTGCCCATTAAAAGTTCCCTAATCTAAAAAAAAACACCCCAAAAAAACAAAAAACAAACTAACACTAACCCCAAAAAATGTACTCACCGTTCCTGAAGTCCGGACATCCATCTTCATCCAGGCGGCGACAAGCCTTGATCTTAGATTTTTTAATTTTATGTAATCTTAGATTTTGTATTTAAATTAAATCTTAGGTTTTATTTTGTATGTAATGTTAGGATTTTTATTTTATGCAATGGGGTTAATTTAGGAGGTGTTAGGTTAGGGGGCTTAGTAATTAGATTAATACTTTGGGTTGTGGGGGGATGGCGGTTTAGGGGTTAATAGGTTAAATAGGTACTTTGTGTTGTGACGGAATGGCTGGTTAAGGATTTAATAGTTTAAAAAGGTAGATTGCGTTGTGGGGGGATGGCGGATTAGGGGTTAATACATTTTACTGTTAGTTGCAATGTGGGGGGATGGCGGATTAGGGGTTAATACATTTTACTGTTAGTTGCAATGTGGGGTGATGGTGGTTTAGTGGTTAATATATTTTATTGTTAGTTGCGATGTGGGGGGGATAGCCGTTTAGTGGTTAATACATTTTATTGTTAGTTGCAATGTGGGGAGATGGCGGTTTAGTGGTTAATACATTTTATTGTTAGTTGCGATGTGGGGGGGGGTGGTTTAGTGGTAAATACATTTTATTGTTAGTTGCGATGTGGGGAGATGGCGGTTTGGAGGTTAATATATTTTATTGTTAGTTGCGATGTGGGGGGGATGGCGGTTTAGTGGTTAATACATTTTATTGTTATATGTACACAGATAAACAATGGCACTACTATGGGCAATCCCAACCTAAATTAATATTTATATTTCTGTATAGCAGCTTTTTGTGTTGCTATATTGAAGTGTATTATAACTCAATATGTGGGTTGGTGCTTTGCATTTGACAATAATCTAGCAAAAAAAAGTGTGGATAAAGAGATACCCACTGGAAAGAATGCACTTAGCACTCTATGCGCAGACTTTTTGGGTAGTCGAGATTCGAGTTGAATAAAATATAAGTTTTATTAATTGTATAAATAAAAAAAGCCCAAACGGGCGAAACGCGTCAGAAGTACAGACGCTGTCTTTTAGATTAAACTCTGTTAAGGCTCTCCCATGAGTCTACCTCCGCTTAGACTAACTTAAAACATTAAGGTCCTAGTAATTATTATTACGCTATGCTCACTATGAGCCACCCGAATACAGTAGTTAGCTATTTCACTCCTATAGTGGCGATATTAATAGCATATTCATACCTGTGTATAGAGGTCTCTAACATGGTAAACTGACTATAGCTGGGTTACAACTGAGAAGCAAGATTATCAGCAGATAGAAATAATTGTAACGTTAGACTACTAGTTACAAAATGACACATTTTATTTAACTGTGCTTGATAATCAGCGCCAGTACTTTGGTTCAATGCTGTGCTACGAACAAATATAGACCGGGCAGGATACTAAGCTTATAAGGTCTTATGATTACAAAAGTGCATAACACAAAAAATAAATATTATATTCTGTATATCTTATAGTGGTGATATGGTAACATTTTTTTGGTTTTGGTAACTTCACCATTTGGGAATTATCACCCAAAACTTGGAACCGCACGTGTAAACACAACTCACCCATCTCCACAGACCACTGGTTAGTGTCTGGAACAATGATTAAATCTATTTAATTTCCTTTACGTTAGTGCAGACTGGAATATACCATCATCAGCCAACAATAAATACCATGGGGCCTATCTATCAAGCTCCGAAAGGAGCTTGACGGCCCGTGTTTCTGGGGAGTCTTCAGACTCGCCAGAAACAGCAGTTATAAAGCAGCGGTCACAAAGACAGCTGCTCCATAACCTGTCCGCTTGCTCTGAGCAGGCGGACAGACATCGCCGGAAATCAACCCGATCGAGTACGATCGGGTTGATTGACACCTCCCTGCTGGCGGCCCATTGGCCGCGAGTCTGCAGGGGGTGGCGTTGCAGCAGCAGCTCTTGTGAGCTGCTGGTGCAATGCTGAATACGGAGAGCGTATTGATAAATAGAGGCCCATATGTCTAAGCAATAGACCAACGCAACTGCTCTGGGGTAGTTATGACATACCAGGAGTATACCCAGTAAATAGAACCAGTACTATTAACCAACACTGATATTTGGATATCACTCACTCTTATAACCTAGCATGTATTACTAATTGGATATCTGGGAAGGTTGTGAAACACGAGTTGGAGCTCACCCAATATTGGAAACATTAGTTTCTTGATGACCATATCAACGACTAGTAACTTCACGTGTTGAAGCACAATATACCTCATACCTCCCCAGCACACTATATCCTACCTAAATACAGGGAGTGCAGAATTATTAGGCAAGTTGTATTTTTGAGGATTAATTTTATTATTGAACAACAACCATGTTCTCAATGAACCCAAAAAACTCATTAATATCAAAGCTGAATATTTTTGGAAGTAGTTTTTAGTTTGTTTTTAGTTTTAGCTATTTTAGGGGGATATCTGTGTGTGCAGGTGACTATTACTGTGCATAATTATTAGGCAACTTAACAAAAAACAAATATATACCCATTTCAATTATTTATTTTTACCAGTGAAACCAATATAACATCTCAACATTCACAAATATACATTTCTGACATTCAAAAACAAAACAAAAACAAATCAGTGACCAATATAGCCACCTTTCTTTGCAAGGACACTCAAAAGCCTGCCATCCATGGATTCTGTCAGTGTTTTGATCTGTTCACCATCAACATTGCGTGCAGCAGCAACCACAGCCTCCCAGACACTGTTCAGAGAGGTGTACTGTTTTCCCTCCTTGTAAATCTCACATTTGATGATGGACCACAGGTTCTCAATGGGGTTCAGATCAGGTGAACAAGGAGGCCATGTCATTAGATTTTCTTCTTTTATACCCTTTCTTGCCAGCCACGCTGTGGAGTACTTGGACGCGTGTGATGGAGCATTGTCCTGCATGAAAATCATGTTTTTCTTGAAGGATGCAGACTTCTTCCTGTACCACTGCTTGAAGAAGGTGTCTTCCAGAAACTGGCAGTAGGACTGGGAGTTGAGCTTGACTCCATCCTCAACCCGAAAAGGCCCCACAAGCTCATCTTTGATGATACCAGCCCAAACCAGTACTCCACCTCCACCTTGCTGGCGTCTGAGTCGGACTGGAGCTCTCTGCCCTTTACCAATCCAGCCACGGGCCCATCCATCTGGCCCATCAAGACTCACTCTCATTTCATCAGTCCATAAAACCTTAGAAAAATCAGTCTTGAGATATTTCTTGGCCCAGTCTTGACGTTTCAGCTTGTGTATCTTGTTCAGTGGTGGTCGTCTTTCAGCCTTTCTTACCTTGGCCATGTCTCTGAGTATTGCACACCTTGTGCTTTTGGGCACTCCAGTGATGTTGCAGCTCTGAAATATGGCCAAACTGGTGGCAAGTGGCATCTTGGCAGCTGCACGCTTGACTTTTCTCAGTTCATGGGCAGTTATTTTGCGCCTTGGTTTTTCCACACGCTTCTTGCGACCCTGTTGACTATTTTGAATGAAACGCTTGATTGTTCGATGATCACGCTTCAGAAGCTTTGCAATTTTAAGAGTGCTGCATCCCTCTGCAAGATATCTCACTATTTTTTACTTTTCTGAGCCTGTCAAGTCCTTCTTTTGACCCATTTTGCCAAAGGAAAGGAAGTTGCCTAATAATTATGCACACCTGATATAGGGTGTTGATGTCATTAGACCACACCCCTTCTCATTACAGAGATGCACATCACCTAATATGCTTAATTGGTAGTAGGCTTTCGAGCCTATACAGCTTGGAGTAAGACAACATGCATAAAGAGGATGATGTGGTCAAAATACTCATTTGCCTAATAATTCTGCACTCCCTGTATATATATATATATATATATATATATATATATATATATAAAATTATATATAAGACTAGAGAGCCCAGCGTAAATATTAGGCAGAAAAAGTCACAATGGATGATAGTATTCCACATCTAGAATAAGTGGAGCTAGACTCATTGAATTCTAACTTAGGTGGTGGTACAATATAACTTTAATCAAGGCCTATGATAAATATTTACCACCCCTTCTATTCCATAACTGGGAGTAGTCTCTGAGAATTTTTATTTTAATTTGTGTGTGTTAGTTTTGTTTTTTTATTTATACAATTAATACAAGTTTTATTCAACACAAATCTCGCCTACCCAAAAAGTCTGGGCATAGAGTGCTACGTGCATTCTTTCCAGTGGGTATCTCTTTATCCACACTTTTTTGCTACATTTTATTGTTAGTTGTGATGTGGGGGATGGCGGTTTAGTGGTTAATACATTTTATTGTTAGTTGCAATGTGGGGGCATGGCAGTTTAGTGGTTAATACATTTTATTGTTAGTTGCAATGTGGGGGCATGGCAGTTTAGAGGTTAATACATTTTATTGTTAGTTGCAATGTGGGGGTATGGCAGTTTAGTGGTTAATACATTTTATTGTTAGTTGCGATGTGGGGGGAAGGCGGTTTAGTGGTTAATACATTTTATTGTTAGTTGCGATGTGGGGGGAAGGCGGTTTAGTGGTTAATACATTTTATTGTTAGTTGCGATGTGGGGGGAAGGCGGTTTAGTGGTTAATACATTTTATTGTTAGTTGCGATGTGGGGAGATGGCGGTTTAGTGGTTAATACATGTATTATTGTATTTTTGGAAGGCGGGTTTTAACATTTCAATGGGAGTATGTGCAAAGACGGTGTCTGAAGATATTTAATCCTTTTATGGGTACTTTTCCCTGCAAGCAAGGATTGGGGTCTAGCTGTGTCCACGTCAATCTCTTTAGTAAGAGTAGTGGTGGCTTTCAGCAGTTAGAAGACGGCAAGGTAGCCTTAGCTTTACTTCTAACACTTTTGCTACTCCTTTGTAGAAAGCCAGGGTTGGTTACTATGTTCTTTCTTTTACTACAGGTCCATGACAGGGAGTGCAGTGCCTGTCACACCCTAAGTAGCTGCTATTTGCCCTGCAGCTCGATCCACAGGTAAGTGACTTTTCCTTCTAGGTAATGAATGACAGCACTTCGGAGGTTAACCCTCAAGTGGATCACTTTCTGGGACATAGTTACCCTATTAGTTTATGGGTAGAGTGTTTGGACAACTTTTATTGGAGGTCAATGAAAAAGAACTCCGAGTCCTCAGGCACTTTATTGGTATGAGTCAGTTAGAGAGACTTAAGGGTTAATTTTCCCTAATTCTTGGCAGAAGGTATTTCAGGGGTTTTTACTTTTCCCCATATGTATTGCTGTGAAATTGGGAGGCAGATTTTAGGCTTGTCAATCAATATACAAGCTTAGCTGCAGAGTTAGTATGGCTGTTTAAACTGTAGTAGCTTTTAGTGGGGCCATTTTTACTTTCATGCACTTATGTTGTGGCGCAGTAAATTTCCCGGCCGCTCACGTGACTTCTGCATTTCCGTTTTTTGTAGCTATGGACTCAGAACAGGATCAACCTATTTCTATGGATAAATGTTTGCTATGTTTAGAGACTCATATTGCCCTACCAATGCAATTGTGTTCCTCTTGCTTAGCTAAAACTTTAAAATTTAAAGACAAATTACTCCCTTCTGAGCCAAGTGTCTCTCAGGATAATGCTATGCGTGACATGCCTCAGCTTTCTCCTCAGACTGCCCAAGCTTTAATTGTTTCTCATACTGTGCCTTCTGTATCTTCTCATCCACCTGGGGGTGTTTATTTACCTGGGGATTTTGCCGCTCTGATAACTTCTGCTGTATCGGCAGCTTTGTCAGCTTTCCCTTCTTCGGGTAAGCGTAAGAGGAAATTAAACATTTGTCTGATAGAAAGGCTTCTGACCCCTCTAAGTCTGCGCTGGTCAACCTTTCTCAATTGTCTGATGAGGAAAATACTTCAGTAGCTTCTGAAGGTGAAATCTCAGACTCTGACACTTTGAAAGAAAAGACTTCAGAATCTGAAGAGGTTAATTTTAGAATTAAGCTTGAACACCTCCGGTTACTACTGAAGGAGGTTCTAGCTACTTTGGATGACTCTGAACCTTCGGTTGCTGTCAACCCCACAAAGTCTTCTAAACTGGATAGAGTTTATGATTCTCCAACTTCTGAGGATTTTTTTCCTGCTCCAAAAAATATGTCGCAAATTATAGCTCAGGAATGGGATAAGCCAGGGGTCCCTTTTTCCCCTTCTCCTGTTTTTAAAAAAAATGTTTCCTGTTGCTGATTCCATTCGTGACTCATGGAGTACTGTGCCTAAAGTAGAAGGAGCTATCTCTACTCTAGCTAAAAGAACTACCATTCCTATATAAGATAGTTGTTCTTTTAAAGATCCAATGGATAAGAAGCTAGAGGCTTACTTAAAACAGATGTACATACATCAAGGATTACAGTGGCAACCTGCAGTAAGTATCGCCACAGTTGCAGGAGCAGCATCTTATTGGTGCGATGCCCTGTCTGATCTTATTTCAGAAGAGACTACGGTAGAGGAGATCCAAGATAGGATCAAGGCTCTTAAACTGGCTAATACTTTTATCTGTGATGCCAACATGCAGGTAATTAGACTGGGAGCTAAGTTGTCTAGCTTCACTGTTCTAGCTCGCAGAGCTCTGTGGTTAAAATCTTGGTTGGCTGATATTTCTTCAAAGGCCAAGCTTTTGGCTTTACCTTATAAGGGTAAAACTCTGTTTGGGCCTGGTCTGGCGGAAATAATTTCAGAGATTACGGGTGGAAAAAAGGATCTTTCCTACCTCAGGACAAGAAGAATAGACCTAAGGGTCGACAGACTTCTAATTTTCATTCCTTTCACAACTTTAAAGGACAGAAGTCCTCCTCTTCCTCTTCCAAACCAGACCAATCCCAGTCCACTTGGAAATCCAGCCAGCCCTGGAACAAGGGGAAACAAGGGGAAACAAAACAAAAAGCCTTTCACTGACTCTAAATCAGCATGAAGGGTCCACCCCTAATCCGATTTTAGATCAGGTGGGGGGGCAGGCTTTCTCTTTTTCGACAGATACAATGTCCCAGATCCATGGGCTGTGGACATAATATCCCAAGGTTACAAAATAGGATCCAAGTCTTGCACTCCAAGGGGCAAATTTCTCCTGTCAAGACTATCTTCAAAGAGTAAAGAGGGAGGCCTTCTTAAATTGCGTAAAGGCCCTATCCTCCCTGGGAGTTATTGTACCAGTCCGTCTAGAGGAACAAGGTCTAGGATTCTATTCAAATCCATTTGTGGTTCCCAAAAAGGATAGAACTTTTCGTCCCATCCTAGATCTAAAGTGTCTCAACAAATTACTCAGGGTTCCGTCCTTCAAGATGGAAACTATTCGTTCCATTCTGCCATTGGTTCAGGAAGGTCAGTTCATGACGACCAAAAACTGGAAGGACGCATATTTACAAATTCCCATTCAAAGGGATCATTACCAGTTTCTAAGGTTTGCGTTTCTGGACATGCATTTCCAGTTTATTGCCCTTCCGTTTGGTCTTGCCACATCTCCCAGAATATTCACAAAGGTTCTGGGAGCCCTATTGGCAGTGATCAGATCCCAGGGAATTGCTGTGGTGCCTTATCTAGACGACATCTTGGTTCAGGCGTTATACAGAGATGTTGTGTTTTCTACGTTCCCATGGGTAGAAGGTGAATCTGGAAAAGAGTTCTCTAGTTCCAACTACAAAAGTGTGTTTTCTAGGGACAATAATAGATTCCCTGTCCATGAAAATTTTCCTGACGGACGTCAGAATATCCAAGCTTCTGGCATCTTGCTTTTCCCTCCAGTCTGCTTTTTGTCCATCAGTGGCTCAATGCATGGAGGTGATGGGTCTGATGGTGGCTTCCATGGACATCATTCCTTTTGTTCGGTTCCATCTGCGAACGCTGCAGCTTTGCATACTCCGTCAATGAAACAGAGACCCTTCAGATTTATCGCAGAGGATAAATCTGGACACCCTAACAAGAGACTCTCTTTCGTGGTGGATGTCACAGGAACTTCCTGAGACCTTCCTGGGTGATTGTGACTACGGACTCTAGCCTGTCAGGCTGGGGAGCTGTTTGGGGTTCTCTGAAAACTCAGGGCCTGTGGTCTCGGGAAGAGTCTTCTTGGAGTTGAGAGCAATCTTCAATGCCTTGACAGCGTGGCCTCAATTATCTTTAGTCCGGTTTATCAGATTCCAGTGGGACAACATCACCTCAGTGGCTTACATCAACCACCATAAAGGAGGTGACTCGCATTCTGCAGTGGGCGGAAGCTCACAATTGTCTCCTATCTGCCATCCACATTCCAGGAGTGGACAATTGGGAGACAGATTTTCTGAGCAGACAGACTTTTCATCCCAGGAGTGGGCTCTCCATGCGGAAGTGTTCTCCAGGATAACCCTCAGATGGGGGGTTCCGAAGTTGGATCTAATGGCATCTCGTCAAAATGCCATGCTTCCAAAGAATGGTTCAAGGTCAAGAGATCCTCAGGCCACCCTGATAGATGCTCTGGTGGTCCCTTGGGATTTTGGGCTAGCATACCTGTTTCCTCCATTTGCTCTCCTTCCACGAGTCATTGCTCGTATCAAGCAGGAGAGAGTGTCTGTGATTTTAATAGCTCCTGCCTGGCCTCGCAGGATCTAATTTGCGGATCTGGTGAAGATGTCATCCCTTCCACCTTGGAGGTTACCTCTGAGGAAGGACCTTCTAATTCAGGGTCCTTTCCTCCATCCAAATTTAGATTCTCTAAAGCTGACTGCTTGGAGATTGAATGCCTAGTCCTGTCTAAACGTAGTTTTTCTGAAGCTGTCATTAATACTATGCTTCAGGCTCGTAAACCTGTTACTCGCAGAATTTACCATAAGGTATGGCGTAAATACCTTCATTGGTGCGAATCTAAGGGTTTTTCTTGGAGCCGGGTGAGGATTCCCTGAATTTTATCCTTTCTTCCGAATGGCCTGGAGAAAGGTATGTCAGTCAGTACTCTGAAGGGTCAGATTACTGCTCTGTCTATTCTTTTGCACAAACAACTGGCAGATTTGCCAGATGTTCAAGCTTTTGTTCAGGCCCTGGTTAGAATAAGGCCTGTGTTTAAACCTGTTGCTCCTCCTTGGAGCCTTAATCTAGTTCTCAAAGTTTTGCAGCAGGCTCCGTTTGAGCCAATGCATGTTGTCGATATAAAATTGTTATCTTGGAAGGTTTTGTTTCTCCTTGCAATTTCTTCCGCTCGCAGAGTTTCTGAGCTTTCAGCTCTGCAGTGTGATTCCCCGTACCTTATTTTTCATGCAGATAAGGCGGTCCTTCATACTAAATTCGGTTTTCTCCCTAAGGTGGTGTCGGACTGAAACATTAATCAGGAAATTGTTGCTCCTTCTTTTTGTCCTTATCCTTCTTCCCATAAGGAACATCTTTTGCATAACCTGGATGTTGTGCGTGCTCTAAAATTTTACCTTAAAGCAACTAAAGATTTTCAACAGTCTTCTGCCCTGTTTGTTGTTATCTCTGGAAAACGTAAGGGTTAGAAGGCCACTTCTACTAATCTTTCCCTCTGGTTAAGAAGTATGATTCGTTATGCTTATGAGACTGCTGGACAGCAGCCTCCTGAGAGAAATACGGCTCATTCCACTAGGGCTGTCTCCTCTTCTTGGGCTTTCAAAAATGAAGCTTCTGTGGAACAAATTTGCAAGGCACCAACATGGTCCTCTTTGCATACTTTTTCCAAATTCTACAAATTTGATACTTTTGCCTCAGCTGAGATTTCTTTTGGGAGAAAGCGGTGATGCTTTCTGTTTAGGTCCTCCTGCCTTGTTCTCCCTCCCTGTTCATCCCGTCTCCTCTAGTTTGGGTATTGGTTCCCACTAGTAATTAGAATAACGTTGTGGACTCTCCATGCCATAGGAAAGAAAACAAAATTTATGCTTACCTGATACATTTCTTTCTTTGTGGGCATGGAGAGTCCACGACCCCGCCCTCTTTTTAAATTATAAATTGGCAGTTTTTTGAGTAAACCTCAGGCACATTTTCACCCTTGAATAAAACAAGGAAAGGAAAGAGTGCCATATGTGTGAATCGATAACCAACCAGGTATAAGCACATAGAAGACACAGGGTACTCACATGGTGTAAAGGCACCCACTTGTGCCAATAGAGGCAGGCTGGTTTTTGCAGCAGATCAGCTAGCTGAACCAGGTCAGTATACTGGAAACACAGATGCGATGATCCTCAAATGGATGGCTGGGCTCAGGTAAAACTTCGCTCCCAAGGTGAAGCAACCAAAGGAGCAAGGGGGAGGCTATACCAAAACCTCCCAGGGTAGCGTAGAGGAATATGCACACATCAATAAGAGCTATATATAAAACTTGTTTAATATAGCAGTGTAAAAACAAAATAAAAAATAGCTCATGCTATAGTTGTGCACAAATAAAACAATGCAACACATTTCACGGTATCCATCGTTTCATCAGGCATAAAAACATGGTATACATTCAGACCTTAAATAGGCGTACACTACCTAAACACAGTATCGAGACACAGTATCTACCATCCCCCTACAATTTGTGTATACACCAATCAGAGTACCCTTTGTCTCATTAGCGGTAAGTTGTCACACCTGTATTTTTAGCTCTACTAAATCCTTGGTACTTATGTTAATACATTCCCAAATTTTTATATATACACTAAACCTTAAAACATGATTGTTCAAAAAGATCTCATGGCAAAACACACCAGCCGTGTGTTTGTGACTATCACTTCTATTGTTTTTAATTATGACCATCATTTTCTCTAAGTGCTTAACATACCTGTATTGGAATATTTGGGTAAAAATCGAATAAAGTTGATCACATATTAAAATACCTTTTAGAACGGAATATTACTGAAGGTTCTCAACGGAGACTTTGTATCAGTCTATCAAGGTTACTACGTCACTGAGTTATGGATGCTTAACTCACAATTGGCCCGCTGGTGTGAGTAATACTGCCAATCCCTAAGCGGAGCTTGAGGCAACACCCACCTACGTCAACCATTCATGTCAAATAACTAATATGCTCCAAGGGAAACTATAACTATTGGGCAGCGCTGACAATGCTCATGACAAGCAGAACGGATGAACCAATCCACGGTGGAATCAAAGGATTACACCCACAGATATCGCCAAGCGTAATAGAATATAATAAACTACGGATGTATATACTAAGTGGGGCAATGGGGATGTATTAACCTATGTTAGCTTAATGTGACAAGTTGATACTTCTGTTAAGAATTTCACCAAAAGTATACATATAATATAATGAAAAGATTAATACTAATGGGGTAAATGAGTGTGACGGGGAAATAAATCACAATAAAACTAGTGGATCTATACATGGGATAATGATGATAACATGTGTGGAAATAAAACTAAAATATATATATATTTATCTTCATATATGTGAAGTAATATAAGTGTTGCTATGTTGTGTAACCATAAAGTGAAAAAAAGCATGTGTCAAAACATACAAAGGGCAGTGGGCTGTAAAAGTGTAGTATAATAAAATCTAATTATATGTGGAATGTGGAAAATGGAATAAATTAATATCAATTATTAAGACCCTAATGGGATGACTAAGTGAAAAGCCTTTATGGGTACGGGATAATAAGCTATGTGAATATGCTAGGACATATGGAAAAGGGAATGGAGAAGAGTAATGATTGGTACATTAATGAGTGCAGATGAGTGTGACTAATAATGATATATAAAAATATATACACAAAGATGGCTGACAACACATACAAAATAAAGTGTGAAGACGATAATATAAAACAATATCCAAAAAAGAGACCGTGTAAGTGTGTAGTCCTAAGCCAAGGCTATGATGAACTGCTTACAGACTAAAGTGATTGCCATTAGAATTTTGCCACCATGATATGAGATCTAAAGATATGGTGATCTGATGGATACACCATAATAGGATTAGTGGTTGATCCAGTGATACAAAAACAAATAATATGTAATAATATAGATAATCAATCTGCCAAAAATAAGAAGAGTGACAACATTACCATGTGACTCCGTTTTACAAATCTGTTAACTCATCATGAATAATAGACAATAGAGTACCCACATAGTCAGTGAAATACTAGAGTGAAACTAAAAAGAAAAAATCATGGACATACCTTATTACACAATTATACAAATCCCGCTGAATCTATAACTTCATTAAGACCTAACAGGAACAGTGTTTTAAATTTATAGATCCAGAATGTCTCTCTTTGTCTGAGTCTAGTGAACCTATTTGACAGCCGACTAAGGCCTCGCTTCCATTGAGTCGTAATTCAGTTTGCGTGCACTCGCAAACCGATAAATATGCTGTCGAAAGCAATAGCGTTTAACGACTGTTTCCAATGGTGCGTTATACCTCAATATCGGCTGCCGGACTTCGGCTGCCGAAAAGATTTTCGCGTCCCATAGAAAGTAATAGAAGCCGTTAATCGATAAATTATACCAGGTTTCCATTGAAAGCGCTAACCGTTAATACACTGTCGGAGGCTGTCGATACATAGAGAAATATTACCCCCAGCTCAACTAGGTGTAAAAGAGGAAAATTGTGCTTTTTGAGACCTATTTTCTATTGAAATGATAAAACTTGCATATAATGCAAGTGTTTTAATGTAGAAATAAATTGTTATAAGTAATATTTATTGTTGTCTCATGTATAGAAATAGTTGAACTTATATTCTAATAGAAATATCAGTATATATTTAAATACAATAATATATGCAAGAACATATCTACAGAATGCAAACTAGACCTATGCCTAGGGCAGCAATAAATATTACTTATATTTATGAAGTGTTAAATATAATTATATTAGAAAATAGTATTTGATTATTAAAAATATGGATAAGTGTTTTTTTATTTTTCTTGAGAGGCGATCACAGGTAAGAAGCACAGACGTTAAACGTAAATTCTATAGCGTAAGGTCGGGTTACCTTAGCAACTAATTGATTTTCAAGAAATCCGACGTCAGATGGAAGCGTTAACACAACGTTAACTTACAGCTACACGAAAAGAGCGACTGCGCGCAACACGCTAATCTTTTCAATGGAAACCTGGTACTAAAATGCAGCCGTAAATTACTTTTAGCTGTCGGCCGCTTCGGTAGCTTACGGCTCCATTTTTAACGACTCAATGGAAGCGAGGCCTAAAAGGGAAACTTTCTAAAGGAGTTATAGTTAAATTGCAAATTCCTGGTTTGTGTTCTTGACAGATGTGTCTTGGTACATTATGTTTCAGAAATTTTGACTTAAAGGGACATGAAACCCACATTTTTTCTTTCATGATTTAGTGAGAGCATGCAATTTTAAACAACTTTCTAATTTACTTCTATTATCTAATTTGCTTCATTCTCTTGATATTCTTTGCTGAGTAGCATATCTAGATATGCTCAATAGCTGCTGATTGGTAGAAGCACATAGATGCCTCGTGTGATTGGCTAACCCATGTGCATTTCTATTTCTTCAACAAAGATTATCTAAAGAATGAAGCAAATGAGATAATAGAAGTAACTTGGAAAGTTATTTAAAATTGTATTCTCTACCTGAATCATGAAATACATTTTTGGGGTTTAGTGTCCCTTTAATATTTCTAAGATGCTCACTCCATTTTACCCTAACTTTCCTACAGGTTCTTCCACTTCCAATGTATTGGAGCCCACATTCACACGTGAGAACATAGACCACATATAAAGTTTCACCTTTAATCTACTCTCTAAAGGATACTGTACCCCAGTGGTGTTTGATGTTATGCTAGTTTTGCCATGTGTAATGTACTTACACATGAAACACAATTTTTCGCCACATTTGAAAGTCCCTTTTCTTAATAAACCAACTGAGTTAGGTTCAGCATATCTCTTAATGATGTTACCAACTTTGTTTTTATACTTGATGGGCATCACCACTTTACTGGGTGCTAATCTCTGTTTGAGTGTGGGCGCTCTCCTATAAACTAATTTAGGTTGAGCAGATAATGTTTTCTTTAAAATGGGATCCCTCATTAGTATAGGCCAATGTTTTATCAGAATTTTCCCAACAGCTTTGTAGTTGGAATTATACTGAGTAATAAACAGTGGCTGCCCATTCTGTTTTTTGTCAGTGCTGTTATTATTCTTATTGGAGAAATCAGTCAGCAGTAGGCATCTGTCTAACGCTCTTGCCCTATCACCGTTATTCTTAATTAGGTCTAAAGGATAGCCTTTTTCTAAAAATATAGATTTAAGAGTATTGGACTGTTCATTGTATTTTTCTATAGAGGTGCAATTTCACCTATCCTACAGAATTGGCTGAAAGAGATGTTTGTTTTCCAATTCAATTGATGATTACTGCTAAAATGAAGGAAAGTATGCAGTCTACTTGTTTGAAGTATGTTGAAGTACATATATTATCATCTAGATCCCAGGTCAGGACCAAATCCAAAAACTCAATTTTTGATTCTTGTATGTTAGATGCAAAACCTATACCCATATTGTTGGAATTTAAAGATGATCAGTGGCCTCAACTATGGATCCCTCAAAGATGAAAATGAGATCATCTATATAACGGCCATAGAACACCAGATTGCCCCTCCATTTTGAGTTTTAAACGTATAGTTCTTCGAATTGTCCCATAAAGAGATTTGCGAAACTAGGGGCAAATCTGGTGCCCATGGCCGTTCCCTTGATTTGTAGGTAATATTCATCAAGAAATTGAAAATAATTGTGCTTTAGGATATAGTCAATCAGAATGAGCAGATATTCTTTTTGTGCATTGGGCATATATAAGTCTTCATTCAAATAGACCCTAATTGTGTGTAAGCCTATATCATGTGATATGTTTGAATACAAGGATCCCACATCACAAGACAACCATAAGTATTTGTTTTTGCGTTGTTCACGTAATAGAGAGTTTATGCAATAGATCTTTAGTGTCTTTGATGTAAGATGGTAAATTACATACGTATTTCTGGAGATATAAATCCACATACTCAGACAGTTTATCAGTTATACTGTTAATTCCTGCAATGATAGGTCTCCCTGGGGGGACCTTATCATCCTTGTGTAATTTGGGGAGATGATAATAAGGTTTACTGGGGTTGTCAGGGGTAAGATACCTCTTTTCTTTTTTTAGTGAGAATATCTTCAGACACACCATATTCCAAAATCTTGCTCAGTTTTTTTGAAAAATCTAAAGTAGGGTCATGGGAAAGTTTCCTATAGTATTCAATGTCCCAAAGTGTCCGTTGAGCTTCTTTTATGTAATCTGAATAATTTTAAATACCACCACCCTTATCAGCCTGACGGATGACAAAATTATGGTCATCCATCAGGCTGCGCATGGATTTTGCCTCATTAGGCCAGATTCTCTTTTTGCCTGGGATATGGCTAGGGATTAATTTCCAGTCTTCCAGTACAAGTTGCTGAAACAAATCAATATAAGATACGTCTTCCTTAGGAGGGTTAAACGTAGATAATGGGGCAAGGGAGGTATGTATATAATACTCAAAAAGATCATCTGCTAATTGGCTAGGTTCACAGTACATAACATTGTGAGATTTTCTTTCTTTCTGTATATCAAGTAGTATGGGAGAACCTTCAATGTTTCTATTCCTAAGGGCCGGAGTCACATGGTAATGTTGTCACTCTTCTTATTTTTGGCAGATTGATTATCTATATTATTACATATTATTTGTTTTTGTATCACTGGATCAACCATTAATCCTATTAGGGTGTATCCATACCTTTAGATCTCATATCATGGTGGCAAAATTCTAATGACAATCACTTTAGTCTGTAAGCAGTTCATCATAGCCTTGGCTTAGGACTACACACTTACACGGTCTCTTTTTTGGATATTGTTTTATATTATCGTCTTCACACTTTATTTTGTATGTGTTGTCAGCCATCTTTGTGTATATATTTTTATATATCATTATTAGTCACACTCATCTGCACTCATTAATGTACCAATCATTACTCTTCTCCATTCCATTTTCCATATCTCCTAGCATATTCACATAGCTTATTATCCCGTACCCATAAAGGCTTTTCACTTAGTCATCCCATTAGGGTCTTAATAATTGATAGCTTCTTTTGGATTTGGAATATTTATTCCATTTTCCATATTCCACATGTAATTAGATTTTATTATATTACACTTTTACAGCCCACTGCCCTTTGTATGTTTTGACACATGCTTTTTTTTCACTCTATGGTTACACAACATAGCAACACTTATATTACTTCACATACATGGAGATAAATATATATATTTTAGTTTTATTTCCACACATGTTATCATCATTATCTCACATAGAGATCCACTAGTTTTATTGTGATTTATTTCCCTGTCACACTCATTTACCCCATTAGTATTAATCTTTTCATTATATTATATCTATACTTTTGGTGAAATTCTTAACAGAAGTATGAACTTGTCACATTAAAGGGACATTAAACCCACATTTTTTCTTTAATGATTCAGATAGAGAATACCATTTTTAACAACTTTCTAATTTACTTCTATTATCTAATTTGCTTCATTCTCTTGATAATCTTTCCTGAAAAGCATATCTAGATAGGTTCAGTAGCTTCTGATTGGTGGCTGCACATATTTGCCTTATGTGATTGGCTCATTCATGTGCATTGCTATTTCTTTAACAAAGGATATCTAAAGAATGAAGCAAATTAGATAATAGAAGTAAATTTGAATGTTGTTTAAAATTGTATACTCTGTCTGAATCATGAAAGAAAATGTTTGGGTTTAATGTCCCTTTAAGCTAACATCAGTTAATACATCCCCATTGCCCAACTTAGTATATACATCCGTAGTTTATTATATTCTATTACGCTTGGTGATATCTGTGGGTGTAATACTTTGATTCCACTATGGATTGGTTCATCCGTTCTGCTTGTCACAAGCATTGTCAGCGCTGCCCAATAGTTATAGTTTCCCTTGGAGCATATTAGTTATTTGACATGAATGGTTGACGTAGGTGGGTGTTGCCTCAAACTCCGCTTAGGGATTGGCAGTATTACTCACACCAGCGGGTGTTAAGTTAAGCATCCGTAACTCAGTGACGTAGTAACCTCGATAGACTGATACAAAGTCTCCACTGAGAACCTTTAGTAATATTCCGTTCTAAAAGGTATTTTAATATGTGATCAACTTTATTAGATTTTTACCCAAATATTCCAATACAGGTATGTTAAGCACTTAGAGAAAATGATGGTCATAATTAAAAACAATAGTAGTGATAGTCACAAACACACGGCTGGTGTGTTTTGCCAAGAGATCTTTTTGAACAATCATGTTTTAAGGTTTAGTGTATATATAAAAAATTGGGAATGTATTAACATAAGTACCAAGGATTTAGTAGAGCTAAAAATACAGGTGTGACAACTTACCGCTAATGAGACAAAGGGTACTCTGATTGGTGTATACACAAATTGTAGGGGGATGGTAGATACTGTGTCTCGATACTGTGTTTAGGTAGCGTACGCCTATTTAAGGTCTGAATGTATACCATGTTTTTATGCCTGATGAAACGATGGATACCGTGAAATGCGTTGCATTGTTTTGTTTGTGCACAACTATAGCATGAGCTATTTTTTATTTTGTTTTTACACTGCTATATTAAACAAGTTTTATATATAGCTCTTATTGCTGTGTGCATATTACTCTACGCTACCTTGGGAGTTTTTGATATAGCCTCCCCCTTGCTCCTTTGGTTGCTTCACCTTGGGAGTGAAGTTTTACCTGAGCCCAGCCATCCATTTGAGGATCATCGCATCTGTGTTTCCAGTATACTGACCTGGTTCAGCTAGCTGGTCTGCTGCAAAAACCAGCCTGCCTCTATTGGCACAAGTGGGTTCCTTTACACCATGTGAGTACCCTGTGTCTTCTATGTGCTTATACCTGGTTGGTTATCGATTCACACATATGGCACCTCTTTCCTTTCCTTGTTTTATTCAGAATTGCCTATCATTTATGGTGAAGTCAGAGTGCTGCCCTATCTGAATGGATTCACTAGAACTCTCCTTTCCACTCAAGAACCTTATTACACCACAAAAATATCTCTTTTTTGTTACTGGGTGAATATATTGTTACATCAGCTATTTGGCTTTGTATGAAAAGACATTTGTTTCTTAAAAGAGATATAGAGCTATTCAGAGCTTGAAGCCCCGTGTTTCTGGCGAGCCTTCAGGCTATCAAGCAATTAGTGCATAGCATGTTGCAGGGTGGAGTTTCGGAATCATGTAGGATATACTCTAGACTCTCTGGGATTGTGGGACAGTGGTATGTCAGAGTGTGACTGGGTATGCTGCTGGCAGTGCTATGGCTTTTACTATTGTAGTTATTGCAGTTCTGCCTGGCAGTCAGTAAGTACGGTAGCCAGAGCCAGTGCTATTCTTCACTTTACCCCCCTACACAGGCCCTGTATGAGAGACACACCATAAGCAGATGGGGACCCAGAGCAAAGTAAGGTAGGGAACTGATGGCCGAGGGTCTGAGGTCTGATTTATGTGATGTCCTTTATTAATGAAATGACTCACTTAAGTATTATTATTAATAATAATAATAATCAATGTCCGTTCTTTATTGCAATTCAGAACCCTAACATTGCTACATGATATTAAGGGCTCCGTGTATGATGCAGCATATGCTATTCCGGAGCCCTTGCAGGTTCACACATGTTAACATACTGCCTGGAATGTATGAAACAGCTGTCAGTCTGCAGCTTCTTACACTCTTCACACCTCAAATCACTCCGAACTCACTCGCTCTGGGAGATTGACAAACCCTTCTCTCGACAGCTCGATATGTGCAGCAACTCATTTATATCTTAATATCTAAAGAATGCATAGGCTCAAAGGGAGTCTGTTGTAAAACTTTAAGAACAAGGTTAAGACTCCACGGAGGAATAACAGGTTTAAACACAGGCCAAATTCTAACCAAGGCTTGACAAAACAATTGCACGTCTGGCACATCCGCCAAGCACTTATGTAACAAAATAGACAATGCCGAAATCTGACCCTTAAGAGTACTTAAACCCTTCTCCAGACCATCCTGGAGAAAGGACAAAATCCTAGGAATCCTTACTCTACTGCAAGAGTCCTTTTGATTCACATCAATACAAGTATTTATGCCAGATCTTATGGTAAATCCTGCTTACAAGCCTGGATCAAGGTCTCAATGACCGACTCTGAAAATCCATGCTTAGATAAAACTAAGCATTTAATCTCCAAGCAGTCAGCTTCAGAGAAACGAGATTTGGATGAAGGAAGGGACCCTGAAGTAGAAGGTCCTTCCTCAGAGGCAGTCTCCAAGGTGGAAAGGATGACATTTCTACTAGGTCTGCATACCAAATCCTGCAAGACCATGCCAGGGCTATGAGAATTACAGACGCCCTCTCCTGCTTGATACAAGCAATGACTCTTGGAAGGAGAGCGAACGGAGGAAACAGGTATGCTAGACTGAAGTTCCAAGGAACTGCCAGAGCATCAATCAGAAATGCCTGCAGATCTCTTGACCTCGAGCCGTATCTCCGAAGTTTGGCATTCTGATGAGAAGCCATGAGATCCAACTCCGGCTGCCCCCACTTGAGGGTCAAGCTGGAAAACACATCCGAATGAAGTTTCCACTCCCTGGGATGAAAAGTCTGTCTGCTCAGAAAATCCGCTTCCCAATTGTCCACTCCTGGAATGTGGATCACAGAAAGACAGCAGTTGTGGGTCTCCGCCCACTGAATAATTTGGGCAACCTCTGTCATAGCCAAGGAACTCTGAGTTCCCCCCTGGTGGTTTATGTAGGCCACAGAGGTTATGTTGTCCGACTGGAATCTGATAAACCAGGCTAAGGCTAACTGAGGCCAGGCCAGAAGAGCATTGAATATTGCTCTCAGCTCCAAGATGTTTATGGGCAGGACTGACTCCTCTTGGGTCCATAAGCCCTGAGTCTTCAACAAGCCCCATACTGCTCCCCAACCTAGAAGGCTGGCATCCATGGTCATAATCACCCAGGAGGGTCTGCGGAAGCAAGTACCCTGGGAAAGATGATCCTGAGAAAGCCACCATGGAAGAGAGTCTATTGACGCCTGATCTAGATCTACATGTGGAGACAAGTCCGTATAATCCCCGTTCCATTGTCTGAGCATGCATAACTGCAGAGGTCTGAGATGGAACCGAGCAAACGGAATGATGTCTTTGAAAGCCACTATCAGACCGATTACCTCCATACATTGAGCCACTGATGGCCGTGGAGAGGACTGAAGGGCAAGACAAGAGTCGAAAATCTTTCTTTTTCTGACCTCTATCAGAAAAATCTTCATTAGCAGGGAGTCTATTATGGTCCCCAAAAATACGACCCTTGTAGCTGGAACCAGAGAACTATTTTCCCGATTCACCTTCCATCCGTGGGATTGAAGAAGAAAAAAACAAGCGCTCCGTATGAGATTCTGCTTGTTGAAAAGATGCCTGAACCAGAATGTCATCCAGATAAGGTGCCACTGCAATGCCTCGAGATCGAAGCACAGCTAAAAGAGCCCCCAGAACCTTTGAAAAAATTCTGGGAGCTGTGGCAAGGTGAATCTCAGAAACTTGTGATGGTCCCTGTGAATGGGAACATGAAGGTATGCATCCTTTAGGTCTATGGTTGTCATGAACTGACCCTTTTGTACCAAGGAAAGAATGGAGCGTATAGTCTCCATCTTGAAGGATGGCACTCTGAGAAACTTGTTTAAACATTTTAAATCTAGGATTGGTCGAAAAGTTCCCTCCTTTTTGGGAACTACGAACAGATTTGAGTAAAATCCCAGACCCCTTTCCTGAAAGGGAACTGGAACTATTACCCCCAGGGCAGCAAGGTCCTTGACACAATGTAAGATAATCTGGAAAGGAGAAACTTGGCTCTGGGAGGAAAGATTTGAAGTCTATTTTGTATACCTGGGAGACAATGTCCACCGCCCAGGGATCCGGTACATATCTTATCCAAGCCTGGGAAAAAAGAGAGAGTCTGCCCCCTACAAGATCCGTTCCCGGATTGGTTGGGCTTCCAGGAAGGCTTGGCTTGATCTTGCTTGGAGGAAGGGGAGGAAGACTTGCCTTTAAAATTACGAAAGGAATGAAAATTACTCTGTTTATTCTTTTTATCTTGAGGAAGAAAAGAACCCTTCCCTCCAGTAATATCTGAGATAATTTCCGCCAAACCAGGTTCAAACAAGGCCTTACCCTTGTAAGGAATAGCCATTAGATTAGATTTAGATGAAACATCCGCAGATGTGAGCTAGGACCGCAAAACCAGAAATTTTGGCTCCCAGTTTAATAACCTGTAAGGAAGCATCTGTAATGAAGGAATTGGCTAACCTGAGAGCCTTAATCCTGTCCTGAATCTCATCAAGAGGGGTATCCGTCTGAAAAGATTCAGACAATGCATCAAACCAGTAAGCTGCAGTGCTTGTAACAGTGGCCATACACACCGCAGGTTGAAATTGTAGACCCTGGTGGACATACATCTTTTTTAGTAAAGCCTCCAATTTTTTATCCATTAGATCTTTAAAAGAACAACTATCCTCTATGGGAATAGTAGTCCTCTTGGCCAAAGTGGAGATCGCTCCTTCTACCTTAAGAACCATCTGCCATCACTCCTTAATAGAATCCACTATAAGAAATATCTTCTTAAAAATAGGAGATGGAGAAAAGGGAATACCAGGTCTTTCCCATTCTCAATCAATAATCTCCGCAGCACGGTTAGGAACCGGAAAAACCTCCACCGCAGAGGGAACATCAAAGTATTTGTTCAATTTACTAGACTTTTTAGGATTGACTACGATAGTTGTGTCGGAGTCATCCAAAGTAGCCAAAACCTCCTTAAGTAATAAGCGAAGGTGTTCTAGCTTAAATCTGAAGGATACCACTTCACCATCAGAAGGAGGAATTACACTGTCTGAGTCTAAGATTTCACCCTCAGATGCTACTGACATGTCTTCTTCCTCAGGCTTATGGATAGACAGAACTTGATTAGAAACCTTACTAACTGTTTCCTTAAATTTCCTTTTACGCCTTTCCTGTAACATGGGGAAAGCTGACAAGGTCTCAGATACCGCAAGGGATACCTGGGAAGCAATGTCTTGTGGATAAAATCCTACAGGATTGCAAGAGGAAACACAGGGCACTGTATGTGGAGACTGAAAAAGTTGGGACGCTTGAGGAGAAAGCTGCGGCATATCTACAACAGGAGACACCTTAACAGCATTTGCCTGGGATAATGGTGGCTCATGGTCAAATATTTTATCTCTATAACTTAAAGTTTTCTCAATGCATGAGGAACAAAAAGGAACTGGGGGTTCCACCTGAGCATCAAAACATAACTGATAAGCAGCAACTTTGCCTGGGATAATGGTTTGAAAAGCCTCTTGATCCATCTTATGTAATAAATAAGGATAAAGTGTAAAAATTCTTTATTTGAAAATAAATGTGTACTGTGTCTTTAAATAGCAATTTGTGTTAGTGCAACAAACCAAATAGACCTCAGGCTACCTATACACCTCAGTAGCTTTTCTGAGGTGCCTACCTGTCCTGCAACTCATTTTCAAATACAGAGCAGTTACAGAGCCCTAACTTCCGAAAAAAACGGCTTACAACAGTAATCTCCATGACCAAAAGTTAAAGTATAAATACTACTATAACACACTGAGCCACCATAAATCACCTCACAGTCTCAATGCCCAAACTGCCTAAAAGAAACCCCAAACATAAAGGTTTAATAAAGTCCCATATTAAATAAGACAGCTATTAGCTGTAACAAGTGCCAGCAATCTCCTTGCAAAAGAAAATTAAAATGGCACTTACCTGAAAGTGCTGTCCGGCAGCAGGACAGCTCACCTGGTTTGAGAGGGTGCAGCCCCTCACATGGACCTGTGAAGAGAGAAAAACTGAGTAAACCTACTCAGGTTTTCTAGTTAGGGCAGCAGATTCTTGAGAAAATGCAGTAAGGATTGTACCTCACAAGTTCTCAAGTGCTCAAAAGCCACCACTGCACTACTGAAGAGACTGATGTAGACTAGGCTAGATTCCAGAAAAGAACAGAGTAAGCTTACTCTGCTAAAAAATAATAAAATCTTGATTGAAGAAAACTTCTCATCAGACACCTAAACTTCACCTCCTCCTTGTACTACAGACAAAGAGAATGACTAGGGAATTGTGGGTAGATAAGTGATATTTAACAGCTTTGCTGTGGTGCTCTTTGCCTCCTCCTGCTGGCCAGGAGTTATATTCCCAAGAGTAATTGATGATGATCCGTGGACTCATTGTGTCATTAGAAATATATATATATATATATATATACCTGTATATATATATATATATATATATATATATATATATATATATATATATATATATAATATATATATATATATATATATATATATATATATATATATATATATATATATATATATATGTATGCTTTTATAGCCCTAACAGTTAACTTCTGGTCTCTCTTTAGCCTCAGCACAACACAATTTTCAACTTGTAATTTTAGAGAAGTTTAGCGTGGCTGCGATAATCAATTGAAAGTATAGGGTGTACTAAAGGTAGGTCAGCCATGCTAAATATTCTCTGGTAATTCTTTTTTACTATGAACTTGTAATACTAAGCTGCACACTAATACTAGCAAGGTCCAGGGATATTGATAGCGCACTCTGCTCTATGAATAGAATAGCAAATGTAATACCCCTTCATAAAAAGGGCAGTAGAGAAGAATCTGGCAACTACAGGCCAGTTAGTTTAACTTCAGTAGTAGGGAAATTAATGGAAAGCCTCTTAAAAGAAAGAATTATGACTTACATAAAGACAAACAATTTAGAGGACCAAAATCAGCATGGTTTTACTTCAGGGAGATCATGTCAGACTAATCTAATTGACTTCTTTGATTATGTAACAAAAGTATTAGACAAGGGAGGAGCAGTTGATGTAGCATATCTAGATTTCAGCAAAGCATTTGACACCGTCCCACACAATAAACTTATTCACAAACTATATCTCCTTGGTCTAGATTCAAAAATTGTGAACTGGGTGGAATGCTGGCTTAAGGACAGAAAACAAAGTGTCTTAGTAAATGGAGTTCATTCAGCAGAGGGGGCTGTTACTAGTGGTGTTCCTCAGGGGTCAGTTCTGGGGCCTGTTTTGTTTAACATATTTATCTGCGATATCAGCAAAGGGCTACAGGGGAAAGTATGTCTCTTTGCAGATGATACAAAAATTTGCAACAGAGTGGATGTTCCAGGGGGGGTAGACAAAATGAGAAGTGATATACAACAATTGGAGGATTGGACAAACGACTGGGGTCTAAAGTTTAACACAGCAAAGTGTAAAATAATGCATTTAGGGAAGAAAAATCCAAATGTTAATTACAGACTCAATGACACTTTACTGACTGTTACAGACGAGGAACAGGACTTGGGAATTATTATTTCAGATGATTTAAAACTTAGTAAACAATGTAGTAATGCAGCGAGTAAGGCAAGCAGAATGCTTGGATGTATTGGTAGAGGTATTTGCAGCAGAAATAGTAAGGTTCTTATGCCACTTTATAGATCATTAGTTAGGCCTCATCTTGAGTATTGTGTGCAGTTCTGGAGACCATATCTTCAGAAGGATATTAACAAACTTGAATCTGTGCAAAGGAGGGCTACCAAAATGGTACATGGTCTAAAAAATAAAACTTACCAGGATAGGCTCATTGACCTAAATATGTATAGCTTAGAGGAGAGAAGGGAAAGAGGTGATATGATAGCAACTTTCAAGTACATTAAAGGGTTTAGTAAAACTGAGGCTGTGGGTATTTTACATAAAATGGAAAATTCAAGAACAAGGGGTCATGAGCTCAAGCTAAAGGGTAGTAGATTCAGAAGTAATTTGAGGAAGCACTTCTTTACAGAAAGAGTGATTGATTTATGGAATAAACTTCCTCAAGAGGTAGTAGCAACAAACACTGTGGGGGACTTTAAAAATGCATGGGACAAGCATAGGGCTATCCTACGAACTAGCTAAGTTTATACTGTTAGGTAAGGTCGGGCAGACTTGCTGGGCCTATGGCTCTTATCTGCCGTCAATATCTATGTTTCTATGTTTCTATGTTTCTAATAGCACTCCACTTGTAATCTAGGCCTGTTTGGGGAATTGCACGATATATTGTGGCATTGTGCACATAATATCCCTTTAGGGAATGATGTATCTAATCTGTGACCCTGAGTATTTGCCACAATATATATCAGTAATGTTGCAAACAGAAAATTGCCATATCTGTACTGTTATTTTTTTGCACAGTGGTAGATTTATGCTTGAGCAGGAAATAATACAAGAATGCTGTACAACTAATCTGAAGGTTATACATAAATCACATAAAGGCACCTCTACTGATCAGCCCACAGGAGACTGTGAATAGAATTAGTAATACTGATAGACCGCTGCTTCCGGCGAGCCTTCAAGGGGCATCAAGCTTGATAATTCGGCCCCACTGTCTCAATATGAAATGTAGATGCATTTTTAAAATTGCAGAGTACAATCTGTGCATCACTGCTGAAACATACAAAGCAGAAGAGGGTTCATGAGAAAGTGAGCAAACGGAATAGCACCTAACGCCACTAACAGGCAACCTAACACCTTTGTGCAAAGAGCAACTGAGGGAAAAGAAAGAAACAGAAGGTTTAGATAGACGGACACTGGCTTCATGCTCATTAAAACAGTCAAGGAAAGATTTATAGAAAATTAATGTAAGAAGCAACAATCTTAGAGGAAACAGAAAACTCTTTGGGGAAAAAAAAGATTTTTCCAACCATGATGCTGAAGAAACAACAGTTTGATGGTGAGAGAATCTGCTAAATAAAAAGATTAAATTGGAACCAAAATATTATCCAGAAAAGGAAAGTAGACCAGAAAGGCAAACCTAGGGAAATGATGATGTTCCTAGAGAATAGGAAAATAAAGATAAATATTGCATAAAACTATCATGGACATAAACTGTCATTGCAAAATAACAGGCAGAAAAATACAAATAAATACATATTTTGCTTTGTGAAGAACATTGGAATAGGAAATATTAATATTTCATATCGCGACTCGCGAGTAAGGGTTTTAGGATTTTTCCAGTTTTCACACTGTATTAAAGTCTATGGGGTAGATTTATGAAGGGTTCAGTAGACAAGATTCGCTGTAGCATACGCTGTCGGCATTTAACATTGCACAAGCGTTTCTTGCAGGGGCTGTCAATCATTCTGATCGTATCATATTGGGATGATTGCAGTCCGCCACCTAAAAGATGGCAGAGAAGTTAGGGAGCAGAAGTCTTACAACCGCTGCTTCTCAACTGCTGTTTCTGGCAGACCAGAAATGATTGGGCGTTGATGCAGAATCCGCTGCTTGTTAAATCGACCTCTATGAGGGAATAAGTTACACGGTCACGATATTCGATATTCAGCTTTTTGCACACATCGGGTTAGTACTCGTGCGAAAACTTTAATTTACGCTTCTAATACTCTAGCTACCTGACATGTGCAAAAAGGCTCCATCTAAAGGAGTTAACACTCCACTCGTAATCTAGCCCCATAACAGCAAACCGAGACTTTACCAAAAAAGCCCTAAAACGTTTTGCCAAAGACATTGCTTTAACATAACACGGAATAAAAGAATACGCACGCCAAAAAAAAAAACGTTTAAAAAATCTTTACTAACAGAATTGTCAGAAAACTTCCAAAAAAGATGATTAAAACAAAAGAAACAAACAGCCGCCATATCAGTTACAGATACTACTGATCTAAAAAGATAACCTGCGGAAAAAACCCTGCTTTGGAAGGATTCTAACTCCCAAAGGAAATAGAGTTTATGTAAAGTCAGAGGAGAAATAGCCACAACGACTTTGAGAATAGATTTCCAAAATTAAACATTTGAAGCTGAAAAACAATACATTTACTAAAACCTTGCAGAAGGATTAAACATAAATACCTGGCGAAAACCAATATTTGGAATAATCTCAGAGATCACAATAGAATAAGAAATATATCAATAGTGATGTCGCGAACTGTTCACCGGAGAACAGTTCCCGGCGAACATAGCTTGTTCACGTTCGCCGCTACGGGCGAGCATATGCGATGTTCGATCCGCCCCCCCTGTGTGTAATCATTGAGGAAACTTTGACCCTGTATCTCACAGCCTTCTGACACATTTGAGCCAATCAGCAGCAGACACTCCCTCACAGACCCTCCCAGCTCCTTGGCAGCAGCCATTTTAGATTCATTACGATCTTGCTTTCTTAGTGAGAGGAGCTTTAGTGTTGCTGCTGCTGACATTATAGGGAAATAGATAGCTAGGCTAGTGTATTTAGTGTCCACTACAGGCCTGAAGGACTCATCTAATCTCTGCTGTAAGGACAGCACCCCAAAAAGCCCTTTTTAGGGCTATAACTTCAGTTGGTTTGTTTTTTTTTATTTGTAATTTTATTTGCATTTGCCTGGCTTTCAGCCTGTGTGTGAGGCTCACAGCATATACTGTGATTAGTGCCACCACTGATATCTGCTTAACATTAGTGTAAATTTAACCAACAAAACTTTTAAATCATTTTGCTAGTGTAAATTAATTTCATTTTCTATCAGGCCTGTGTGTCTGGCTTACACAGCATACTGTGGTTAATTGCTGTGCTAGCAGCCACCACTCATATCTGCTTAACATTATTTTAAATTAAAAAAAAAAACTTTTAAAACATTTTGCTAGTGTAATCTAATTTCATTTTCTATCAGGCCTGTGTGTCAGGCTTACACAGCATACTGTGGTTAATTGCTGTGCTAGCAGCCACCACTCATATCTGCTTAACATTATTTTAAATTTAAAAAAAAACTTTTAAATCATTTTGCTAGTGTAATCTAATTTCATTTTCTATCAGGCCTGTGTGTCAGGCTTACACAGCATACAACGTTGTTTAATTGCTGTGCCAGCAGCCACCACTCATCTGCTTAACATTATTTTAAATTTAAAAAACAAAACTTTTAAATCATTTTGCTAGTGTAATCTAATTTCATTTTCTATCAGGCCTGTGTGTCAGGCTTATACAGCATACAACGTTGTTTAATTGCTGTGTCAGCAGCCACCACTCATATATGCTTAACATTATTTTAAATTTTAAAAAAAAAAATTTAAATCATTTTGCTAGTGTAATCTAATTTCATTTTCTATCAGGCCTGTGTGTCAGGCTTACACAGCATACTGTGGCTAATTGCTGTGCTAGCAGCCACCACTCATATCTGCTTAACATTATTTTAAATTTAAAAAAAAAACTTTTAAATCATTTTGCTAGTGTAATCTAATTTCATTTTCTATCAGGCCTGTGTGTCAGGCTTACACAGCATACAACATTGTTTAATTGCTGTGCCAGCAGCCACCACTCATCTGCTTAACATTATTTTAAATTTAAAAAACAAAACTTTTAAATCATTTTGCTAGTGTAATCTAATTTCATTTTCTATCAGGCCTGTGCGTCAGGCTTACACAGCATACAACGTTGTTTAATTGCTGCGCCAGCAGCCACCACTCATATCTGCTTAACATTATTTTAAATTTAAAAAAAAAACTTTAAATTTTTTGCTAGTGTAATCTAATTTCATTTTCTATCAGGCCTGTGTCTCAGGCTCACACAGCATATACTGTGGTTAATTGCTGTGCCCGCCACCACTCCAGCCACCACTCATAAACATTATTGTAAATTAAAAAAAAAATGTTTTTAAATAATTTTGCTAGTGTAATCTAATTTCATTTTCCATCAGGCCTGTGTGTCAGGCCCACATCATATAGTGTGATTAATAGCTCTTTTTTTCCACCACTTATATCTGGTGTAACATTAGTGTAAATTTTTTAAAAAAATTTTTTTTACATCAGTCCTCTTCTAGTGTTATTTAATATTAGTTGCCAGGCCAGCCTGGCTGCCATTAGTGCCAGCCTGTGTGTCAGGCTGCCAGCATATACTGTGCCTACTTCCATCCTCAGTGCCAGACCACCACTCCTATATGGTATAACATTAGTTTAAATTTTGTAAAAAAAACCTTTTACATCAGTCTTCTAGTGTTATTTAATTTTAGTTGACAGGCCAGCCTGCCACTAGTGCCAGCCTGTGTGTCAGGCTGCCAGCTCATACTGTGCCTACTTCTATCCTGAGTGCCATCACTCCTATCTGTTGTAACATTAGTGTAACTTTTTTAAAAACAAACTTTTACATCAGTCTGCTATTGTTATTTAATTGCAGTTGCCTGTCTGCCAGTGTGTGTGCCAGGCCCACTTTCCAACTAGTGCCACAAATCATATTTGTTATAACAGTAGTGTAAATATTTAAAATAAAAACTTTTTTGACTGTGAATCATCAGTCTGCTAGTGCAATTGAATTGCAGTTGCCTGCCTGCCAGCGTGTGTGCCAGGCCCACTTGCCAACTAGTGCCACCAATCATATTTGTTATAACAGTATTGTAAATATTTAAAATAAAAACTTTTTTGACTGAGAAACATCAGTCATCTAGTGTAATCTAATTGCAGTTGCCTTCCTCCCAGCGTGTGTGCCAGGCCCACTTGCCAACTAGTGCCACCAATCATATTTGTTATAACAGTAGTGTAAATATTTAAAAAAAATATTTTTTGACTGTGAAAGATCAGTCTGCTAGTGTAATCTAATTGAAGTTGCCTGCCTGCCAGCATGTGTGCCAGGCGCACTTGCTGCCAACTATTTCCACCAATCATATTTGTTATAACAGTTTTGAAAATATTTTAAATCAAAACTTTTTTGACTGTGAATCATCAGTCTGCTAGTGCCATTGAATTGCAGTTGCCTGCCTGCCAGCGTGTGTGCCAGGCCCACTTGCCAACTAGTTACACCAATCATATTTGTTCTAACAGTATTGTAAATATTTAAAATAAAAAATTCTTAGACTGTGAATCATCAGTCTGCTAGTGCAATTGAATTGCAGTTTCCTGCCTGCCAGCGTGTGTGCCAGGCCCACTAGCCAACTAGTGCCACCAATCGTATTTGTTGTAACAGTATTGTAAACATTTACAATAAAAACTTTTTTGACTGTGAATCATCAGTCTGCTAGTGCCATTGAATTGCAGTTGCCTGCCTGCCAGCATGTGTGCCAGGCACACTTGCTGCCAACTACTGCCACCAATCATATTTGTTATAACAGTATTGTAAATATTTAAAAGAAAAACTTTCTTGACTGTGAAACATCAGTCATCTAGTGTAATCTAATTGCAGTTGCCTTCCTCCCAGCATGTGTGCCATGCCCACTTGCCAAGCCAACTAGTGCCACCAATCATATTTGTTCTAACAGGTTTGAAAATATTTAAAATAAAAACTTTTTTTACTGTGAATCATCAGTCTGCTAGTGCCATTGAATTGCAGTTGCCTGCCTGCCAGCGTGTGTGCCAGGCCCACTTGCCGTTTCCAACTAGTGCCACCAATCATATTTGTTCTAACAGTATTGTAAATTTTTTTTAAAAAAACTTTTTGGACTGTGAAGCATCAGTCAGCTAGTGTAATCTAATTGCAATTGCCTTCCTCCCAGCGTGTGTGCCAGCCAGGCCCACTTGCCAACTAGTGCCACCAATCATATTTGTTGTCACAGTACTTTTAATATTTAAAAAATAAACATTTTTTACTTTGAAACATCAGTCTGTTTTTTGGTGTCAGGCTCACAGCGTATACTGTGCCCACTTGCCCAGTGCCACCACTCATAATTTGTTTAATAGTATTGTAAGTGTACATTTTAAAAAAAATGACAGGCAGAGGCAGGCCACCCCACAGGTGCCGTCGTGGTCGCGGTGCTGTGATTCCTTTAGACCCTACAAATAAGCACATTGTTCAGAGACCAGGTGCCAGGGGGGACGCGAAAAGTTCTGAGGAGGACTTAGTTGAATGGCTAACACAGGACACCCAATCTTCTACAGCTTCCGCTCCTAGTCCTCCTAACCTTGACGCACCATCCACCTCCAGCTGTGCTTTGGGCACCTCTCAAGTGACCAGTGTCACTCGCCCGCCTGTCGCCACCACCAACACTAGCACCACAGCCGCTTCACTTGATCTGTCAGAGGAGTTATTGACACATCAGTTGGAAGAAATGAGTGATGCACAACCATCATTGATAGAGGATGTAGATAACAGTGATATGTCTCAGTCAGGCAGCATTACAGACATGGAGGTACGGTGTGATGATGATGATGATGATGTTGTACCCGCTGCTGCTTCCTTTGTTGATGTGTCAGATACAAGTGAAGCGGTTGATGATGATGTGTCGGTGGATGTCACGTGGGTGCCTGCTAGAAGAGAAGAAGAAGAGGGGGAAAGTTCAGATGGGGAGACAGAGAGGAGGAGGAGGAGATGAGTTGGAAGCAGGGGGAGGTCGTCGCAAGGAGCTAGTGGCACAGTCAGACAGCATGCATCGGCACCCGGGGTCAGCCAGACAGCACGCCGACGCCAGTCAACGCATGCTGTCGCCACCACCAGAATGCCGTCATCGCAGAGCTCAGCAGTGTGGCATTTTTTTTGTGGGTCTGCCTCTGACAACAGTGATGCCATTTGCAACCTGTGCCAAAGGAAACTGAGTCATGGGAAGTCCAACACCCACCTAGGTACAACTGCTTTGGGAAGGCACATGGTCTCACATCACAAACGCCAATGGGAAGAACACATGAGTAGAAGCAGCACACAAACTCAAAGCCGCCATCCTCCCCCTGCTCCAGCATCTTCAGCCATGTCAACCACTGCTGTCCTCCTTGCCCCCTCTCAACCATCCTCCACTGAATCTCTCTTACGTAGCAGTTCCTGGTCATCTGCCCACAGTCAGGTGTCTGTCAAGGACATGTTTGAGCGTAAGAAGCCAATTTCTCAAAGTCACCCCCTTGCCCGGCGTCTGACAGCTGGCTTGTCTGAACTCTTAGCCCGCCAGCTTTTACCATACAAGCTGGTGGAGTCTGATGCTTTCAAAAAAATTGTATCTATTGGGACTGCAAAGCATGGTCAGGGCAGGTATATCACCTACACTGCGCATTGGGTAAACCTGCTGACGTCTGACAAGCATGGAATGCATGGCTCTACAGAGGAGTTGGTGACACCGCCACGACTTGCAGGCAGGCCTGCTGCTACCTCCTCTACTCCTCCTACTCCATCCTCTTCCATAACCTCTTCCTCTGCTGAGTCCTCTTCTGCTTCTGCGTCTTGCTCCACATCAACGGCACCCCCCCCAGGTCCCCAGATACTATTCAACATCCTGGATACGGCAGTGTCACGCCGTATTGGGGTTGACTTGCCTGAAAGCAGAGAGTCACACCGCACCAGCACTCCTGTCCACCCTGAATGCACAGGTGGATCAGTGGCTGACTCCGCACCAACTGGAGATTGGCAAGGTTGTTTCTGACAATGGAAGTAATTTGGTGGCGGCATTGAAATTGGGCAAGTTGACACATGTGCCGTGCATGGCACATGTGTGTAATCTGATTGTACAACGCTTTGTGCATAAGTACCCAGGCTTACAGGACGTCCTGAAGCAGGCCAGGAAGGTGTGTGGCCATTTCAGGCATTCCTACACGGCCATGGCGCACTTGTCCGATATCCAGCGTCGAAACAACCTGCCAGTGAGTCGCTTGATTTGCGACAGCCCGACACGGTGGAATTCAACACTCCTAATGTTCGACCACCTGCTCCAACAAGAAAAAGCTGTTAATGAGTATTTGTATGACCGGGGTGCTAGGACAGCCTCTGGGGAGCTGGGGATTTTTTTCCCAAATTACTGGACGCTCATGCGCAATGCCTGTAGGCTCATGCGTCCTTTTGAGGAGGTGACAAACCTTGTCAGTCGCACCGAAGGCACCATCAGCGAAATCATACCATTTGTTTTCTTCCTGGAGCGTGCCCTGCGAAGAGTGCTGGATCAGGCCGTAGATGAGTGTGAAGAGGAAGAGGAAGAGTTGTGGTGTCCATCACCACCAGAAACAGCCTTATCAGCATCACTTGCTGGACCTGCTGCAATGCAGGAAGAGGATTGTGAGGAAGAGGAGTCAGAGGAGGAATGTGGCTTTGAGGAGGAGGAGGAGGAGGAAGACCAAGCACAACAGGCATCCCAGGGTGCTCGTTGTTTTCACCTATCTGGTACCCGTGGTGTTGTACGTGGCTGGGGGGAAGAAGATACCCTCAGTGACATCAGTGAGGACGAGGAACAGGACATGATTAGCTCGGCATCCAA
The DNA here is from genome assembly GCF_027579735.1 of Bombina bombina. Lineage (NCBI taxonomy): Eukaryota > Metazoa > Chordata > Amphibia > Anura > Bombinatoridae > Bombina > Bombina bombina. The sequence goes on from NC_069504.1 coordinate 1,130,702,284, forward strand.
CCTTGGGCAAATGGGGTCTTTCATGCTGTCGTGCCTGTTGAGGGACCCTCGTATAAAAAAGCTGAAGGAGAATGACCTGTACTGGGTGTCCATGCTACTAGACCCCCGGTATAAGCATAAAGTGCCTGAAAAGTTACCAAATTCCCGCAAGTCGGAAAGGATGGAGCATTTAAAAAATAAATTAAAAACTATGCTTTACACAGCGTATAAGGGTGATGTCACAGCACAACGAGAATCTAACAGGGGAAGAGATGAAAGTAATCCTCCTCCTCCTCCTCCCACGACCACGGCGGCAAGGACAGGATGCTTTCCTGATGTGTTGTTGATGGAGAACATGCGGACCTTTTTAACTCCTATGCATCGCAAGAGCCTTTCGGGATCCAGCCTCAGAGAAAGACTCAACCGACAGGTAGCATACTACCTAGCATTAACTGGGGATCTCGACACTCTGAGGAGCGATGGACTCCTTGACTACTGGGTGTGCAGGCTTGACCTGTGGCCTGAGCTATCCCAATTTGCAATTGAACTTCTGGCCTGATCCGCTTCAAGTGTCCTGTCAGAAAGGACCTTCAGTGCAGCAGGAGGTTTTGTCACTGAGAAGAGAAGTCGCCTAGGTCAAAAAAGTCTTGATTATCTCACCTTTATTAAAATTAATGAGGGATGGATCCCGAAGGGACTGACATTGAGCGATACATTTGAGTAAAAAAGGCCTGATGATGAGATGAGCTGCCTTGGGCTACAAATGGTACACACGCTGGCTTTTTTTTTCTTATTATTTTTTTTCTTATAATGCAGGATGACTTGCGTGACTTATCCGCCAACAACTAGTGTTCAAGCTGCAAGGTTTTAGGGCACTTTCTAACTGTTTTACAAACATAAATTTTTCTGGACGTTGCTACAGCAGCAGCTGCAACAATACCGAATTATTAAGGCATTTGTACATGCCTAATTTTTCTGGCCTCTGCTGCTGCACTGTGGCTACAAAAAAAAGGCACTTAACAATGATTAAACTGTTAAGAATAGTACTACTTAACACACCACTCATATCTGGTGGCACAGTACATTGCACGCGCAGTGCCCCAAATTTGAAGTAGGAGGACCAACCAAGCATCTTTTTCCATCTCACGGTTCCGAAAAATTATCTCCGGGTTCCATCGATGCCATACCTGTACTCTATTGTTCAAAAGGATGGCATATGTGGTGTTTCATGCTGTTGTGCCTGTTGAGGGTCGTGGGCCATCGTATAAAAAGGCTGAAGGAGAATGACCTGTACTGGGTGTCCAAGCACGTTTTTTGTTCAATATTTCCGGTTCCTCTAAATTATCTCCGGGTTCCTCAAATCAATGCCATACCTGTACTCTATTGTGCAAAAGGATGGCATATGTGGTGTTTCATGCTGTTGTGCCTGTTTTGGGTCGTGGGCCATCGTATAAAAAGGCTGAAGGAGAATGACCTGTACTGGGTGTCCAAGCACGTTTTTTGTTCAATATTCCCGGTTCCTCTAAATTATCTCTGGGTTCCTCAAATCAATGCCATACCTGTACTCGATTGTGCAAAAGGATGGCATATGTGGTGTTTCATGCTGTTGAGCCTGTTGAGGGTCGTGGGCCATCTTATAAAAAGGCTGAAGGAGAACGACCTGTACTGGGAGTCCAAGCACGTTTTTTGTTCAATATTCCCGGTTCCTCTAAATTATCTCCGGTTTCCTCAAATCAATGCCATACCTGTAATCTATTGTGCAAAAGGATGGCATATGTGGTGTTTCATGCTGTTGTGCCTGTTGAGGGTTGTGGGCCATTGTATAAAAAGGCTGAAGGAGAACGACCTGTACTGGGTGTCCAAGCATGTTTTTTGTTCAATATTCCCGGTTCCTCTAAATTATCTCCGGGTTCCTCAAATCAATGCCATATCTGCAATCTATTGTGCAAAAGGATGGCATATGTGGTGTTTCATGCTGTTGTGCCTGTTGAGGGTCGTGGGCCATCGTATAAAAAGGCTGAAGGAGAACGACCTGTACTGGGTGTCCAACCACGTTTTATTTTCAATATTCCCGGTTCCTCTAAATTATCTCTGGGTTCCTCAAATCAATGCCATATCTGTAATCTATTGTGCAAAAGGATGGCATATGTGGTGTTTCCTGCTGTTGTTTCTGTTGAGGCTCTGGGACCCTCGTCTAAAAAGGCTGAAGGAGAACAAAGTGTACTGGTTGTCCAAGCATCTTTTTTCCATCTCCCGGTTTCTAAAAATTATCTCAGTGTTTCTAAAATGGATGCCATACCTATACTCTATTGTCCAAAAGGATGGCATATGTGGTGTTTCCTGCTGTTGTTTCTGTTGAAGGTCCTGGACCCTCTTATAAAAAGGCTGAAGGAGAACGACCTGTACTGGGTGTCCAAGCATGTTTTTTTGTTCAATTTCCCGGTTCCTAAAATTTATCTCCGGGATCCTAAAATCGATGCCATACTTGTACTCTATTGTTCAAAAGGATGGCATATGTGGTGTTTCCTGCTGTTGTTTCTGTTGAGGGTCTTGGACCCTCTTATAAAAAGGCTGAAGGAGAACGACCTGTACTGGGTGTCCAAGCATGGTTTTTTGTTCAATTTCCCGGTTCCTAAAAATTATCTCCGGGTTTCTAAAATGGATGCCATACCTGTACTCTATTGTTCAAAAGGATGGCATATGTGGTGTTTACTGCTGTTGTTTCTGTTGAGTGTCCTGGACCCTCTTATAAAAAGGCTGAAGGAGAACGACCTGTACTGGGTGTACTGTCCAAGCATCTTTTTCCATCTCCCGGTTCCTAAAAATTATCACCGGGTTTCTAAAATCAATGCCATACCTGTACTGGATTATTCAAAAGGATTGCATATGTGGTGTTTCCTGCTGTTGTTTCTGTTGAGGGTCCGGGACCCTCGTATAAAAAGGCTGAAGGAGAACAAAGTGTACTGGGTGTCCAATCATGTTTTTTTTAAAATTTCCTGGTTCCTAAAAATTATCTCCGGGTTCCTAAAATCGATGTCATACCTGTACTGTATTATTCAAAAGGATGGCATATGTGGTGTTTCCTGCTGTTGTTTCTGTTGAGGGTCCTGGACCCTTGTCTAAAAAGGCTGAAGGAGAACGAAGTGTACTGGTTGTCCAAGCAACTTTTTCCCTCTCCCGGTTCCTAAAAATTATTTCTGGGTTCGTAAAATGGATGCCATACCTGTACTGGATTGTTCAAAAGGATGGCATATGTGGTGTTTCCTGCTGTTGTTTCTGTTGAGGGTCCGGGACCCTCGTATAAAAAGGCTGAAGGAGAACAAAGTGTACTGGGTGTCCAATCATGGTTTTTTTTAAATTTCCCGGTTCCTAAAAATTATCTCCGGGTTCCTAAAATCGATGCCATACCTGTACTCTATCGTGCAAAAGGATGGCATAGGTGGTGTTTCCTGCTGTTGTGTCTGTGGAGGGTCCTGGACCCTCGTCTACAAAGGCGGAAGGAGAATGACGTGTACTGGATGTCAAAGCATCTTTTTCCATCTCCCGGTTCCTAAAAATTATCTCTGGGTTCCTAAAATGGATGCCATACCTGTACTCTATTTTGCAAAAGGATGGCATATGTGGTGTTTAATGCTGTTGTGCCTGTTGAGGGTCGTGGGCCATCGTATAAAAAGGCTGAAGGAGAACGACCTGTACTGCCTTGCTGCTCCTTACCATGGGTCTCAGACCGCATGTTTTATTGTTATACTCTGTCAGGGAAATTATATAACTATCAATCGTATCAATCAACTATATATTGCATCTATTGATCTCTGTAATTCGTATCTATCAAATGTATATTGCATCTATTGATATAATTCGTACCTATCAAATGTATATTGCATCTTTTGATCCATGTAATTCGTATCTATCAAATAAATATTGCATCTTTTGATCTATGTAATTCGTATCTATCAAATGTATATTGCATCTTTTGAGCTATGTTATTCGTACCTATCAAATGTATATTGCATCTATTGATCTATGTAATCTATGGATCTATCTATCAAATCTATCGATCTCGTGGCCGGACTGTTTTGTGACAGCAACTTGTGTTTCGGCCAAATTTGAAGTAGGAGGACAGACCAAGCATCTTCTTCCATCTCCCTGTTCTGAAAATCAAGGCCATATAGACCTCCCCCGATAGGGACAGTAACAGGTATTAAACTGCTAAGAATAGTACTACTTAGTGCTTAACACACCACGGGTCCCAGCCCGCATGTTTTATTGTTATACTCTGTCAGGGAAATTATATAAATATCAATCGTATCAATCAAACATATATATTGCATCTATTGATCTCTGTAATTCGTATCGATCAAATGTATATTGCATCTTTTGATCTATGTAATTCGTACCTATCAAATGTATATTGCATCTTTTGATCTATGTAATTCGTATCTATCAAATATATATTGCATCTTTTGATCTATGTAATTCGTATCGATCAAATGTATATTGCATCTTTTGATCTAGGTTATTCGTACCTATCAAATGTATATTGCATCTATTGATCTATGTAATCTATGGATCTATCTATCAAATCTATCGATCTCGTGGCCGGACTGTTTTGTGACAGCAACTTGTGTTTCGGCCAAATTTGAAGTAGGAGGACAGACCAAGCATCTTCTTCCATCTCCCTGTTCCGAAAATCAAGGCCATATAGACCTCCCCCGATAGGGGGAGTAACAGGTATTAAACTGCTAAGAATAGTACTACTTAGTGCTTAACACACCACGGGTCCCAGACCGCATGTTTTATTGTTATACTCTGTCAGGGAAATTATATAACTATCAATCGTATCAATCAAATATATATTGCATCTATTGATCTCTGTAATTTGTATCGATCAAATGTATATTGCATCTTTTGATCTATGTTATTCGTACCTATCAAATGTATATTGCATCTTTTGATCTGCCTTGCTGCTCCTTTCAGGCAGGCCAGCTCTTTGCATAGAGGCCCACAGACTCTGTAACAGATCTCTCTTGCAGGGAGAGGTGCAGCCAGAATGCAGGGTCAGAACCTCTGCAACTGGTATACTTGATTGTGCAAAAGGAAGTAACCTTACCATGGGTCGCAGACCGCAGGTTTTATTGTTATACTCTGTCAGGGAAATTATATAGCTATCAATCGTATCAATCAAATATATATTGCATCTATTGATCTCTGTAATTCGTATCGATCAAATGTATATTGCATCTTTTGATCTATGTTATTCGTACCTATCAAATGTATATTGCATCTTTTGATCTGCCTTGCTGCTCCTTTCAGGCAGGCCAGCTCTTTGCATAGAGGCAAACAGACTCTGTAACAGATCTCTCTTGCAGGGAGAGGTGCAGCCAGAATGCAGGGTCAGAACCTCTGCAACTGGTATACTTGATTGTGCAAAAGGAAGTAACCTTACCATGGGTCCCAGTTGCATGTCTTATTGTTATACTCTGTCAGGCAAATTATATAACTATCAATCGTATCAATCAAATATATATTGCTTCTATTGATCTCTGTTATTCGTATCGATCAAATGTATATTGCATCTTTTGATCTATGTTATTCGTACCTATCACATGTATATTGCATCTATTGATCTATGCAATTCGTATCTATCAAATGTATATTGCAAGTATTGATCTATGGAATTCGTATGTATCAAATGTATATTGCATCTATTGATCTATGTAATCCATATCTATCAAATGTATATTGCATCTTTTGATCTATGTAATTCGTATCTATCAAATGTATATTGCATCTATTGATGTAATTCATATCTATCAAATGTATATTGCATCTTTTGATCCATGTAATTTGTATCTATCAAATGTACATTGCATCTTTTGATCTATGTAATTGGTATCTATCAAATGTATATTGCATCTATTGATCTATGTAATCTTTGTATCTATCTATCAAATCTATCGATCTCGTGGTTGTGCAAATGGACTGTTTGCAGTTGTTTGCTGTGCGTTAAACGGGGAGTTTGGTCTGTCACTGTGAAGCGGGCGTAACCCTTACACTACCTGATCGATACAACATCATACCTGATGTTTTAAAACACGTTATTCAAAACAATTTAGGAATGTTAGGTGATTTATGCCCTTTATGGCTTAAAACCAGACTCTGCATCAACTATGTAATTTTCCATGGGAGTTTTGCCATGGATCCCCCTCCGGCATGCCACAGTCCAGGTGTTAGTCCCCTTGAAACAACTTTTCCATCACTATTGCGGCCAGAAAGAGTCCCTGTGGGTTTTAAAATTCGCCTGTCCATTGAAGTCAATGGCGGTTAGCCCGGTTTGCCGGTTCGCGAACATTTGCCGAAGTTCATGTTCGCCATTTGCGAACGCAAAATTTTAGGTTCGCGACATCACTACTGTACAACCATGGGACTGGCCTACTACTCCTTGGGAGAGACTACATTTGGACTTTTGATCGAAACTCATACTTAATCATTATTGATGCACACTCTAAGTGGCCAGAAGTAATTCCAATGACAAGGACTACAACTACTAAAGTCATATCAGCATTAGAAAGACTGTTTTCAGTATTTGGGTTGCCAAGAAAACTGGTCACAGACAATGGCCCTCAGTTTGTGTCACAAGACTTCCGGATTTTTTTACATACAAATGGAATTCACCATCATCGGACGGCACCATATCACCCAGCTACCAACGGGCAAGCAGAGAGATTTGTCCAAACCTTTAAAAGGGCACTGAAAGCTCTCAAAGCAGAGAAGCAGGTTAATACTAAAAACATTTTAAAATTTTTGCAACAATATAGGGTTACTCAACACCCCACCACGGGAGTTGCCCCAGCTCAACTATTGTTTGGCATGAAGATCCATACAAAGCTGGATTTAATCACACCCGATGTAGCAGAAACAGTCTGCATCATGCAAGATAAAATGAGAGTGGGAAAACCTTCACGAACCTACACAGAAGGAGACTTCGCTTGGTATAGGGTGTACCATACAGAGGAAAAGTGTTGTTGCCCAGGTTGAGGGCCCAAAGATGTATGTGATAACCACTCAACCAGGTGTGTGTCGCCCCCATGTGAACCAACTACGACCACGGCTAAAGAGATGAGAACAGGATGGTGTTTGGCATGATCCAAACACAGGCTCTGACTTAACTACAGAAGATGACTCAGAAATACCAGCCTCAATTGAAGAGCCTTGTAATGATGAGTCAGGAAATTCAGAAGATGACTCAACTGCAGAAGATGACTCAGAAATACCAGCCTCAATTGAAGAGCCTTGTAATGATGAGTCAGGAAATTCTATCCAGGACCACAATAGTCATGCTCGTACTCCCAGGCAACGAACACCTGTTGTTCGTTGGTCTCCTGAAGTGAATCTCAGAGACACTCGCCGGAGACAACATGCAACATATCAGAGAAACTTTCGTCAACGGAAAAAACAAGAAGCAGCTTTCACGTCCACAATACAAGAGGATGCTGGAGAAGACTGATTTATCTTACGGTTGTTGTTGTGCAGTTAAGTTTATAAAAAAAAAAGTAGGAAAGAAGATGTAGTGTTGTGCTTACTTCCTGGTTTTGTTAGATGGCACATTGAGGCTTCCATACAAAGATGATGTCATCAAGTGGGCTGTGTTTAGAATCAGAACAGTTCAGAGAAGCCATCTTGTGACAGTGTGATGCAGTTATAAGGTACAAGTAACAAGGACTGAACCTCAGGATCAGACAAGTGCTGCTAATAATAATAAGTGTAATGTCAGCTACAGATCACTGCAGAGGATACAGCATCAACCAGTCAGGAAGAGTAAGAACTGTCAGTTACACATTATAAGTTATGTTGCAGTTATACAGTTAACAGTTATAAGTTACCCTGGATTACTATAGTGCTGCATACACAGTGTACAGGCCTGCTAATATAAGGAGTGCAGCAGCAATTCATTATAAAGGACTATATATGTGTATATATCCATATTACTGTGTGCAAATCTACAGGAGCCACCTTGCTATGTAATCCAGTAAATAAAGTGCCAGTTTACATTTTGAAGTTGCAAGTGCATCATTCATATAAAGAGTTAATGTTTGCTATGTAAGGACAGTACACTGTGTGTGTGGGGTGTGTGTGGGCTGTGTGTGTGTGTGGCGGCTGTGTGGGGGCTGTCTTTGTGTACACCTGTGAATGTATATATCTGTGCACCTGTGTATGTTTGGGAAGAGATAAGTCCAAAGGCACTACTAGTGACTATTACAAACTTCCTTGAGCTCAAATAGAATAATAAAGTAAAGATGGTAAACTTATATTACATGAGCGGATGGGTGCTGTGTATAATCAAACTTAACAAAAACAGAAATAGGAGATGATTGTCTCCTAGAAAAAGTATACACCAATAGCACTCCAAGGAATAGAGTTAACTTGTTAGATAACTGCAAATTGATTTTTAGTATTACATAGTTTCTTGGTGGTTGCCAATCGCTTATGTAATATGGATAAAAGGCAAGACAATTGATAAAATATAACTTTTAATAGAGTTGTATTAAAAATGGGGAAAAGAAGATAGTGAATTAAAAACACTAACACAAAATCCAAGTGTTGTGAAAGTACATTCTAAATGGTGGATCAATATATTGCCATGTTGGTGCAAAAGAAATAATTGGCCACAAAAAGGTTGATATAGTGGATCGAATACACACTCACTCAATAAGAGTGTAAGGCTTACAAATATGACTAATAATAAAAATTAAATTATATTAACAACCCTAGTATGGAAGATTGGACATGTTGATAGATGAATAGATACAGTACAAAACTCCAAAGTATACTTTGTTTGTAATAAGCTTAGGGAAATGAGAGGATTTAAGCTAGCAATAATTAGCAGTGTATGGAAAGCTTGGAGTATAATAAATTGGATATGTACACGTATTGCTGATATATGCTTGTCCAACAGGATTAATAGTTAACATCAAGGCTTAAGATTGATATAAATATAGAGAGCTATTACATGTGCTGATCTTTAAAGTGCAAAAAACCACACTGTGCTGTTCCTTGTGGGGGTTGTGCCCTAAAGGGTTAATATCTTGTGCAACTATTCATTTAGATATCTAGCAACTTGTTGATTGCAATATAAACAAAAATAAATATTCACGTCCGTTTGTAGGTTGCAATATCATACAACAGGGGGTAAATATTATTAAAGTCCCCACAGTATTGACAATTAGACTGCTGATCTTACTCGCAGAAATACCAAATGCTAATCACACTACTGTTATAATTGAATCTCCTCAATCGCCTTAATATTTGGCTGTGTAGCTCACTTTATCTTTTCAAGCCGTTACATCACTGTAGTGGCGATTTAGCGACTACCAACACACAGCATTTGTAATTGTACGTTACGTGGTAATCACACTATACTCACAGCAGTGAGAATACTTAATTTTCAAAATTGCACTAGCCAGTTAACGGCTCGAGTAATCACATAGTAACATAGCATGTCAGCTGTGGATCGTGTATATTCTTAAAAACATTCACTATGTATACTATTTACTTTGATCCACTGCATTACAACATACGATGAACTGTTCAGCAGAAGTTTCTCAAGCCTGGCATATATACAAATCTGAAACCTGGCACTTATATATACAGTTATAGTTTTTCTTTTTATTGGTATTCGCAAGAACACATTAACCCTGTGATACTCAAGCATTTCACTTTTGTGATTCCATAGTTATAACACCAGTTATCTCTTAATACCCAAAATCCACATAAGTAATATAATTAAAGCAGATCAAAAATAGTGTGAATTCCAATCGTACAATCAACATATTAACCCTTTGTTACACAAATATATTAATCCTTTGGTACACCAGTCCAAATTATTGGGGCTGAAATAATACCTACTCCCAGGTGATTTTTATAACTTACAACTTTATATATTGAATATACATCCTAAGATGATCCAGAATAGTGTGATTTTCAACGCACACCAAGTATATTAACCCTGTGACATATAAGTCAAATACTGTGAGGACTTTAATAATATTTACCCGCTGTTGTATTATATTGCAACCTACAAACGGACGTGAATATTTATTTTTGTTTATATTGCAATCAACAAGTTGCTAGATATCTAAATGAATAGTTGCACAAGATATTAACACTTTAGGGCACAACCCCCACAAGGAACAGCACAGTGTGGTTTTTTGCACTTTAAAGATCAGCACATGTAATAGCTCTCTATATTTATATCAATCTTAAGTCTTGATATTAACTATTAATCCTGTTGGACAAGCATATATCAGCAATACGTGTACATATCCAATTTATTATACTCCAAGCTTTCCATACACTGCTAATTATTGCTAGCTTAAATCCTCTCATTTCCCTAAGCTTATTACAAACAAAGTATACTTTGGAGTTTTGTACTGTATTTTACTAATCTATTCATCTATCAACATGTCCAATCTTCCATACTAGGGTTGTTAATATAATTTAATTTTTATTATTAGTCATATTTGTAAGCCTTACACTCTTATTGAGTGAGTGTGTATTCGATCCACTATATCAACCTTTTTGTGGCCAATTATTTCTTTTGCACCAACATGGCAATATATTGATCCACCATTTAGAATGTACTTTCACAACACTTGGATTTTGTGTTAGTGTTTTTAATTCACTATCTTCTTTTCCCCATTTTTAATACAACTCTATTAAAAGTTATATTTTATCAATTGTCTTGCCTTTTATCCATATTACATAAGCGATTGGCAACCACCAAGAAACTATGTAATACTAAAAATCAATTTGTAGTTATCTAACAAGTTAACTCTATTCCTTGGAGTGCTATTGGTGTATACTTTTTCTAGGAGACAATCATCTCCTATTTCTGCACCTGTGCATGTGTCTGAGTGTGTGGATGTATGTGTATATAACTATCTCTGTGTGTGTATTATATCTGTGTGTTTGTGTGGTACGGTGCATTGCCCCATTTCTTTTAAGTATTTTTTGTTCTGGGTAGAGGCCCAGTGCTGTCATTCTGTCTAGGGACCTGTACTTGCTAGGGCCGGCCCTGGCGTCTCTGTAATGTTCTTGTTATCATAAGAGAACACATAAAAATAAAGCCCAGTTCAACTCAAATGTTCTTAATTGGCAGCATAATTCTTCATTATATACATAAATAGTTGTTCCAATAGTACAAATGGTATATTGCAATATATACAATGTTATAGTGCTCCCCATTAGTGGATTTATATGTTTTTTTATTTTTATATATAAAATGTTGTGTATTACCTTAAATGATTTTTCTTCTTTTTTTTTCATTTTAAAAGTTGTGGGGGTGGGATTGGGGCGGGGATTGGGTGGGATTGGGGCGGGGATTGGGTGGGGTTGGGGTGGAGATTGGGCGGCGTTTGTCATCCTGCCTTGGGCCGCGCAATGGCTAGTGCCGGCCCTGCCATCCATCTTCATCTTGATTACATTCCAAAGGTTTTCAATTGGGTTCAGGTCTGGAGAATGGGCTGGCCATGACAGGGTCTTGATCTGGATGTCCTCCATCCACACCTTGCTTGACCTTGCTGTGTGGCATGGAGCATTGTCCGGCTGGGAAATCCTCAGAGAACATTGTCAGAGCAGAAGGAAGCCAGTTTTCTTCCAGGATAACCTTGTACGTGGCTTTATTGATGTGTCCTTCACAAAAATGATTCTGCTTGATTCCAGCCTCAGATAAAAAAAACCTGCAACTGATCGTGGCATTTACCCAGTGATAAATCTTGCCCGTGTCAACAGAGATTATGATAATATTGTAATTAAATTATGTGAATTAATGTACTAATTAAACCTAAATAATTAAAATAGAAGTGTCCCAAATCATAAACACAGCAATCCAGAGGGAAAAAATAAGTCTCTTCAAATAGTCAAGAAATACGGGTCCCAATAATACTTGCAGCTGAAATAATATCAGCTCCTTTTTAAATCCTCAAGGTCATGGACAATCGTATTACAATAAAAAGCAAAAAAAGGGCTCCCCATCAGTGTTAATTTTGACGGCGAATTTCGATTTAGTCTTAGTTTTTTTACTAAAATACCATTTTAGTTGTAGTCATATTTTAGTCATCTGAATTGTTTTAGTTTTAGTCTAGTTTAAGTCGACTGAATCTCCAGTAGATTTTAGTCGACTAAATCTCCAGTGGATTTTAGTCGACTAGAAATCTAAGGGGTTTAGTTAAAGTGTAATGCTTTATTCATTTCTCTATAGTTTGCAAACCGATTATATACTCCAGGAGTAAACATAACACCTGTTATTATTTATGGTATTAAGGTTTAAACATGCAATACAGACACAAATTTAGCCGTTGTGATATATAATGTCTTTATTAAACTTAAAGGGACAGTCTACACCAAAAATGTTCTTATTTAAAAAGATAGATAATCCCTTTATTACCCATTCCCCGTTTTTGCATAACCAACACGGTTATATTAATATACTTTTTACCTCTGTGATTACCTTGTATCTAAGCCTTTGCAGACAGCCTCCTTATCTAAGTGCCTTTGACAGACATGCAGTGTAGTCAATCAGTGAAGACTCCTAAATAACTTCACGGGAGTGAGCACAATGTTATCTATATGACACATGTGAACTAGCACAGTCTAACTGTGAAAAACTTTCAAAATGCTCTGAGCTAGGAGGTGGTTTTCAACGGTTTAGAAATCAGTTTGAGCCTTGCTAGGTTTAGCTTTTCAAAAATACCACCAAGGGAACAAAGCAAATTTGATGATAAAAGTAAATTGGAAAGTTGTTTAAAATTGCATGCCCTATCTGAATCATGAAAGTTTAGTTTTGACTTTACTGTCCCTTTAAAATTAAATAAAACCAATTTTCATAAACAAACAGAAGTGCAACTTTAAAATATAAAAAACAAAACTGTAAACTGTATTGGCTGTAATGCACATATTACCCAATATAAAAACTTTAACTTTTCTCTGTTAATAATTAAAACAAGTATCAAGTAACTCAACACAGCAAAAAGTGTCTGCAGCTAGCACAGGCACAGCATAACTTAAACCCATACTTGTGGGTTATGCTTATTTCTATAGGAAGAATCAATTGATTGTTCACAGATTCGAAACATTTTCGGCAACGATATTAGCACTACTCTAGAACTTCCAAACATATTATATACTCCTGGAGTAAAGGTTTATTAACCTGTTTTTATTTATGGTATTAAGGTTTGAACATGCAATACAGATTTAACAGATTTAACTGTTGGGGTATATAACATATCTTCATTTATCTTAAAATTTAATAAAATTAGGTTTCGTAAATTTTACAATAGAGCAGTAATTAGATATGGATTGATTATAACACCTTGCATAAAATGTTTTTGTCAGCAAATTTTGATTTCGTTTTAGTCATAGTCTTTTGACTAAAATGCCATTTTAGTTTTAGTCGTATTTTAGTCATCAGAATTTCTTTAATTTTATACTCATTTTAGTCTAGTTTTAGTCGACGAAATTAACACTGCTCTCCATTAGTGTAATATGTCTTTAAATCAGCAAATTGGAAAGTTGTTAAAAATTGCATTCTCTTTCTAAATCATAAAAGAAAAATTTTGAGTTTCATGTCCCTTTAAATAAGTACATCCCTGTTTAAATCCAGTAAATAAGTAAATCCCTGTTTAAATCTAGCAAATAAGTAAATCTCTGTTTGTGTCCAGTAAATAAGCATTTAAATGTTTAGTGAGATTTCAAATATTACAGTCTATGCTGATGAACCTGCTGTAAGAGTTTGCAGTATTAGAGTTTAATTTACTTAAAGGGGCCTTAAACACAAATTGGGCGCTGCATAAAAAACAGTGTATATATATATATATATATATATATATATATATATATATATATATATATATATATAAATAAATATATAACAAAAATGTCTTTAAGTGCACTCTCATAAGCAATATTCAAAAGATACCAGGGTGCAGAAAATAATAATAATAATCCTTCAAAATAAAACGCACTCTCTGGGTTTAAGCACAGCAAACAGGTTTAACCTGCTTGCTGTGCTTAAACCCAGAGAGTGTGATTTATTTTGAAGGATTATATATATATTTATTTATTCTTAAGACATGTAAACTAAACCTGATCAAAACATGCCTATTTTAAAATCTAAAAGGTAAAACTTGAAAAATGCTATACTTAATAAAAAATACTATATCAGGTAGCCTCCCCGTCTAAGATATAACGAGGCAGCAATGCTTACCCACATTTCTCAATGGAGGGTTAAGAAATCCCCAAGCAAATAGAGGGAAATCGAACAGGCCTCACTACCTTTTTCCATTCATCTTCGTGACCTAAATTGGACTCCGCTCCACTGCCGTAGACAGCTTTTTATAAATAACCCTATAATTTTGGAATACCTTGCTACCTGGGATAGAATTAGACATTATAATATTATATTGATAGGTTAAGGGGGCGCTTGCTCCTTTAGGAAATCCGCCGACTTAGAATCAATCCAGAGGGTTCTGGAAATTAAAAGACTCCAATTTTGTGCCTGTATATACTCAATGAAATATAAGTGCAGTATACTCACTGAATCAGAAATCCAGTGCCAGCAACGCCACAATATGACAAAGAAAACCTTGTTGTCTTCATAAAAAACATAGGTTTATTCAGCTCTACGCGTTTCAATGAACCAGGCGTCTTTCTCAAGAGCAATTTAAAAGGCTGAACAAAGTAAGCTACATTGTGGCAAGTACTGGCAGTTTAAATACACTGTATACAGGATTCAGCTTCCGGTTTGCCGGAAGGTGGATTTACATTGAAATCATGTTCACAATTTGTTTGGTATTCTTAGTTAAAAGCTAAACCTAGGAAGGCTCATATGATAAATTCTAAGCCCTTGAAGGCTGCCTCTTGTCACATGATTTTTTATTTGCTTTTCACAACAGGGGAGAGCTAGTTCATGTCAGCCATATAGATAACCTTGTGATCACGCCCGTGGCTTGTGGCAGACACTGCACTAATTAGCTAAAATGAAAGTTATAGATAATAAATAAAATGTCAAGTAATCAGGGGGCTGTCAGAAGATGCTTAGATACAAGTTAATCACAGAGGTAAAAAGTGTATTAATATAACAGTGTTGGTTATGTAAAACTGGGGAATGGGTAATAAAGGGATTATCTATCTTTTTAAACAACAAAAATTCTGATGTTGACTGTCCCTTTAACAATGATGATTGTAATCTGGGCGGAACTACCATTGGTGCAGCAGGTGCAGTGGCAACAACACCCAAGTGCTGAGGGGGCCCATAGCAGCGAGTCTATACCCAGATGTGTGCAGAATGTGTACAATCCTAATGCAGGGGAGCCTTTTATTAATGCAGGCTACAGGTATATCTACTGTATCTATTTATCTTTCTGTCCATCTATCTATCCCCCAAATCATTATACAGAGCAGCAGGTATATTATTACTATTGCTTACTACTGAGTTACCTTTGGGGCCCCAAATAATATTGGAACCAGGGCCCTCTGTTGTGTAGGTCCACTACTGAGTGTAATTGAACCATATGGGGCTGATTACAAGTGGAGCGCTAATTAACACTCCCGCTCGAGTGAAGTAAGCTTTTGGTGCACGTCAGATTGCTCTCATATTAGGAGTTGAAAGTAAACTGTGTTCACTCGTGCGCTAACCCGACGAGCACAAAACGCTGAAGTTAGAATATCGCCTGTTCATTCATGTATTCTTTCTTATGCATCTGAATTTCCCAGTTGATCTGGAAAAACTCAGTTTAAGCAGCTTACCGGTATTTGCCAGTCCTACCGGCTCCCCCTCATGGGCTTCGGGGACCACATAGTGATGTCATTGGAGTGCCTTTGAAAGAAGCAGACGTTAACCCCATACGGAGACACAGAGATACGCGGCAAGTGAAAGGTGGAGGAATCAGGGAGCATGTTTTTCCATACACCGCAGGAGTAGCGGAGGTCCTTCAACCACAATACTAAGCGTGAGTCTCATGGGCTTCGGGCACCACATAGTGACGTCATTGGAGCGCCTTGGAAAGAAGCAGACGTTAACCCCATACAGAGACACGGAGATATGCTGCAAGTGAAGGTGGAGGAATCAGGGAGCATGTTTTTCCATACACCGCAGGAGTAGCGGAGGTCCTTCAACCACAATACTAAGCGTGAGTCTAGTTAGAGGGGAAACTATACTTATATGTTGCTCTGATGTTTGTATTGCCCAAGGGGTGTTTTGCTGGATAAGGAACTGTTTGTCAATATTGACTGCGCATGTATACAGTTGAAAAATACACACAAAACCCTTTCCTTATTGTCCATTCACGTATTCCCCATACAAGTCAAAGGAGAAAAAAAGTATAAAAAACCCTAATACCCCACTCTCACGCAAACCCGATCGCATATTCTCATGTGCGCTAATCCGACATGAAAATATGAATATTTCACATTCCAATGTTCTTCACATAGCAGAATATGTTCTGTTTATTCATAAATAAATATTTCTACATAAATCTGATGTTTTTTGGTACAATATATATCTATACCCATATAAATATAAATATATATATACTGTATATATATCTATACACAAAGTCCTAATATGAATCCGCCATCCTGGGGTCAACCACTTAGCTGTTCAGCTTGTAAATAATAGATATCAGATAAAAGCAACAGACCAGGATTTTCACGAGAATTTTTTAGTCAAATTTATTGACGTTTCGGGGGATATGCTTCCCCTTCTTCAGAACAATCATTACACACCAAAACCATGCTTAAATAGTGTACAAATATCCACATAACCTCCCACTTCCTGTGAAAAAAGCACCAAAATTATACATCATATCCGTTATTCAATGGTATATACAACCCGGAAGTTAGAACCATTTTCTTCCGGTTTATAATGTGCTAACATCATATTTAAAGTGTAACATCTTTACACAGCATCAACAATATTACAACCAATAATATTATAAATATGCATTCCTACAATGTGCGGAATCAAACACCCTTACCGCTGTTGTCAACAGCCTATTCGTGGACCCGGAAGTTGTCAATTTACATCACTTCCGGTTTCGTGACTACCGGATGTTGTCATGTTACATCACATTCGGTTTTGTAAAAACCGGAACTTCCTCTAGAATACTAGTGCCGGTCAGTGCTGCGTATCTTATCTTGTACAATCAATGTGAAACAAAAAATATATGTAACAATATCCTAAGGTAAGTGATAAATATAACCCCTCTTATATGTCAATAGGAACCGGAATGACATGGTAATCTATAGAAGTGTAACACAGTGATAATATAAACCTCAAATTCACTCCAAGTGATCGTCTCAAATTGCCATTTTACATATAAACATGATATATACATATATAGGTTCACATAGTAAATACTGCTAGCATATCACATGCA
The DNA here is from genome assembly GCF_027579735.1 of Bombina bombina. Classification (NCBI taxonomy): domain Eukaryota; kingdom Metazoa; phylum Chordata; class Amphibia; order Anura; family Bombinatoridae; genus Bombina; species Bombina bombina. The sequence continues at coordinate 1,130,719,698 of NC_069504.1, forward strand.
TAATTCGGACTTCTATGTAAAGGATGCTAAACAGAATTTGCTACATATTGTTCCCTTTTGTACTTCACCCAGCTATAACTTACAGCCCTGTGGTTTTACAGAAGAGAAATCATTGCATACACATAGAGGGAACATATAAAGCAGACTGAAATGTTCTGCACGATCGCATGTCAACCCCCTAGACCGGATACGCTTTATATATTCATGACACTGAAAGTTTAAATTTGTCCCTTTATGCACAGTATTTGTTCAGATTTAGAATAGATCCCAACATTTCTTTATTTCGGTTCTTAAGACCTCAGAATATTTCCTGTGCTATTTTGAGAGCTATTACAATTAGTTACTATGGATACTCTGTTAGTATATCCATGCTGATAATTACAGTACATGAAACTAACAACTATAATGGGAGCCCAGACCAATGCTACCCAGTCATATCCTGTTGAGTCTTGGGGAGATTTAACATCATTTTGCTGCAGATTCATAGTTTAATTGGATGGTTTTGATCTGATATATTTATTTCATATTTAACTTAATGCTATTGCTGCCTATAGTGTTAGTAAAACAATTTGTTTACTAGATGTGCACAGGCAAAAAAAATGTTTCATAAAAGATTTGTTTCATATTTTTCAAAAAGTTTGGTTATGCTGAATATTGGTTTCAAATTAGTTACTGTATAATTTAATTTAGGTAATTGTATTTAATTTAGTTAATTTATTTAATTATATTGTAGTGTTAGGTGTTAGTGTAACTTAGGTTAGGTTTTATTTTACAGGTACTTTTGTATTTATTTTAGTTAGGTAGTTATTAAATAGTTAATAACTATTTAATAACTATTCTACCTAGTTAAAATAAATACAAACTTGCCTGTAAAATAAAAAATAAACCCTAAGATAGCTACAATGTAACTATTAGTTATATTGTAGCTAGCTTTGGGTTTATTTTACAGGTAAGTATTTAGTTTTAAATAGGAATTATTTAGGTTAGATAGAAGAGAACGAAGAAAAATTGATAATAGGAATAAATTAGAAAGTTGCTTAGAATTTCACACTCTATCTGAATCATGAAAGAAGAAAAAAATTGGGTTCAGTGTCCCTTTAAGTGCTGATGTACACTATACATATATATAACATGACTGCAAGGTGCCTTTAAATACAGAGGAAACGTCTTTGCCAACTATGAATGTGTCTCAGCTCTAAAGCTTGATAATTCATGTTCTGTAATCACTGCTCTTACTCATAGTGAGATAAGTTGTGTTATGTCAGGAACAATAAAACAACTGATTTTGTTTAGCCATCTGTGTATAGTGTTTGCATATATTTGTAAGTACACAGTGTGTACACCTAATATTTAGAAAGTGACGTGGAAATCTGAAATATATGCCTTATGCAGTGAGCACATGGAGATTTGTTAAAGGGACAGTCTACTCCAGAATTGTTATTGTTTAAAAAGTCAGATAATCCCTTTATTACCCATTCCCCAGTTTTGCATAACCAACAGTTATATTAACCCTTTCACTACCAGGACTTCCAGACAAAAATTTGCCCAAAAATACCAGAGCTTTTTTAGCATTTTTGCTATCACTCTATTTAAACAGATATAGAGCCTTGTTTTTTTTTATTTACCTATAAAAACTATATATATATTATTAAGTAGGCAACCCAAGGTATTGATCTAGGCCCATTTTGGTATATTTCTCACGGAAATTATTTACATACTGCTTGTGCAATCATGGCACAAATGTTTGTAAAAGTTTCTCTGAGATGCCCTTTGTTCAGAAATAGCAGACATATATGGCTTTGCCATTGCTTTTTGGTAATTAGAAGGCCACTAATTACAGCTGTGCACCACACTTCAATTATTCCCGGCAGTGAGGGGAATAATTAGGTAGCTTAAAAGGTTAATGTTAGCTCCTACCTGACACTCCCCACCCCCTGATCCCTACCTGATCCCTCCCAAACAGCTCTCTTAACTGTAACAATCAGGCATCTGCCCTCATATGGAGGTGGAACACCAATCGCGCTCTGGCTCCATATGCAGCCGATGCCTGAAGCTTTAAAAGCTCCAGATCTTGGCTCCAACTTAACAACCGAGATTGCTGGAGCATCCTGAAGTGACAACGTATATATATATGTGGTGCAGTACGATAGCCAAAGTACAGCACAACATATATATATACTTTGTTTTGGTTGAAGTGGTTAACATACTTTTTACCTCTGTGATTACCTTGTACCTAAGCCTCTGCAGAAATACACTGAAATAAAAGGAGGACTTAGAAATTAGCATATGAGCCTACCTAGGTTTAGCTTTCAACAACGAATACCAACGGCCAGATTACAAGTTTTGCGTTAGGGGCTATGCGGTGCTAACGAGCAGTTTTGTCTGACCGCTCACTTACCTGCAGCGCTGGTATTACGGGTATTTACAAACCCAGCGTTAAAAGGCAAGAAGTGAGCGTTGAGCAAAATTGTGCTCCTTACCGCACTCCTATACCAGCGCTGCTTACGTCAGCGGTGAGCTGGTTGTACATGCTTGTGCACGATTTCCCCATAGGAATCAACGGGGAGAGCCGGCTGAGAAAAAGTCTAACACCTGCAAAAAAGCAGCGTAAAACTCAGTAACACAGCCCCATTGATTCCTATGGGGAAACAAAATTTATGATTACACCTAACACCCTAACATGAACCCCGAGTCTAAACACCCCTAATCTTACACTTATTAACCCCTAATCTGCCACTCCCGATATCGCCGACACCTGCATTATACTTATTAAACCCTAAATTGCCGCCCCCAACATCGCCGCCACTATAATAAACATATTAACCCCTAAAACGCTGCACTCCCGCCTCAAAAACACTAGTTAAATATTATTAACCCCTAATCTGCCGTCCCTGACATCGCCGCCACCTACCTACATTTATTAACCCCTAATCTGCCACCCCCAACGTCGCCACCACTATACTAAATGTATTAACCCCTAAACCTAAGTCTAACCCTAACACCCCCTAACTTAAATATAATTACAATAAATCTAAATAAAAATTAATATTATTACCTAAATAATTCCTATTTAAAACTAAATACTTACCTATAAAATAAACCCTAAGCTAGCTACAATATAACTAATAGTCACATTGTAGCTATTTTAGGGTTTATTTTTATTTTACAGGCAAGTTTGTATTTATTTTAACTAGGTAGAATAGTTATTAAATAGTTATTAACTATTTAATAACTACCTAGCTAAAATAAATACAAAAGTACCTGTAAAATAAAACCTAACCTAAGTTACACTAACACCTAACACTACAATATAATTAAATACATTAACTAAATTAAATACAATTACCTAAATTAAATTAGCTAAAGTACAAAAAAACACTAAATTACAGAAAATAATAAACAAATTACAGATATTTAAACTAATTACACCTAATCTAATAGCCCTATTAAAATAAAAAAAGCTCCCCCAAAAATAAAAAAACCCTAGCCTAAACTAAACTACCAATAGCCCTTAAAAGGGCCTTTTGCGGGGCATTGCCCCAAAGTAATCAGCTCTTTTACCTGTAAAAAAAAAATACAAACAACCCCCCCCCCCAACAGTAAAACCCACCACCAACACAACCAACCCCCCAAATAAAATACAATCTAAAAAAAACCTAAGCTCCGCATTGCCCTGAAAAGGGCATTTGAATGGGCATTGCCGTTAAAAGGGCAGTTAGCTCTTTTGCCGCCCAAACCCTAACCTACAAATAAAACCCACCCAATACACCCTTAAAAAAACCTAACACTAAGCCCCTGAAGATCGACTTACCGGGAGACATCTTCATCCAAGCCGGGCCGAAGTCCTCAACGAAGCCAGGAGAAGTCTTGATCCAAGCCGGGCCAAAGTCCTCAACGAAGCCGGGAGAAGTCTTCATCCAAGCCAGGCGAAGTGGTCCTCCAAACGGGCAGAAGTCTTCATACAGACGGCATCTTCTATCTTCATCCAGATGGCATCTTCTATCTTCATCCATCTAGCGCAGAGCGGGTCCATCTTCAAGACATCCGACGCGGAGCATCCTCTTCATCCAACGACTAAAGCTGAATGAAGGTACCTTTAAGTGAAGTCATCCAAGATGGCGTCCCTTAGATTCCGATTGGCTGATAGAATTCTATCAGCCAATCGGAATTAAGGTAGAAAAAATCCTATTGGCTGATGCAATCAGCCAATAGGATTGAAGTTCAATCCTATTGGCTGATCCAATCAGCCAATAGGATTGAGCTCGCAGTCTATTGGCTGTTCCAATCAGCCAATAGAATGCAAGCTCAATCCTATTGGCTGATTGGATCAGCCAATAGGATTGAACCTCAATCCTATTGGCTGATTGCATCAGCCAATAGGATTCTTTTCTACCTTAATTCTGATTGGCTGATAGAATTCTATCAGCCAATAGGAATCTAAGGGACGCCTTCTTGGATGACGTCACTTAAAGGTACCTTCATTCAGCTTTAGTCGTTGGATGAAGAGGATGCTCTGCATCGGATTTCTTGAAGTTGGACCCGCTCCGTGCCGGATGGATGAAGATAGAAGATGCCGTCTGGATGAAGACTTCTGCCCGTCTGGAGGACCACTTCACCCGGCTTGGATGAAGACTTCTCTCGGCTTCGTTGAGGACTTCGGCCCGGCTTGGATGAAGACGTCTCCCGGTAAGTCGATCTTCAGGGGGTTATTGTTAGGTTTTTTTAAGGTTGTATTTGGTGGGTTTTATTTGTAGGTTAGGGTTTGGGCAGCAAAAGAGCTAACTGCCCTTTTAACGGCAATGCCCATCCAAATGCCCTTTTCAGGGCAATGGGGAGCTTTGGTTTTTTTAGATAGTATTTTATTTGGGGGGTTGGTTGTGTGGGTGGTGGGTTTTACTGTTGGGGGGGTTGTTTGTATATTTTTTTTTACAGGTAAAAGAGCTGATTACTTTGGGGCAATGCCCCGCAAAAGGCCCTTTTAAGGGCTATTGGTGTCAGCCGTATTTGGTCAGTTCAGGATTTAACCCAACTGCTAGCGTGGATATTAAAACACACGCTAGCACACTGAGAAATATCCAGGACGTGACCCACTCAGGAAACAAAATAAGCAGGGTATCAGAACTTCCCAAAAGAATATTAATTCAAAATATCTTCTTGAGGATAGAATTATTTTACAGGAGATAGCGTTCCTTTCTCAGGAAAATAGAAACAAACAAAGCTTATGTCCCTTTAAGCAGGTTGATAGTGGATAAATGAATATGCTTCTTTCTTGCAGGTTTGCAACAAACTAAGAATGTCCCTTTAAGCAGGTTTATAGCAAACAAAAAATAATAATGTCCTTTTAGCAGAAATAAAGCAAACAAAAAATAAAGTCCCTTTAAGCAGGTGTCCGCAAACAAATGTAAATGTCCTTTTAAGCAGGATTGTCAGCAAAGAAATGATAATGTCCTTATTGGCAGGATTAAAGCAAACAAAGATAATGTCCCTTTAAGCAGGTGTCAGCAAACAAATGATAATGTCCTTTTTAGCAGGAATTAAGCAAACAAGGATTATGTCCCTTTAAGCAGGTGTCAGCAAACAAATGATAATGTCCTTATTGGCAGGATTAAAGCAAACAAAGATAATGTCCCTTTAAGCAGGTGTCAGCAAACAAATGATAATGTCCTTTAAAGCAAGATTGTAAGCAAACAAATGATAAGGTCCTTATTAGCAGGATTAAAGCAAACAAAGATTATGTCCCTTTAAGCAGGTGTCAGCAAACAAATGATAATGTCCTTTTAGGCAGGTTAGCAGGCAATCAAGATTTGGAAGCAAGAGGCATTGGCAAAACAAAGTTGAGGAGGGTAGGGTCAGGTTTCAAAATTGTACTCACTCAGACAGGGACCGGCAGAAGAGAGAGAGAGAAAAAACAAACGGGCACCGAGTAAATCTCCCGCCGAGATTTTAAAGGCAGAGAGAGGCCGCCACGTCATAGGGGTTGTCAGAGAATGCGTCACGTTGCCTAGCAACGTGACGTAGAACCCCAGAAGAGATCCGGGAGCCGCGGCGACACGGCGATGAACGGTAATTCATGACATCACCCCCCCCTCAAGGACCCCTCCGGGGGACATGACCAGGCCTAGTAGGGTGGAACTTGTGAAAGGCCTTAATTAAGGCAGGGGCATGCACCTGCCGGGCAGGTTCCCAAGATCGTTCAGTAACAGGATAACCTTTCCAATGAACGAGATAATACAGTTTCTTCCCACGAAGTTTGGAATCCAGGATGTGACTGACCTCAAATTCAGGTAGGCCTTGAACCAAAAGAGGTGGAGGTTTGAGCAGAGGTTTAGAATACCTATTAGATAATACAGGTTTCAAAAGAGATACGTGAAATACCGGATGGGCTTTGAGGGTCTTGGGCAGAGCAATTCGGTAAGCAGTAGGACATACTTGACCCAGTATTCGGAAAGGACCCACATATCGTGGCCCCAATTTGGTGGAAGGCTGTTTGAGGCGAAGATGACGTGAAGAAACCCAAACCTTATCGCCAGGCCGATATTTGGGAGCCCTCCGTCGCCGAAGATCAGAATAGAACTTATAACGTTCAGAAGCCTTGGAAAGAAGAAGGTGTATTTTCTTCCAATGACGAGTTAACCTCCTGGCGGATAGATCAGAAGCAGGATTTTCAGTGGAAGAGGTGTGTAGAGGAAACGTTCTGGGTTGAAATCCATAGGCTGCATGAAAAGGAGAGGTCCGAAGAGAGGAGTTGTAACGTGTGTTATGAGCCAATTCTGCTAGTGGAAGGTAACCAGTCCAATTAGAATGATGATGATCCACATAATGCCTCAAATAAGTTTCAAGGCACTGGTTAACCCTTTCGGTTTGGCCATTAGACTCCGGATGATGTGACGTAGACAAAGAGATAGTTGTTCCAAAGTGTTTGCAGAGTGATCTCCAAAACCGAGAAACAAACTGTACTCCTCTATCCGAAACAATGTTCAGAGGGAAGCCATGTAATCTCACAATGTGTAAGAGAAAAAGTTCGGAAAGTCTTTTGGCAGATGGTAAACCAGGTAAAGGAATGAAGTGAGCTGTCTTAGTGAACCTGTCAACAACCACCCAGATAGTGTTGTTTCCAGCTGAAAGAGGAAGATCGGTAATAAAATCCATGGATAAATGGGTCCAAGGCTGATGAGGAATGGGTAACGGTTGAAGCAAACCGGAGGGAAGTTGACGAGGAGTCTTATTGCTGGCACACTGTGTACATACTGAGACATAATCTGTAACATCTTGAGATAGAGTAGGCCACCAGACATGTTGCTTGAGCTTTCGAGCGGTGTTACTGATGCCAGGATGTCCAGAGAGAGGACTGTCATGAGCCCAATATAGAATCTTGGAACGAAGACGTTTAGGAACAAAGAGTAGGCCATCAGGAGGTTTGCAAGACAAAGGAAGATCCTTTTGAGCAGATTGTAAGTCATGTAACCACGAGGTTGATAACTGGGCTAAGACTTTATGAGGTTGAAGTATGGTACCAGTTTCAGGAGTTGAAGTGTCTTGAAATTGTCTGGAAAGGGCGTCAGCCTTGATGTTCTTAGAACCGGGAATATAAGACAGATTGTAATGAAAACGTGAGAAGAACAGAGACCAACGTGCTTGTCTGGAGTTCAGTCGTTTGGCCGTTTGAAGATAGAGAAGGTTTTTATGATCTGTGAGTATAGTAAACGGCAAAGAAGTGCCTTCCAACCAATGCCTCCATTCATCCAGTGCCATTTTAATAGCAAGTAACTCCTTATTACCTACATCATAATTTAATTCAGAAGGAGAAAATTTCTTGGAGAAGAATCCCACAGGGTGGATCTTTCCTGTGTCAGGTATACGTTGGGAAAGAACAGCCCCAGCAGCAACTGATGAAGCATCCACTTCAAGTATAAATTGAAAATCCGGATTTGGGTGACGCAGGATAGGTGCAGAAGAGAAAGCTTTTTTGAGAGAATCAAAAGCTTCAACAGCTTCAGGAGGCCAATCTTTACAGTTTTGTCCTTTCCTAGTGAGAGACGAAAGAGGTGACGTTATAGTAGCAAAACCTTTGATGAATTTCCTGTAATAACTGGCAAATCCCAGGAAACGTTGCAGAGCTTTAAGAGAATCAGGTTTAGGCCACTCCAAAATGGCAGAGAGTTTAGTTGGATCCATTTCAAATCCTGATTCAGAGATTACATATCCCAAAAAGGGAATGGACCTTTGATGAAAAGAACATTTCTCCAGTTTGGCAAATAGATGGTTATCTCTTAAACGTTGAAGTACTTTCCTGACGTGATGTATATGATCTTGGTAGTTCTGAGAAAAAATTAATATATCGTCAAGGTAAATGATAACAAAAATATTCAAGAAATCCCGAAAAATCTCATTCACGAAGTGTTGAAAAACAGCAGGGGCATTACACAGCCCAAACGGCATGACAAGATACTCATAATGCCCAAATCTAGTGTTAAAGGCTGTCTTCCACTCATCACCCTTGCGCATACGGATAAGATTGTATGCTCCACGGAGATCGAGCTTGGTAAAAATGGTGGAACCTTGAAGATATGTGAATAATTCAGGTATTAGGGGTAAAGGATAACTGTTCTTGATGGTGATTTGATTTAAGCCTCTGTAATCGATACAAGGTCGCAGTCCGCCATCCTTCTTTCCCACAAAGAAGAACCCAGCCCCTACAGGAGAAGAGGAGGGTCGAATGAATCCTCTGGCCAAATTATCTTTGATATATTCTTCCAAGGCTACATTTTCAGGCCTAGAAAGTGGGTAAGTTTTGCCTCGAGGATAAGGAGCTCCAGGGAGAAGATCAATAGGGCAATCAAATGAACGGTGAGGAGGAAGACGTTCTGCTTCTTTTTTAGAAAAGACATCGACAAAATCTTGATACTGCGTAGGTAGAGGACCAGAAGTATCGGTAGTAAGAGCAATAGTGAGTGGTATTTTAGTAAGTGGTTGAAGACAGTTAGTATGGCAAGATAATCCCCAGGAGGTGAGTTCACCATGGGTCCAAGAAAAGGTAGGATTATGTAACTGAAGCCACGGAAGACCCAGGATTATGGGAAATTGAGGAGTAGTAATCACATCAAAACATATCCTCTCACAATGAAGTACTCCGACAGAAAAAAGTATGGGTATAGTAGTAAACTGGATGAGTCCGGAACCCAAAGGATCTCCACTAACAGTAGAGACGGAAACTGAAAACTTCTTTCTTAGTAAGGGAATAGTGTGAGTGGACACAAAAGTGGAGTCAATGAACACTCCTCCAGCACCAGAATCAATAAGAGCTTGGGTATGAATCTTGTTATCACCCAATTGAAGGGTTACAGGAACAAAGAGTTTATTAAAGAGGGAATGAACATGTTTTTGGCTTAACTTAGTTCCCTGGACAGAAGTTAAGCCCTGGCTTTTACTGGCCTGGTAGGACAATCCCTTAATAAATGCCCTTTAAGGCCACAGTATAGACACAGGCCAAGAGAACGTCTTCTCAACCGCTCAGTTTCGGTTAATTTTATGGTTCCTACTTCCATAGGTTCAGCTTGATCAGGAGAAGGAGAGGCAGTTGTTACCGGGTTAGAAAAACGAGGAGCCAGACGAAAAGGAGTTCGAGTTGAGGACCTCTGATTTCTTTCTCTTTCTTGTTGGCGTTCACGGTATCTAGAATCAAGACTGATGCAAAGATTTATTAAGGCTTCTAGGGAGTCTGGAAGTTCCCGATACACCAATTCATCTTTGAGACGTTCTGAAAGTCCTTTGCGAAAAGCTGCTCTAAGAGCTCCCTGATTCCAATTAGTTTCAGATGCAAGAGTGCGGAACTCAATGGCATATTGAGACACTGATTGACCACCCTGACGTAGGTCTAATAGAGAAGCTTCAGCAGCGGAAGTCCTTCCAGGTTTGTCAAACACGTTAGAAAAAACAGAAAGAAAAGCATCCACATCCTGAAGTATAAGATCATCTTTTTCTAACAGAGGTGATACCCAGGCCAAAGCTCTTCCTTTCATTAAGGAAATAAGGAATGTAATCCGAGATGAGGGAGTAGCAAAAAGGGTAGGACTGTTACGAAAGTGAAGTCGACATTGATTCAAAAAACCCCTACAATCTTCAGGATTCCCATCATATTTATCTGGAAGAGGAATCCTAGGACTCAAATGTCCTTGTGATTGGTTGTTGGGAATAGGAGGAGAGGATGCCTCAATGTTAGGATTGGGAGGGATAGGAGCAACCAAGCTCTGTAATAATGTAGTGATTTGATCCAGCTTAGTATCCAAGGATTGCAAGTGGGTAGCATGAGATCCCAGTAACTGTCCCTGGTGAGTCACGGCCATGGATAATTCAGTGGGGTCCATTTATGGCCCGTTTGTAATGTCAGCCGTATTTGGTCAGTTCAGGATTTAACCCAACTGCTAGCGTGGATATTAAAACACACGCTAGCACACTGAGAAATATCCAGGACGTGACCCACTCAGGAAACAAAATAAGCAGGGTATCAGAACTTCCCAAAAGAATATTAATTCAAAATATCTTCTTGAGGATAGAATTATTTTACAGGAGATAGCGTTCCTTTCTCAGGAAAATAGAAACAAACAAAGCTTATGTCCCTTTAAGCAGGTTGATAGTGGATAAATGAATATGCTTCTTTCTTGCAGGTTTGCAACAAACTAAGGCCTAGATTTAGAGTTCGGCGGTAAAAGGGCTGTTAACGCTCCGCGGGTTTTTTTCTGGCCGCACCATAAATTTAACTCTGGTATCGAGAGTTCAAACAAATGCTGCGTTAGGCTCCAAAAAAGGAGCGTAGAGCATTTTTACCCGCAAATGCAACTCTCGATACCAGAGTTGCTTACGGACGCGGCCGGCCTCAAAAACGTGCTCGTGCACGATTCTCCCATAGGAAACAATGGGGCTGTTTGAGCTGAAAAAAAACCTAACACCTGGAAAAAAGCAGCGTTCAGCTCCTAACGCAGCCCCATTGTTTGCTATGCGGTAACCCTTCCTACGTCTGCACTTAACACTCTAACATGTACCCCGAGTCTAAACACCCCTAACCTTACACTTATTAACCCCTATTCTGCCGCCCCCGCTATCGCTGACCCCTGCATTACACTTTTAACCCCTAATCTGCCGCTCCGTAAACCGCCGCCACCTACGTTATCCTTATGTACCCCTAATCTGCTGCCCTAACATCGCCGACCCCTATGTTATATTTATTAACCCCTAATCTGCCCCCCACAACGTCGCCGACACCTACCTACACTTATTAACCCCTAATCTGCCGAGCGGACCTGAGCGCTACTATAATAAAGTTATTAACCCCTAATCCGCCTCACTAACCCTATCATAAATAGTATTAACCCCTAATCTGCCCTCCCTAACATCGCCGACACCTACCTTCAATTATTAACCCCTAATCTGCCGACCGGAGCTCACCGCTATTCTAATAAATGTATTAACCCCTAAAGCTAAGTCTAACCCTAACACTAACACCCCCCTAAGTTAAATATAATTTTTATCTAACGAAATAAATTAACTCTTATTAAATAAATGATTCCTATTTAAAGCTAAATACTTACCTGTAAAATAAATCATAATATAGCTACAATATAAATTACATTTATATTATAGCTATTTTAGGATTAATATTTATTTTACAGGTAACTTTGTATTTATTTTAACCAGGTACAATAGCTATTAAATAGTTAAGAACTATTTAATAGTTACCTAGTTAAAATAATTACAAATTTACCTGTAAAATAAATCCTAACCTAAGATATAATTAAACCTAACACTACCCTATCAATAAAATAATTAAATAAACTACCTACAATTACCTACAATTAACCTAACACTACACTATCAATAAATTAATTAAACACAATTGCTACAAATAAATACAATTAAATAAACTATCTAAAGTACAAAAAATAAAAAAGAACTAAGTTACAGAAAATAAAAAAATATTTACAAACATAAGAAAAATATTACAACAATTTTAAACTAATTACACCTACTCTAAGCCCCCTAATAAAATAACAAAGACCCCCAAAATAAAAAATTCCTTACCCTATTCTAAATTTAAAAAGTTACAAGCTCTTTTACCTTACCAGCCCTGAACAGGGCCCTTTGCGGGGCATGCCCCAAGAATTTCAGCTCTTTTGCCTGTAAAAAAAAACATACAATACCCCCCCCCAACATTACAACCCACCACCCACATACCCCTAATCTAACCCAAACCCCCCTTAAATAAACCTAACACTAAGCCCCTGATGATCTTCCTACCTTGTCTTCACCATGCCAGGTTCACCGATCCGTCCTGGCTCCAAGATCTTCATCCAACCCAAGCAGGGGCTAGACATCCACTGAAGAAGTCCAGAAGAGGGTCCAAAGTCTTCCTCCTATCCGGCAAGAAGAGGACATCCGGACCGGCAAACATCTTCTCCAAGCGGCATCTTCTATGTTCTTCCATCCGATGACGACCGGCTCCATCTTGAAGACCTCCAGCGCGGATCCATCCTCTTCTTCCGACGACTAGACGACGAATGACGGTTCCTTTAAGGGACGTCATCCAAGATGGCGTCCCTCGAATTCCGATTGGCTGATAGGATTCTATCAGCCAATCAGAATTAAGGTAGGAATTTTCTGATTGGCTGATGGAATCAGCCAATCAGAATCAAGATCAATCCGATTGGCTGATCCAATCAGCCAATCAGATTGAGCTCGCATTCTATTGGCTGATCGGAACAGCCAATAGAATGCGAGCTCAATCTGATTGGCTGATTGGATCAGCCAATCGGATTGATCTTGATTCTGATTGGCTGATTCCATCAGCCAATCAGAAAATTCCTACCTTAATTCCGATTGGCTGATAGAATCCTATCAGCCAATCGGAATTCGAGGGACGCCATCTTGGATGACGTCCCTTAAAGGAACCGTCATTCGTCGTCTAGTCGTCGGAAGAAGAGGATGGATCCGCGCTGGAGGTCTTCAAGATGGAGCCGGTCGTCATCGGATGGAAGAACATAGAAGATGCCGCTTGGAGAAGATGTTTGCCGGTCCGGATGTCCTCTTCTTGCCGGATAGGAGGAAGACTTTGGACCCTCTTCTGGACTTCTTCAGTGGATGTCTAGCCCCTGCTTGGGTTGGATGAAGATCTTGGAGCCAGGACGGATCGGTGAACCTGGCATGGTGAAGACAAGGTAGGAAGATCATCAGGGGCTTAGTGTTAGGTTTATTTAAGGGGGGTTTGGGTTAGATTAGGGGTATGTGGGTGGTGGGTTGTAATGTTGGGGGGGGGGGTATTGTATGTTTTTTTTTACAGGCAAAAGAGCTGAAATTCTTGGGGCATGCCCCGCAAAGGGCCCTGTTCAGGGCTGGTAAGGTAAAAGAGCTTGTAACTTTTTAAATTTAGAATAGGGTAAGGAATTTTTTATTTTGGGGGTCTTTGTTATTTTATTAGGGGGCTTAGAGTAGGTGTAATTAGTTTAAAATTGTTGTAATATTTTTCTTATGTTTGTAAATATTTTTTTATTTTCTGTAACTTAGTTCTTTTTTATTTTTTGTACTTTAGATAGTTTATTTAATTGTATTTATTTGTAGCAATTGTGTTTAATTAATTTATTGATAGTGTAGTGTTAGGTTAATTGTAGGTAATTGTAGGTAGTTTATTTAATTATTTTATTGATAGGGTAGTGTTAGGTTTAATTATATCTTAGGTTAGGATTTATTTTACAGGTAAATTTGTAATTATTTTAACTAGGTAACTATTAAATAGTTCTTAACTATTTAATAGCTATTGTACCTGGTTAAAATAAATACAAAGTTACCTGTAAAATAAATATTAATCCTAAAATAGCTATAATATAAATGTAATTTATATTGTAGCTATATTATGATTTATTTTACAGGTAAGTATTTAGCTTTAAATAGGAATCATTTATTTAATAAGAGTTAATTTATTTCGTTAGATAAAAATTATATTTAACTTAGGGGGGTGTTAGTGTTAGGGTTAGACTTAGCTTTAGGGGTTAATACATTTATTAGAATAGCGGTGAGCTCCGGTCGGCAGATTAGGGGTTAATAATTGAAGGTAGGTGTCGGCGATGTTAGGGAGGGCAGATTAGGGGTTAATACTATTTATGATAGGGTTAGTGAGGCGGATTAGGGGTTAATAACTTTATTATAGTAGCGCTCAGGTCCGCTCGGCAGATTAGGGGTTAATAAGTGTAGGCAGGTGTCGGCGACGTTGTGGGGGGCAGATTAGGGGTTAATAAATATAACATAGGGGTCGGCGATGTTAGGGGCAGAAGATTAGGGGTACATAGGGATAACGTAGGTGGCGGCGATTTGCGGTCGGAAGATTAGGGGTTAATTATTTTAAGTAGCTTGCGGCGACGTTGTGGGGGGCAAGTTAGGGGTTAATAGATATAATACAGGGGTCGGCGGTGTTAGGGGCAGCAGATTAGGGGTACATAAGTATAACGTAGGTGGCGGTCGGCAGATTAGGGGTTAAAATTTTTAATCGAGTGGCGGCGATGTGGGGGGACCTCGGTTTAGGGGTACATAGGTAGTTTATGGGTGTTAGTGTACTTTAGGGTACAGTAGTTAAGAGCTTTATAAACCGGCGTTAGCCAGAAAGCTCTTAACTCCTGCTATTTTCAGGCGGCTGGAATCTTGTCGTTAGAGCTCTAACGCTCACTGCAGAAACGACTCTAAATACCGGCGTTAGGAAGATCCCATTGAAAAGATAGGCTACGCAAATGGCGTAGGGGGATCTGCGGTATGGAAAAGTCGCGGCTGTAAAGTGAGCGTTAGACCCTTTAATCACTGACTCTAAATACCAGCGGTAGCCCAAAACCAGCGTTAGGAGCCTCTAACGCTGGTTTTGACGGCTACCGCCGAACTCTAAATCTAGCCGTAAGAATGTCCCTTTAAGCAGGTTTATAGCAAACAAAAAATAATAATGTCCTTTTAGCAGAAATAAAGCAAACAAAAAATAAAGTCCCTTTAAGCAGGTGTCCGCAAACAAATGTAAATGTCCTTTTAAGCAGGATTGTCAGCAAAGAAATGATAATGTCCTTATTGGCAGGATTAAAGCAAACAAAGATAATGTCCCTTTAAGCAGGTGTCAGCAAACAAATGATAATGTCCTTTTTAGCAGGAATTAAGCAAACAAGGATTATGTCCCTTTAAGCAGGTGTCAGCAAACAAATGATAATGTCCTTATTGGCAGGATTAAAGCAAACAAAGATAATGTCCCTTTAAGCAGGTGTCAGCAAACAAATGATAATGTCCTTTAAAGCAAGATTGTAAGCAAACAAATGATAAGGTCCTTATTAGCAGGATTAAAGCAAACAAAGATTATGTCCCTTTAAGCAGGTGTCAGCAAACAAATGATAATGTCCTTTTAGGCAGGTTAGCAGGCAATCAAGATTTGGAAGCAAGAGGCATTGGCAAAACAAAGTTGAGGAGGGTAGGGTCAGGTTTCAAAATTGTACTCACTCAGACAGGGACCGGCAGAAGAGAGAGAGAGAAAAAACAAACGGGCACCGAGTAAATCTCCCGCCGAGATTTTAAAGGCAGAGAGAGGCCGCCACGTCATAGGGGTTGTCAGAGAATGCGTCACGTTGCCTAGCAACGTGACGTAGAACCCCAGAAGAGATCCGGGAGCCGCGGCGACACGGCGATGAACGGTAATTCATGACAATTGGTAGTTCTGTTTAGGCTAGGGTTTTTTTATTTTGGGGGGGCTTTTTTTTATTTTAATAGGGCTATTAGATTATGTGTAATTAGTTTAAATATCTGTAATTTGTTTATTTTTTCTGTAATTTAGTGTTTGTTTTTGTACTTTAGCTAATTTAATTTAATTTAGGTAATTGTATTTAATTTATTTAATTATATTGTATTATGTTAGTGTAACTTAGGTTAGGTTTTATTTTACAGGTACTTTTGTATTTATTTTAGCTAGGTAGTTATTAGATAGTTAATAACTATTTAATAACTATTCTACCTAGTTAAAATAAATACAAACTTGCCTGTAAAATAAAAATAAACCCTAAGATAGCTACAATGTAACTATTAGTTATATCATAGCTAGCTTAGGGTTTATTTTATAGGTAAGTATTTAGTTTTAAATAGGAATAATGTAGTTAATGATATGAATATTTATTTAGATTTATTTAAATTACAGGGAGTGCAGAATTATTAGGCAAGTTGTATTTTTGAGGATTAATTTTATTATTGAACAACAACCATGTTCTCAATGAACCCAAAAAACTCATTAATATCAAAGCTGAATAGTTTTGGAAGTAGTTTTTAGTTTGTTTTTAGTTATAGCTATTTTAGGGGGATATCTGTGTGTGCAGGTGACTATTACTGTGCATAATTATTAGGCAACTTAACAAAAAACAAATATATACCCATTTCAATTATTTATTTTTACCAGTGAAACCAATATAACATCTCAACATTCACAAATATACATTTCTGACATTCAAAAACAAAACAAAAACAAATCAGTGACCAATATAGCCACCTTTCTTTGCAAGGACACTCAAAAGCCTGCCATCCATGGATTCTGTCAGTGTTTTGATCTGTTCACCATCAACATTGCGTGCAGCAGCAACCACAGCCTCCCAGACACTGTTCAGAGAGGTGTACTGTTTTCCCTCTTTGTAAATCTCACATTTGATGATGGACCACAGGTTCTCAATGGGGTTCAGATCAGGTGAACAAGGAGGCCATGTCATTAGATTTTCTTCTTTTATACCCTTTCTTGCCAGCCACGCTGTGGAGTACTTGGACGCGTGTGATGGAGCATTGTCCTGCATGAAAATCATGTTTTTCTTGAAGGATGCAGACTTCTTCCTGTACCACTGCTTGAAGAAGGTGTCCTCCAGAAACTGGCAGTAGGACTGGGAGTTGAGCTTGACTCCATCCTCAACCCGAAAAGGCCCCACAAGCTCATCTTTGATGATACCAGCCCAAACCAGTACTCCACCTCCACCTTGCTGGCGCCTGAGTCGGACTGGAGCTCTCTGCCCTTTACCAATCCAGCCACGGGCCCATCTATCTGGCCCATCAAGACTCACTCTCATTTCATCAGTCCATAAAGCCTTAGAAAAATCAGTCTTGAGATATTTCTTGGCCCAGTCTTGACGTTTCAGCTTGTGTGTCTTGTTCAGTGGTGGTCGTCTTTCAGCTTTTCTTACCTTGGCCATGTCTCTGAGTATTGCACACCTTGTGCTTTTGGGCACTTCAGTGATGTCGCAGCTCTGAAATATGGCCAAACTGGTGGCAAGTGGCATCTTGGCAGTTGCACGCTTGACTTTTCTCAGTTCATGGGCAGTTATTTTGCGCCTTGGTTTTTCCACACGCTTCTTGCGACCCTGTTGACTATTTTGAATGAAACGCTTGATTGTTCGATGATCACGCTTCAGAAGCTTTGCAATTTTAAGAGTGCTGCATCCCTCTGCAAGATATCTCACTATTTTTGACTTTTCTGAGCCTGTCAAGTCCTTCTTTTGACCCATTTTGCCAAAGGAAAGGAAGTTGCCTAATAATTATGCACACCTGATATAGAGTGTTGATGTCATTAGACCACACCCCTTCTCATTACAGAGATGCACATCACCTAATATGCTTAATTGGTAGTAGGCTTTCAAGCCTATTCAGCTTGGAGTAAGACAACATGCATAAAGAGGATGATGTGGTCAAAATACTCATTTGCCTAATAATTCTGCACTCCCTGTATATTTAAGTTAGTGGGTGTTAGGTTTAGGGTTAGACTTAGGTTTAGGGGTTAATAACTTTAATATAGTGGCGGCAACGTTGGGGGCAGCAGATTAGGGGTTAAAACATGTAGGTAGGTTGCGGCGACATTGGGGAAGGCAGATTAGGGGTTAATATAATGTAGGTGGCGGCGATGTTGGGGGCAGCAAATTAGGGGTTCATAAATATAATGTAGGTGGCGGCGATGTCTGGAGAGGCAGATCAGGGGTTAATAATTTAATTTTACTGTTTGCGATGCGGGAGGGCCTTGGTTTAGGGGTTAATAGGTCGTTTATGGGTGTTAGTGTACTTTAGTTATGAGTTTTATGTTACAGCGTTGTACCATAAACCTCTTAACTACTGACTTTTAAATGCGGTAGGACTCTTGACAGGAGAGGGTGTACCGCTCACTTTTTGGCCTCCCAGAACAGAAGTCCCATAGAAAAAAGTGTTTACAAAGTTTACGTAAGTCGTTTTGCGGTAAGGCCAAAGAAGTGTGCGGTGACCTTAAACCTTCAAGACTCGTAATACCAGCAGGCGTAAAAAAGCAGCGTTAGGACCTCTTAACGCTGCTTTTTTACCCTATTGCACAACTCGTAATCTAGCCGACTGTTTGGTACTTTGGCTAGAGATTATCCACTGCATAAATAAACAGAAGGGTGACGATAAAGTCACTAATAAACCACAATTAACCACAATTAAATGCTCCCAGAGACACCCAGACAGGCAAATGTCTAACGCACATTTGGCCTGAGCTTTTTAAAAAAATTGTGTTAATTGTGGTTTATTAGTGACTTTATCGTCACCCTTCTGATCATGTATGCAGTGGATAAAGCCCTGACCTTTTTGATACAACTGTGGAAACTTTCAGCGATAGACTATAGTGATAAGTCCATTTCCCAATCACACCCAATTGCGGTCTCTCATCTAATCATCGTAGGTATTTTCATAGGGATCTTTTTATTTTTCTGAATATTTCACAGTGGGCCTTGTATCCTATTATACTTGTATTAACTGCAGTATGTGATCGTTAGTGACTACTCTACTTTATTTTGATACATTAGATTTTTTTGCATCTCTAGCCAGAGTACCAGACAGTGTTATTTAGAAACACTCTATTTCATTTCTCTTGTTAGGTGTATCCAGTCCACTGATCATCCATTACTTGTGGGATATTCTCCTTCCCAACAGGAAGTTGCAAGAGGATCACCCACAGCAGAGCTGCTATATAGCTCCTCCCCTAACTGCCATATCCAGTCATTCTCTTGCAAGCTCTCAACATAGCTGGAGGTAGTTAGAGGGAAGTGGTAAAATATAGTTAGTTTTTTCTTCAATCAAAAGTTTATTGTTTTTAAATGGTACCGGAGTGTACTATTTTTTCTCAGGCAGCATTTAGAAGAAGAATCTGCCTGCGTTTTTCTATGATCTTAGCAGAAGTAACTAAGATCCACTGCCGTTCTCACATATGTCTGAGGAGTGAGGTAACTTCAGAGGGAGAATGGCGTGCAGGGTATCCTGCAATAAGGTATGTGCAGTTAAGTTTTTCTAGGGATGGAATTTGCTAGAAAATGCTGCTGATACCGGATTAATGTAAGTTAAAGCCTAAATACAGTGATTTAATAGCGACTAGTATCAGGCTTGCTATCAGAGGTATATACTATGATTAATGTGCAATATAAAACGTTTGCTGGCATGTTTAATCGTTTTTATATATGCTTTGGTGATAAAACTTATCGGGGCCTAGTTTTTTTCACATGGCTGGCTTTATTTTTGCCTAGAAACAGTTTCCTGAGGCTTTCCACTGTTATAGTATAAAAGTTACAGTTGGTGCAGTTAAAATTACAAACTGTGACATTCAGCTTCCCTCAGCAGTCCCCTGCATGCTATAGGACATCTCTGAAGGGCTCAAAAGGCTTCAAAAGTAGGAGCTGTGGCAGTTGTTATGACTGTTTAAAAAACATATTTTTCGTTTTGTTAATCTGTTTTTTGTATTAAGGGGTTAATCATCCATTTGCAAGTGGGTGCAATGCTCTGCTAACTTGTTACATACACTGTAAAAATTTCGTTAGTTTAACTGCCTTTTTTCACTGTTATTTCAAATTTTGGCAAAATTTGTTTCTCTTAAAGGCACAGTAACGTTTTTTTTTAATATTGCTTGTTAACTTGATTTAAAGTGTTTTCCAAGCTTGCTAGTCTCATTGCTAGTCTGTATAAACATGTCTGACATAGAGGAAACTCCTTGTTCATTATGTTTAAAAGCCATGGTGGAACCCCATAGGAGAATGTGTACTAAATGTATTGATTTCACTTTAAACAATAAAGATCAGCTGTTATCTTTAAAAGAATTATCACCAGAGGATTCTGACGAGGGGGAAGTTATGCCGACTAACTCTCCCCACGTGTCGGACCCTTTGACTCCCGCTCAAGGGACTCACGCTAAAATGGCGCCAAGTACATCAAAGACGCCCATAGCGATTACTTTGCAGGACATGGCGGCAATCATGGATAATACCCTGTCAGCGGTATTAGCCATTCTGCCTGAATTCGGAGGAAAGCGTGATAGCTCTGGGGTTAGACTAATACAGAGCTCGCAGATGTTTTAAAGCCCATGTCTGATACTGCGTCACAATATGCAGAAGCTGAGGAAGAGCTTCAGTCTGTGGGTGACGTCTCTGACTCGGGGAAACCTGATTCAGATATGTCTACTTTTAAATTTAAGCTTGAGAACCTCCGGGTGTTGCTTGGAGAGGTTTTAGCTGCTCTGAATGACTGTGACACAATTGCAGTGCCAGCGAATTTGTGTAGACTGGATAAATACTACGCGGTGCCGGTGTGTACTGACGTTTTTCCAATACCTAAAAGGTTTACAGAAGTTATTACTAAGGAGTGGGACAGACCCGGTGTGCCGTTTTCCCCCGCTCCTATTTTTAGAAAAATGTTTCCAATAGACGCCACCACACAGGACTTATGGCAGACGGTCCCTAAGGTGGAGGGAGCAGTTTCTACTTTAGCAAAGCGTACCACTATCCCTGTCGAGGACAGTTGTGCTTTTTAGATCCAATGGATAAAAATTTAGAAGGTTACCTTAAGAAAATGTTTATTCAACAAGGTTTTATCCTGCAGCCCCTTGCATGCATTGCTCCTGTCACTGCTGCTGCGGCGTTCTGGTTTGAGTCTCTGGAAGAGGCCTTTCAGACAGCTACTCCATTGACTGAAATACTTGACAAGCTTAGAACACTTAAGCTAGCTAATTCTTTTGTTTCTGATGCCATTGTTCATTTGACTAAATTAACGGCTAAGAATTCTGGATTCGCCATCCAGGCGCGTAGGGCGATATGGCTTAAATCTTGGTCAGCTAACGTGACTTCAAAGTCTAAATTACTTAACATTCCCTTCAAGGGGCAGACCCTATTCGGGCCTGGTTTGAAGGAAATTATTGCTGACATTACTGGAGGTAAGGGTCATACCCTTCCTCAGGACAGGGCCAAATCAAGGGCCAAACAGTCTAATTTTCATGCCTTTCGAAACTTCAAGGCAGGTGCAGCATCAACTTCCTCTGCTACAAAACAAGAGGGAACTTTTGCGCAATCCAAGCCGGCCTGGAAATCTAACCAGGCCTGGAGCAAAGGCAAGCAGACCAGAAAGCCTGCTGCTGCCTCTAAGACAGCATGAAGGAACGGCCCCCTATCCGGCAACGGATCTAGTAGGGGGCAGACTTTCTCTCTTCGCCCAGGCGTGGGCAAGAGATGTTCAGGATCCCTGGGCGTTGGAGATCATATCTCAGGGATATCTTCTGGACTTCAAAGCTTCCCGCCCACAAGGGAGATTTCACCTTTCGAGATTATCTGTAAACCAGATAAAGAAAGAGGCATTCTTACGCTGTGTGCAAGACCTCCTAATAATGGGAGTGATCCATCCAGTTCCACAGATGGAACAAGGACAGGGATTTTATTCAAATCTGTTTGTGGTTCCCAAAAAAGAGGGAACCTTCAGACCAATTTTGGATCTAAAGATCTTAAACAAATTCCTCAGACTTCCATCGTTCAAAATGGAAACTATTCGGACAATCCTACCTATGATCCAGGAGGGTCAGTACATAACCACAGTGGATTTGAAGGATGCTTACCTTCACATACCGATTCACAAAGATCATCATCGGTTCCTAAGGTTTGCCTTTCTAGACAGGCATTACCAGTTTGTGGCTCTTCCCTTCGGGTTAGCTACAGCCCCAATAATTTTTACAAAGGTTCTGGGGTCTCTTCTGGTGGTCCTAAGACCACGGGGCATAGCAGTGGCCCCTTATCTAGACGACATCCTGATACAGGCGTCAAACTTCCAAATTGCCAAATCTCATACGGACATAGTGTTGGCATTTCTGAGGTCGCATGGGTGGAAAGTGAACGAGGGAAAGAGTTCCCTATCTCCCCTCACAAGGGTTTCCTTCCTAGGAACTCTGATAGATTCTGTAGAAATGAAAATTTACCTGACGGAGTCCAGGTTATCAAAGCTTCTAAATTCCTGCCGTGTTCTTCACTACATTCCGCGCCCTTTGGTGGCTCAGTGCATGGAAGTGATCGGCTTAATGGTAGCGGCGATGGACATAGTGCCATTTGCGCTCCTACATCTCAGACCGCTGCAATTATGCATGCTCAGTCAGTGGAATGGGGATTACACAGATTTGTCCCCTCTGCTAAATCTGGATCAAGAGACCAGAGATTCTCTTCTCTGGTGGCTATCTCGGGTCCATCTGTCCAAAGGTATAACCTTTCGCAGGCCAGATTGGACAATTGTAACAACAGATGCCAGCCTTCTAGGTTGGGGTGCAGTCTACAATTCCCTGAAGGCTCAGGGATCGTGGACTCAGGAGGAGAAACTCCTCCCAATAAATATTCTGGAGTTAAGAGCAATATTCATTGCTCTTCTAGTTTGGCCTCAGTTAGCAACCCTGAGATTCATCAGATTTCAGTCGGACAACATCACGACTGTGGCTTATATCAACCATCAAGGGGGGACCAGGAGCTCCCTAGTGATGTTAGAAGTCTCCAAGATAATTCGCTGGGCAGAGACTCACTCTTGCCATCTATCAGCGATCCATATCCCATGTGTAGGGATCTGGGAGGCAGATTTTCTGTCGTCAGACTTTTCATCCGGAGGTGTTTGCTCAATTGGTTCATCATTGGGGCACACCAGAATTGGATCTCATGGCGTCTCGCCAGAATGCCAAGCTTCCTTGTTACGGATCCAGGTCCAGGGACCCAGAAGCGACGCTGATAGATGCTCTAGCAGCACCGTGGTTCTTCAACCTGGCTTATGTGTTTCCACCATTTCCTCTGCTCCCTCGACTGATTGCCAAAATCAAACAGGAGAGAGCATCGGTGATCTTGATCGCGCCTGCGTGGCCACGCAGGACCTGGTATGCAGACCTGGTGGACATGTCATCCTTTCCACCTTGGCCTCTGCCTCTGAGACAAGACCTTCTACTACAAGGTCCTTTCAATCATCCAGATCTAATTTCTCTGAGACTGACTGCCTGGAGATTGAACGCTTGATTTTATCAAGGCGTGGCTTCTCCGAGTCAGTCATTGATACCTTAATACAGGCACGAAAGCCTGTAACCAGGAAAATCTACCATAAGATATGGCGCAAATATCTTCATTGGTGTGAATCCAAGAATTACTCATGGAGTAAGGTTAGGATTCCTAGGATATTGTCCTTTCTCCAAGAGGGTTTGGATAAAGGATTATCAGCTAGTTCTTTAAAGAGACAGATTTCTGCTCTGTCTATCCTTTTGCACAAGCATCTGGCAGAGGTTCCAGACATCCAGGCATTTTGTCAGGCTTTGGTTAGAATTAAGCCTGTGTTTAAACCGGTTGCTCCTCCATGGAGCTTAAACTTGGTTCTTAAGGTTCTTCAAGGAGTTCCGTTTGAACCCCTTCATTCCATTGATATCAAACTTTTATCTTGGAAAGTTCTGTTTTTGATGGCTATTTCCTCGGCTCGTAGAGTCTCTGAGTTATCAGCTTTACATTGTGATTCTCCTTATCTGATTTTCCATACAGATAAAGTAGTTCTGCGTACAAAACATGGGTTTTTACCTAAGGTAGTTTCCAACAAGAATATCAATCAAGAGATTGATGTTCCATCATTGTGTCCTAATCTTTCTTCAAAGAAGGAACGTCTTTTACATCATTTGGATGTAGTCCGTGCTTTAAAGTTTTACTTACAAGCGACTAAAGATTTTCGTCAAACATCTTCCCTGTTTGTTGTTTACTCTGGACAGAGGAGAGGTCAAAAGGCTTCGGCAACCTCTCTTTCTTTTTGGCTTTGGAGCATAATACGCTTAGCCTATGTGACTGCTGGACAGCAGCCCCCTGAAAGGATTACAGCTCATTCTACTAGAGCTGTGCCTTCCACCTGGGCCTTTAAAAATGAGGCTTCTGTTGAACAGATTTGCAAAGCGGCGACTTGGTCTTCGCTTCATACTTTTTCAAAATTTTACAAATTTGATACTTTTGCTTCTTCGGAGGCTATTTTTGGGAGAAAGGTTCTACAGGCAGTGGTCCCTTCCATTTAAGTACCTGCCTTGTCCCTCCCTTCATCCGTGTACTTTAGCTTTGTTATTGGTATCCCACAAGTAATGGATGATCCGTGGACTGGATACACCTAACAAGAGAAAACATAATTTATGCTTACCTGATAAATTTATTTCTCTTGTGGTGTATCCAGTCCACGGCCCACTCTGTCCTTTTAAGGCAGGTCTAAATTTTAAACTACAGTCACCACTGCACCCTATGGTTTCTCCTTTCTCGGCTAGTTTCGGTCGAATGACTGGATATGGCAGTTAGGGGAGGAGCTATATAGCAGCTCTGCTGTGGGTGATCCTCTTGCAACTTCCTGTTGGGAAGGAGAATATCCCATAAGTAATGGATGATCCGTGGACTGGATACACCACAAGAGAAATAAATTTATCAGGTAAGCATAAATTATGTTTTTAAGTGTTTTTAACGTTAGTATCTAGTAGGTACTAAACTTTTACCTTTCATTCACCTAGAGTACGAGTTTTGCGTTATGAGTAAAATAGCAGCGTTGTGGCCCATAACGCATCATTTTCCCTAACGCAGCCATTACAAGTCTTGTCGGTATAGCTGTACCGCAAGCCTTTTAGCCTGTAACGCAACGTCAGTCCCGCACTCCTAAAAATTACGTTTTTTTCATGGGATTCCCATAGCATCGGTATTACGAGTTTTGCGGTGAGGCTAAAAAGCGAGCGTTACAGCCTAAAATGACAAGATCTGTACTGCCATCTAAAGTCAGTAGTTATAAGTGTTACGCTACAAAGCTGTAACATAAAACTAATGTGTTAAACAGTACACTAACACCCATAAACTATCTATTAACCCCTAAACCGAGGCCCTCCCACATCGCAAACACTATAATACATTTATTAACCCCTAATCTGCCGCTCCCGATATTGCCGCCACTTAAAAAAAAAAAAATTAACCCATATTCCTCCGCTCCCTGACATTCTCACCACTATACTAAAGTTATTAACCCTTAAACTGCCATCCTCCCGCATCGCAAACACTATTTAAATATTATTAACCCCTAATCTGCCGTCTGCCCACATCGCCCCCTATACTAAAGTTATTAAGCCCTACACCGCTGCCACTATAATAAACCTATTAACCCCTAAATCGCAGGCCCCCCCACAATGAAATATACTAAACTAACCTATTAACCCCTAAACTGAAAGCCCCCATATCGAAATAAACTAAATTAAACTATTTACCCCTAAACCTAACAACCCCCTAACTATAGGCTGAGGTACTAAACCAGTTTTTTTCTTCAGTATACACAAGAGAGGAACCATTGAATGCTACTTTGGAACAGAATAGAACATGCCAGTCCATACCACTAACTGGGTTTTGTTTAGAGGATATCAGGAAAAAACTGGAAAATATTAAGGTAAATAAAACTCCAGGCCCAGATGGAATACACCCAAGGGTGTTAAGGGAACTTAGCACTGTTATAGACAAACCTTTACTCTTAATTTTTCAAGACTTATTATTCTCAGGCATGGTACCCCAGGATTGGCGTAAAGCTGATGTGGTGCCACTCTTCAAAAAGGGAAGCAGGGATGATCCAGGAAGCTATAGACCAGTTAGTCTGACATCAATAGTGGGGAAGATATTTGAAGGGATTATAAGGGATTATATTGATGAGCATATTCGTGTAAACAAGATTATGAGTTCTAATCAGCATGGTTTTAGGAGAAATAGATCATGTCAAACTAATCTAATTAGATTCTACGAGGAAGTAAGTAAAAATATAGATAAAGGGGAATCAGTTGATGTGATATACTTAGATTTTGCAAAGGCATTTGATACAGTGCCACATGAGAGATTAATGCACAAAATTAAGGGACTGGGAATAGCTGAAAATGTTAGCTCATGGATAAATAACTGGATAAAAGATAGGGAGCAACGAGTAGTAGTAAATGGATCATACTCAGATTGGACAAAGGTAATCAGTGGCGTCCCCCAGGGATCAGTACTGGGCCCTGTTCTTTTTAATATTTTTATAAATGACTTGGAGCAAGGATTAAATAGCGACATCTCTATTTTTGCAGATGATACTAAGTTAAGTAAGGTCATAAGGTCAGAGCAGGACGAACTCTCTTTACAAAGGGATTTGCTAAAATTAGAACTATGGGCAAGTGAATGGAAAATGAGATTTAATACGGAAAAATGCAAGGTTCTACATTTTGGAAGTAAAAATAAGCAGGCTACGTATTTTTTAAATGGGACAAGACTTAGCCAAACACAAGAGGAAAGGGATTTGGGAGTAGTAATAGATAACAAGCTAAAGATGGGTGCACAATGCAGGGCAGCGGCTTCAAAGGCTAATAAGATACTAGCATGTATTAAAAGAGGCATTGCTTCAAGGGAGGAAAGCACAATTCTGTCATTATATAAAGCCCTGGTAAGACCTCACCTTGAGTTTGGAGTGCAGTTCTGGGGACCAATTGCTAAAAAAGATATTGCAGAACTAGAAAAAATTCAGAGAAGGGCCACAAAGCTAATAAGGGGATTGGAGAAATTAACCTATGAGGAAAGGCTAGCCAAACTGGGTCTGTTTTCTTTAGAAAAAAGGCGCTTGAGAGGTGACATGATTACTTTATATAAATATATTCAAGGCCCATATACAGAGATGACAGAAGCTCTGTTTATTCCAAGAAAATTGTTTCTGACAAGAGGTCATAATTTAAGGTTGGAGGAAAGGAGATTTAATCTCCTGCAACGGAAACGTTTTTTCACTGTAAGAGCAATAAAATTGTGGAACTCATTACCAAAGGAGGTAGTGAATGCCAATACCATAGATACATTTAAAAATAGTCTGGATAAATTTCTGTATATAAACAAAATTCATGGATATGATTGCTAGTATTAAATGGGTCACATTTTAATGGGGTTATTTAAGCTTAACTGGAGCTTTTTGTAAGTATTTTAGATTTGTATAGGTTGAACTTGATGGACTTCAGTCTTTTTTTCAACCTTATCTACTATGTACTATGTATCTATATATTAAAATTACAATTTCCCTCACTTAAATTAAATTAAAACTTACCTGTCAAATTAAAAAAACTAAGTTTAAACTAACAATTAAACTAATATAATAATTAAACTAAAATTAAACTATCTACCATTTAAATGAAACTAAACTACACATTAAAAAAATCCTAACACTACTCTAAAAATGACCAAGTATCTAATTACAAAAAAAAATAATACTAAGTTACAAAAAATAACAAACATTAAATTACAGAAAATAACAAACAAAATTATCCAAAATAAAAAAAAATTACACCTAATCTAATAGCCCTATCAAAATTAAAAAGTCCACCTAAAATTAAAAAAACCCCTAGCCTACAATAAACTACCAATGGCCCTTAAATGGGCCTTTTGTGGGGCATTGCCCCAAAGATATCAGCTCTTTTACATGTAAAAAAAAATAAAGACCCCCCAACAGTAAAACCCACCACCCAACCAACCCCCCAAAATAAAAAACCTAATTCTAAAAAAACCTAAGCTACCCATTGCCCTGAAAAGGGCATTTGTATGGGCATTGCCCTTAAAGGGGAATTTAGCTCTTTTACTGCCCAGACCCTAAACTAAGAAATAAACCCACCCCAAAAAACTTTAAAAAGCCTAACACTAACCCCCTGATGATCCACTTTTTGAAGTCCCACTTGAATGATCTTCATCCCGGAGTTAAAGTCCTGATCCAGGCGGCGAGAAGTCTTCATCCAGGCGGCCTCTTCTATCTTCATCCCGGCGGCGATGTCCTGATCCAAGCGGCGAGAAGTCTTCATCCAGGTGGATTCTTCAATCTTTATCAAGGCGGCATCTTCTATCTTAATCCCGAAGGCGCGGAGTGGGTCCATCCTGAAGACATCCGGCGCGGAGCATCCTCTTCATATGGTCGCCGCTGTACACTGAATCTTCAATGCAAGGGACCCGATCCAAGATGGCGTCCCTTGCATTCCTATTGGCTAAACAATTTGAATCAGTCAATAGGAATTAGAGCTGCTAAAATACTATTGGCTGTTCAAATCAGCCAATAGAATTTAAGCAGCTCTAATTCTATTGGATTTTGGATAATTTCATTTTTTATTTTGTGTAATGTATATTTTTAGGGGGTGTTTTTTTGTAGCAAAAGAGCTGTTTAATTTAGAGCAATGCCCTACAAAAGGCCCTTTTAAGGGCCCATCAAAAGGCCCATTTAAGGGCCCTTGGTAGTTTGAGGGGTGGGGGTTTGTATAGTGTTAGGGGGTGTTTGTATTTTGTTGGAGCAAAAGAGTTGTTTATCTTACGGCAATGCCCTACAAAAGGCCATTTTAAGGGCCCCCCAAAGGCCCTTTTAAGGGCCCTTGGTAGTTTATTCTAGATTAGGCTTTTTTTATTTTGGGGTGTTTTTTTTTTAAATGGTATTAGAATAATCTTTATTTTTTGGGATAATTTTGTGTGTTTTTTTGTAATGGTAGTTTTTTTTATTTTTTGTAATGTTAGGTCTTAGTGTAAGGCAGGTTAGGTTTTATTTCACAGGTAAGTTTGTATTTATTTTAACTAGGTAGTTAGTAAATAGTTAATAACTATTTACTAACTAGTCAACCTAGTTAAAATAAATACACCTGTGAAATAAAAATAAAACCTAAGCTAGCTACAATATAACTATTTAATTTCACAGGTAAGTATTTAGTTTTAACTAGGCATTATTTAGTTAATAATTGAAAATTTAATTTAGATCTAGTTTAATTATTTTAAAGTTAGGGGTGTTAGGGGTAGGTTTAGGGTTAGGGGTTAATAGTTTAATTTAGGTTGTTGCGATGTGGGGGGCTGGCAGTTTAGGGGTTAATAGGTTTATTTAGTTAATAATTGTAAATTTAATCTAGATCTAGTTTAATTATATTAAAGTTAGGGGGTGTTAGGGTTAGGGTTACATTAGTGTGACGTTAGGGGTTTAGTTTAATTTAGGTTGTTGCGATGTGGGTGGCAGATTAGGGGTTAATAGCTTTATTTAGGTGGTGGCGATATCGGGAGCAGCGGAATAGGGGTTAATAACTTTAGTATAGTGGCAGCGATATCGGGAGTGGCAGATTAGGGGTTAAAAATTTTAGTTAGGTGGCGGCAATATCAGGAGCGGCAAATTAGGGGTTAATAATTTTATTTAGGTGGCAGAGATTTTGGGAGCGGCAGATTAGGGGTTAATAGCTGTAGGCAGGCGTCGGCGATGTCGGGGCGGCAGATTAGGGGTGTTTAGACGTGAGGTTTATGTAAGGTATTAGGTTTTAACTGTCTTTTCTTTTCCCCCATAGACATCAATGGAGCTGCATTACGGAGCTTTTGTTAGACTTTTTTTAGCCGGCTCTCCCCATTGATGTCTATGGGGAAAGCGTGCACGAGCATGTCAAAACACTGCTGCTTTTGTGTGCGGTATGGAGCTTAACGCAGCCGTATCGCCCGCACATGCTGTGTTTTTTAAAACTTGTAATGGCAGCGCTATAGGGGGATACATAAAGCAACTTTTGTTGCGTTCTTTACTTTCCCTATAGCACTCAAAACTCGTAATCTAGGTGATTATAGTTTAATAAAAGTTACGTTTTAAGTGTGGTCTCCATTTTCACGTCCTCAGTACATTTAAGTGAGTGCCTTTGGGGATATTCCTGTCTCTTTCTTTAAGATATTGGTTATTGATATTATATACCCTGGAACCCCCCCCCCCCTCACTCTATTTACTAGTGTTTGTTGAGTGTATGGGTCCATGGATGAGGATATTACATTATTACTATATTTAGTGTAGAATCCTCCCCTCTTTTTTCTATAGATTTTGTTACTTATCTCTCCTACCTTCCACTGGGAGTGTATTTTTTTCTGCTTGCTATATTTACACAGCTTTTCTTTAGCCTATACTCAAGTATAGAAACTCAGTATAGGAACGGATACCACAGGCAAAATCAGCTATTTAAAATGTTGATATAAAGTTACTGGAGCTATTTGTAAACTCGTTAATACACTCCAGCAGGTGGGATGGATCACAATGAACAAACTAAATAGAAACAATTTTATGGTACGTTATCCCTTTAATAATATAAAGTAATAAAACAATATATACATATTAATTTCAGTATTTCCATGCATATTAGCATTTTATTGGGAACTATTAACAAACTATTATGTAATACATATTTTGCCATTATATAAATACATTGGTATATGATGCCACCAGCAAATAATAGGCATGTGCCATGTTGCATGCTTACACACATCTCAACCATATAATGGAGTTAAAGATGATAAAAGCCCAGTAATGTTTTCAGGGCTGAATAAGTTTTAAATAAAAGTATGGTCTTGCTGGTTATGCATGTAGTCTCTGATCTTGTGAGAGACAGCGTATGTATTTAAACAAACTGATAAAATAAAAA
This sequence comes from Bombina bombina, assembly GCF_027579735.1. Lineage (NCBI taxonomy): Eukaryota > Metazoa > Chordata > Amphibia > Anura > Bombinatoridae > Bombina > Bombina bombina. The sequence goes on from NC_069504.1 coordinate 1,130,750,458, forward strand.
TTAAAACCCATTTGAGTTGACATTCCATCTACTAAACTATTCTTGAATCTAGTCCAATGTAATGCAGTTTATGAATTAGTTTGTTTTGTGGGGCTGTATTAATTTACTAGATAAGCTTCATCTAATACTCCACCCTGGTCTATCACTGTAGTTATGTGACCAAACAAATCCACTAGATTAGTCTATAACCTCTGTGAGTTGGTTTATTTTTTATTATTTAAAGAACACTCACTTTGTTTGAAGCTGAAGCCCCATTTAAAAAAACCACCTAAAATAAAAGTAGCCTAATTAACCCTAAACATTTTCTGACCTTGTTTTTTAGCATTAGGGGCATATTTATCAAGCTCCGTATAGAGCTTGAGGCTCCTTGTTTCCGACGAGCCTTCTAAAGACCTCTGCTCCATAACTTGTCCACCTGCTTTGAGGCGGCGGACAGAAATCAACCCAATCAAATTCGATTGGGTTGATTGACACCCCCTGCTAGCGGTCGATTGGCCACGAATCTGCAGGGGGCGGCATTGCACCAGCAGTTCACAAGAACTGCAGGTGCAATGATAAATGCCAACAGCGTATGCTATCGGCATTTATCGATGGGCAGCGATATGCAGTGGACATGATACGCTACTTCGTATCATCTCTGCTCACACATTGTTAAATATGCCCCTCATTCTTTTTTCCTTCCTTACTGCAGGCCAGAACCTTGTCTGGTTTTCCCCTTTTTTATAGAAAATTTTAAAAGGACATTAAACACTTTGAGATGGTACTATAAAATAATAAATTGTTTATATAAAAAAAAACTATGCAATATACATTCATTATTTATTTTGTCCCCTTTTCTATAATTCCATTCTGAATTTATGAGATTTTCAGTTTATGTTAGAAGTGCAGAACCCTGTTATATTCTACACAAGCATTGGCTGCACACTCTAGTGACCTAGTTATAACTGTCCCTAATTGGCCACAGCAGAGAAGGTAACCTAAGTTACAACATGGCAGCTCCCATTTCTTTTATAAACACTAAGGCCTAGATTTGGAGTTCGGCGGTAAAAGGGCTGCTAACGCTCCGCGGGCTTTTTTCTGGCCGCACCATAAATTTAACTCTGGTATCGAGAGTTTAATCAAATGCTGCGTTAGGCTCCAAAAAAGGAGCGTAGAGCATTTTTACCGCAAATGCAACTCTCGATACCAGAGTTGCTTACGGACGCGGCCGGCCTCAAAAACGTGCTCGTGCACGATTCTCCCATAGGAAACAATGGGGCTGTTTGAGCTGAAAAAAAACCTAACACCTGCAAAAAAGCAGCGTTCAGCTCCTAACGCAGCCCCATTGTTTCCTATGGGGAAACACTTCCTACGTCTGCACCTAACACTCTAACATGTACCCCGAGTCTAAACACCCCTAACCTTACACTTATTAACCCCTAATCTGCCGCCCCCGCTATCGCTGACCCCTGCATATTTTTTTAAACCCCTAATCTGCCGCTCCGTAAACCGCCGCAACCTACGTTATCCCTATGTACCCCTAATCTGCTGCCCTAACATCGCCGACCCCTATATTATATTTATTAACCCCTAATCTGCCCCCCTTAACGTCGCCGACACCTGCCTACACTTATTAACCCCTAATCTGCCGAGCGGACCTGAGCGCTACTATAATAAAGTTATTAACCCCTAATCCGCCTCACTAACCCTATCATAAATAGTATTAACCCCTAATCTGCCCTCCCTAACATCGCCGACACCTAACTTCAATTATTAACCCCTAATCTGCCGACCGGAGCTCACCGCTATTCTAATAAATGTATTAACCCCTAAAGCTAAGTCTAACCCTAACACTACCACCCCCCTAAGTTAAATATAATTTACATCTAACGAAATAAATTAACTCTTATTAAATAAATTATTCCTATTTAAAGCTAAATACTTACCTGTAAAATAAATCCTAATATTTTAAGTAGCTTGCGGCGACGTTGTGGGGGGCAAGTTAGGGGTTAAGAAATATAATATAGGGGTCGGCGGGGTTAGGGGCAGCAGATTAGGGGTACATAAGTATAACGTAGGTGGCGGTCGGCAGATTAGGGGTTAAAAATTTTAATCGAGTGGCGACGATGTGGGGGGAGCTCGGTTTAGGGGTACATAGGTAGTTTATGGGTGTTAGTGTACTTTAGGGTACAGTAGTTAAGAGCTTTATAAACCGGCGTTAGCCAGAAAGCTCTTAACTCCTGCTATTTTCAGGCGGCTGGAATCTTGTCGTTAGATTTCTAACGCTCACTTCAGAAACGACTCTAAATACCAGCGTTAGAAAGATCCCATTGAAAAGATAGGATACGCAAATGGCGTAGGGGGATCTGCGGTATGGAAAAGTCGCGGCTGAAAAGTGAGCGTTAGACCCTTTAATCACTGACTCCAAATACCAGCGGGCGCCCAAAACCAGCGTTAGGAGCCTCTAACGCTGGTTTTGACGGCTACCGCCGAACTCCAAATCTAGGCCTAAAACTTTACACTTATTTTGTCACTATTTAACAGCTAATGAAACTTAAAAAAAAATACATTTACATGTTGTTCTCAGACTAATCTTTTTTTTGAAGGCATCGATCTGTCAAGCATTTATTTAGTGTTTAATGTCCCAATAAGGAATAATAATTATTAAGAATAATAAGAAAGTAACTATCCAGGGCTGAAGTTAGAGTGTCCAACCTCTGCAAAGGGATTAAACACACAGTTAAAGTACTGCTCATGAGTCACAGAGAACTGCCGGTCCTGCGTTTAAACTGACACTGACCTAATCCTGCTTTGCTGGAATTCCACACACAGAGTTAATAGGTGGCTATTATTAAAATGACATCCTTTAATGTATAAGATCAAGTAATGTTTCCACTATAATGGCCCTTTAACCATTTATAAATGAGGGAAGGACACTAGTGTTGGAACATTTTATAACTGCCCTGTGTTTAACTCCTGCAAATACATTAAACACATGGATAAAGTAATCTTCAGAGCAGCAGTGCACATCTGGGACCTAGCTGAGCACATCTGGTTAGCCAATGACATATGTGTGTAGCCTTAAATCAGCAGCTAGCTCCCAGCAGTGCTTTGCTGCTCCTAAACTAGTTACTTTAACACTGCACATAGCCATTGATTGCAGACTTTATCTGCCCTTAAAGGGACATAATACCCAAATGCTAAATTGCTAGAAAGTGATGCAGTGCAACTGTTAAAAGCTGACAATATCACCTGAACATCTCTATGTAATAAGACTCCTCCTCTGTTATGTTTTGTGGAGCACAACTGCAATCAGCACTGAGATAACGACTTACACATTACCAGAATTGGGACCTTTATGTAAAAAGATGCAACTTTCTACATTTTTCTGGTATTCCTCTATTTATAAAAATACTTTCCTCCTACAGACACATAAAGGCTGATGTTATCTTATCTGTCTTCTCATTTCTCTCTCCCAAGATTTCCTTCTTTGACTGTGCACCATTTCCTGAACACTTCGTTGAACAATAGTTCCTGAGGGTACAGCATTAGGTTTGTTCCCCTTCTTTACACGCACTTTATTATTTAAAACATTCAGCTGTATACCCTTAGGCTAACATTCTACCAAGTGAGTAAGCCCAAAGCATTGCCGATTACAAATGAGCTTGTGTAGGAAAATGTCAAATCTAGATAACCTACATCTAATCATCTATTCTGGTCTGTCACATGGCTTGTGCGCTCAGACTAAACAGATGATTGATCTGCTGTGAAACGGCTGTCGATGATCCTGAGAGTTGTTTTTGATGCAATTTTTTGCCTCTTTCTACTGAAGTGAAACTCAATGGCATGAAAAATTTCCAATATGCTTTTTATAAAGGGATGTTACATTATTTATCATACACTTACCTGTAACAAATCCTCTTCTTAGCTCTGGGTTATCTGTGACAAGGGGGATAGGAGTTGTTATATAACATTCCTATAATAATGATGTAGCATTTCCTTTTAGCTATCATAAAATAAAATCTCCACTGGAATTGTGTTCCATTCACAAACTTGAATAACAGTGTTTTAGAAAGGTACATGGAATTGCTTACACCTGAACAGGCAACACAAATACCTGTACATGAGATATATTAATTGCATCGTCAAACATAGTACAAGAATAATCCAGCTGCCAACAAGACACCAAAAAAAAATGTCCCTGATGTAAATGTGATTTTTACTTAAAGGGACAGTTTACTCCAAAATGTACTCCTCTTTAATGTGCTCCGAATGATCCACTTTACCTGCTGGAGTGTATTAAATTGATGACAAGTATTTCCTTTACCCTTATATTTGCATTTGAATTAATTCATTTAGCCTGTGGTATCACTCCTATTCAGAAAGTTTCTGGTCTTAGGTCCAAGCTGTAGATAAACTATGTAAACACAGCCAGTAGAAGAAATTAAACTCCCAGTATGGTAAGAAATAAGGTAATAAAATGTTAATTTTCCATTGCTCTCTCAAAGAATTGGTCTTTGGTTTACAGACAGATATAAGATAAAGAAGCATGTGTACGTACTTACAACTAGATTTAGAGTTTTGCGTTAGAAAGGGTGCGTTAGCTACGCGTGGTTTTTTTCCCCCTGTACCTTTTAAACAATGCTGGTATTTAGAGTTCTCTGAAGGGCTCCGTTAGGCTCCAAAAAGGGAGCGTAGAGCATAATTTACCGCCACTGCAACGCGTCCGTAAGCAACGCTGTAAAATAAAAAAAAATCCTAAAATAGCTACAATATAATTATTCGTTATATTGTACCTATATTAGGGTTTATTTTACAGGTAAGTATTTAGCTTTAAATAGGATTAATTTTTTTAATAAGATTTATTTTATTTAGTTAGATTTAAATTATATTTAATTTAGGGGGTGTTAGGGTTAGGGTTAGACTTAGCTTTAGGGGTTAATACATTTATTATAGTAGCAGCGAGCTCCGGTTGGCAGATTAGGGGTTAATACTTGAAGTTAGGTGGCAGCGATGTTAGGGAGGGCAGATTAGGGGTTAATACTATTTATTATAGGGTTTTTGAGGCAGGAGTGAGGCGGTTTAGGGGTTAATACTTTTATTAGAGTAGCGGCGAGGTCCGGTCGGCAGATTAGGGGTTAAAAAGTGTAGGTAGGTAGCAGCGACGTTGGGGGGGGGCAGATTAGTGGTTAATAAATATTATGTAGGTGTCAGCGATGTTAGGGGCAGCAGATTAGGGGTACATAGGGATAATGTAGGTTGCGGTCGGCAGATTAGGGGTTAAAAAAATTTAATACAGTGGCGGCGATGTGGGGGGACCTCGGTTTAGGGGTACATAGGTAGTTTATGGGTGTTAGTGTACTTTAGAGCATAGTAGTTAAGAGCTTTATGAACCAGCGTTAGCCCAGAAAGCTCTTAACTCCTGACTTTTTTATGCGGCTGGAGTTTTGTCGTTAGAGTTCTAACGCTCACTTCAGCCAAGACTCTAAATACCGGCGTTAGGAAGATCCCATTGAAAAGATAGGATACGCAATTGACGTAAGGGGATCTGCGGTATGGAAAAGTCGCGGTTGGAAAGTGAGCGTTAGACCCTTTCCTGACTGACTCTAAATACCAGCGGGCGGCCAAAACCAGCGTTAGGACCCCTTAACGCTGGTTTTGACGGCTAATGCAGAACTATAAATCTAGGCGTTAATGTGATAAAGTAATGAGATCTGATTATACCTAAATAGGTTATGGCGTCAAAACATACAATTTGCTATTTCATATACAAAAATAAACCTTAAAAAGCAAAGTCTCATACATTTTATACTCTGCAGTTGGTGAAAAAGTAATTGGAAACACATTAAAGGGACACTGAACCTAATTTTTTTCTTTTGTGATTCAGATAGAGCATGCAATTTTAAGCAACTTTCTAATTTACTCCTACTATCAATTTTTCTTCATTCTCTTGTTATCTTTATTTGAAAAAAAAGGCATCTAAGCTTTTTTTTTTGTTTAGAACTATGGACAGCACTTTTTTTTATTGGTGGACAAATTTATCCACCAATCAGCAAGAACAACCCAGGTTGTTCACCAAAACTGGGCCAGCATCTATACTTACATTCTTGCATTTCAAATAAAGATACCAAGAGAATTAAGAAAATTTGATAATAGGAGTAAATTAGAAAGTTGCTTAAAATCCCATGCTCTATCTGAATCATGAAAGAATTTTTTTTGGGTTCAGTGTCCCTTTAAGGAGAAAAAAGTATTACAGTGTACTGTCCCTTTAAGACCAAACTGGGTGTAGCAAATTGAAATATAATTATATGGGATAGCCATCTATAAGCAGCTTGATGTGATGTAAACTCCTAGGGAAAGTGCTGTATACAAAGCCAGACACAAACAATATACCATTACAGAGACATCAATTATGTTACTGTATATACTATCTCTCTTCTGCTGGTTATAGTAACATTTGTTATATTAATACTTAAAGGGACAGTCTACTCCACAATGTTTATTGTTTAAAAAGATAGATAATCCTATTATTACCCATTCCCTTGTTTTGCAAAACCAACACGGTTATATCAATATACTTTTTACCTCTGTCATTACCTTGTATCTAAGGATCTGCAGACTGCCCCTGTATTTCAGTTCTTTTAACAGACTTGTATTTTAGCCAATCAGTGCTGACTCACGGGAGTGAGCACAATGTTATCTATAAGGCACACAAGGACTAGCGCTGTCTAACTGTGAAAAGACACAGTTCAAGGGCTTAGAAATTAGTACATGAGTCTACCTAGGTTTAGCTTTAAACAAAGACTATGAAGAGAACAAAGCAAATCTGATTATAACAGTCAACTGAAATACTTTAAGTACTGAAATTGTTAGCACACATGGCAGCATGACTTTTATGGCTGCTCCCCACAAGTCCTTAGCAAGAAGTTTCAGAGGGTAATAAAACTCACATAATAGCTCCCCTAGTCCTAAGTGACAGTCCCAACCTACAGAACTTTTATGCTCACAGTCAGTTTCACCAAATAGTGTGTGTTTTATATATATACTAGTCCTAAAGCCCGTTCACACGGGCCATTTTTTGCAGTACAGTGGTCCCACCCCTGGCGTTCTCTCCCTCCCACTCTCTTTTGCTTTCTCTCTCTCCCCCCTCTCTTTTGCGCTCTCTCCCCCTCGCTCTCTCTCTCCATCTCCCCCTCTCTCTCTCTCTCGCTCCCCTCTCTCTCTCTCCCCCCTCTCTCTCTCTCTTTCTCTCTCTCCCCCCTTTCTCTCTCTCCCCTCTCTCTCTCTCTCCCCTCTCTCTCTCTCCCCTCTCTCTATCTCACCCCTCTCTCTCTCCTCTCTCTATCTCCCCTCTATCTCTCTCTCTCTATCTCACCCCTCTCTCTCTCTCTCTCCTCTCTCTATCTCCCCTCTATCTCTCTCTCTCTCCCCCCCTCTCTCTCTCTCGCCTCTCTCTTTCTCTCTCCCCTCTCTCTGTCTCTCTCTCTCCCCTCTATCTCTCTCTCTCTCCTACCTCTCTCTCTCTCTCCCCCCTCTCTCTCTCCCCTCTCTCTCTCTCCCCCTCTCCCTCCCCTCTCTCCCCCCCCTCTCCCCCTCTCTCCCCCCCCTCTCCCCTCTCTCTCTCCCCCCTCTCTCTCTCTCCCCCCCTCTCTTTCTCTCTCCCCCTCTCTCTCTCTCTCCCCCTCTCTCTCTCTCTCCCCTCTCTCTCTCTCTCTCTCCCCCCCCCTCTCTCTCTCCCCTCTCTCTCTCTCCCCCCTCTATCTCTCTCCCCTCTCTCTCTCTTCTCTCTCTCTTTCTCCCCCCCCCCTCTCTCTCTCTCCCCCCTCTGTCTCTCCTCTCTCTCTCTTGCCCCTCTATCTCTCCCCCCCCTCTCTCTCCCCTCTCTCTCTCTCCCCCCTCTCTCTCTCCCCTCTCTCTGTGTCTCTCCTCTCTCTCTATCTCTCTCCCCTCTCTCTCCCCCCCCCCCTCTCTCTCTCTCCCTCTCTCTCCCCCTCTCTCTCTCTCCCTCTCCCCCCTCTCTCTCTGTCTCTCTCTCTCCCTCTCCCCCCTCTCTCTTTCCCCTCTCTCTCTCCCCCTTTAACTCCCCCTTCTTTCTCCCTCTCTCTCTCCCCCCCCCCTCTCTCCCCACATCTCCCCCCCTCTCTCCACATCTCCCCCCTCTCCCCACATCTCTCCCCATCTCCCCCCTCTCTCCACATCTCCCCACATCTCTCCCCTTTCTCCACATCTCCCCCCTCTCTCCACATCTCCCCCCTCTCTCCACATCTCCCCCCTCTCTCCACATCTCCCCCCTCTCTCCACATCTCCCCCCTCTCTCCACATCTCCCCACATCTCCCCCTCCCTCACTCCACATCTCTCCCCTCTCCCCACATCTCTCCCCTCTCTCCACATCTCCCCCCTCTCTCCACATCTCTCCACATCTCTCCCCTCTCTCCACATCTCCCCCCTCACTCCACATCTCCCCCCTCACTCCACATCTCCCACATCTCCCCACATCTCTCCACATCTCCCCCCTCACTCCACATCTCCCCCCTCACTCCACATCTCCCCCCCTCCTCCACATCTCCCCCCCTCCTCCACATCTCCCCCCCTCCTCCACATCTCCCCCCCTCCTCCACATCTCCCACCCTCTCCCCACATCCCTCCACCCTCTCCCCACATCCCTCCACCCTCTCTTGAGCTGTTTGAGCTCTCTTCACGGGCCTTCACGCTAGGCTCCGCCCCCTTCACGGGCCTTCGCGTTAGGCCCCGCCCCCTTCACGCTCGGCCACGCCCACTTTTGCTCGGCGCAGTCGGCAGAACAGGTAGGGACTTAGGCCAGTGTGTTTGTCCGCGTGCTGTCTCTACTGCGCATGACAGCTTCGGACAAACACACTTGGCCTTTTATAGTATAGGATATATATATATATATATACACAGTACATATATAAATATATATATATATGTACACACATACATACATATATATATTAGGGCTGCACGATTAACCGCACATGCGGTTTTAAACCGCGATTAATCGCCGCGGTTTAAAAGCCGTGAGAGTACGCAATTTTCTTCAAAAAAAAAATCTTTAATCTTCATGAAAACGGAGGCGGAGAGGGAGGATGAGAGGCGGACCAGTGTGCGGCCGTGGGCGGACCTGAGAATGCCCGCGAAACGGCCATTTTTGCAGAGAATTCTGAGTGTGTGGCAGCAACTGGCTTTCATCCTGACCTGCAGTCATCTGGGAGTAGTTTGGTGGTGGTCAAGCGTTGGTCAAGCGGTGGTGTGGCAGTAGGACATCTCAAAGTTGTGAGCAATAAAGTGAATATTAAAAAAAAAATTTAAATCTTTTAAAGTGCACTTTTTTTTCTGTGATGCATGTGAAACTGTGAATGTAAACATTGGGATTTAGATAACATGTTTGTTCATTAAGGGTTGCACTTGCTACTATACTACTTGCTTGTAGGATGTATTGCTTTGTGAAATTTGTGAATTTATATTATTTATGTTACACATAAAATAATATTATAATATAAATATAATAATAATAATAATATATTTTACTACTACAGAACAGTCTCTAGCTCTACTACACCATCAGAATATATAGATGATGATAATATTAATGATATAGATAATGAGATAGTTACTTTTTAACCCCTTAATGACCAAGGACGTGCAGGGTACGTCCTCCAAAAAAATGTCCTTAACGACCAAGGGCGTACCCTGCACGTCTTTGGTCTTTGAAAGCAGTGGTCCTGATCGCTTCCAGCTGCTTTCATGTTATTGCAGTGATGCCTCGATATAGAGGCATCCTGCAATAACTTTTTTAAGCAGTCCGATGCAGAGAGAGCCACTCTGTGGCCCTCTCTGCATCGGCTATTGATGGCTAAGATCGTTGGTGGGTGGGAGCGTGTCCAGGGAGGCGAGTGGGTGGCCATCAGTAGAGGAGGGGGGCGGGATCGCGTGCGCGCGCGTGTGCACGGGAGCGTGCACGCGCGTGCACGTGTGAAACTGGCCATAAGCATTTAAGTTGAAGAGGCACAAGGTGGGACTCAGTGGGAGAGAGGGTGGGAATAAAAAATATTAATGATCTGGGAGAGGGTGGGGGGTTGGGTGTTAAGGGGGGTAAGCTACACTACAGAAAAACTTAAAATAAACTTTTGATTTAAAACTGGGTACTGGCAGACAGCTGCCAGTACCCAATATGGTGCACAATAAGGCAGAGGAGGGGGGTAGAGAGCTGTTTGGGGGGGATCAGGGAGGTTGGGGCTTAGGGGGGGGTCCTACACAGCAGAATTATTATTTTTTTAAAAACAAAACAAAAAAAAACTTTTATTTTAGTACTGGCAGACTTTCTGCCAGTACTTAAGATGGCGGGGACAATTGTGGGGTGGGGGAGGGAAGACAGCTGTTTGGGAGGGATCAGGGGGTGTGATGTGTCAGGTGGGAGGCTGATCTCTCCACTAAAGCTAAAATTAACCCTGCAAGCTCCCAACAAACTACCTAATTAACCCCTTCACTGCTAGCCATAATACACGTGTGATGCGCAGCAGTATTTAGCGGCCTTCTAATTACCAAAAAGCAACGCCAAAGTCATATATGTCTGCTATTTCTGAACAAAGGGGATCCTAGAGAAGCATTTACAACCATGTGTGCCATAATTGCACAAGCTGTTAGTAAATAATTTCAGTGAGAAACATAAAATTGTGAAAAAATTTAGCGTTTTTTTTTCAATTTGATCGCATTTGGCGGGGAAATGGTGGCATGAAATATACCAAAATGTGCCTAGATCAATACTTGGGGTTGTCTACTGCACTACACTAGAGCTAAAATTAACCCTACAAGCTCCCTACATGCTCCCTAATTAACCCCTTCACTGCTGGGCATAATACACGTTTGGTGCGCAGTGGCATTTGGCAGCCATCTAATTACCAAAAAGCAACGCCAAAGCCATATATGTCTGCTATTTCTGAACAAAGGGGATCCCAGAGAAGCATTTACAACTATTTATGCCATAATTGCACAAGTTGTTTGTAAATAATTTCAGTGAGAAACCTAAAGTTTGTGAAAAAATTTGTGAAAAAGTGAACGATTTTTTTTTATTTGATGGTATTTGGCGGTGAAATGGTGGCATGAAATATACCAAAATTGGCCTAGATCAATACTTTGGGATGTCTTCTAAAAAAAAAATATATACATGTCAATTGATATTCAGGGATTCCTGACAGATATCAGTGTCCCAATGTAACTAGCGCTAATTTTGAAAAAAAGTGGTTTGGAAATAGCAAAGTGCTACTTGTACTTATTGCCCTATAACTTGCAAAAAAAGTAAAGAACATGTAAACATTGGGTATTTCTAAACTCAGGACAAAATTTAGAAACTATTTAGCATGGGAGTTTTTTGGTGATTGTAGATGTGTAACAGATTTTGGGGGTCAATGTTAGAAAAAGTGTTTTTTTTAATTTTTTTCCTCATATTTTATAAATTTTTTTGGATGGATGCATTGCTGCAGCTGCTGCAGCTGCTGAAAGTGCAAATAAAGTAATATTTTTTTTATTTAAAAAAAATAAAATTCTAATAATGTTTTATTGTAGCTCAGCCTCTGCAATTAATGCAAGTCAGATTGTTTTTTATGATTGATGCTAGGCTAGTGCTGCAACAATAAAATATCATTAATGGTTAATGCATTTTGGTGAGCAAAAATAAAAAAATTAGCAGCATGATGCTTAAATGTGCAATGCATTCATTGTGTCAAGTCTGCAATGCCCTATTAACTGTCCATGTGCATTGTGCAGCGACAAAATAGCAGCCCTAAGTACGCCTAACCAATTGTGTTTAAGAAAAAAAAATAGCTAAGCTAATAAAATAAGTCAATTTAATTTCAAATGTTACTTGCTTAGGATGCCATGCCATGCTCTATTGCTCTTGAACACAAAACAAATTAATTAAATGTAGAAAAAATATGTTTTTTTACTTTTATGCCCCTCCCAGTCCATTACTGTTTCTAACTGTGTTGTTGACAACAATGAACAAACACAACACTGTCAGAAACAGTAATGGACTGGGAGGGACATCAAAGTAAAAAAAACACTTTTTTTATACATTTCAAATTTTCATTCATTTATTTTGGCTTTCCAAAAAGTAGAACTTGTCTCCCTCCTACCACCACCTTATTCTAAAAATATTTTATGTTCATTGTTCAACCAACAGCAAATACTGACTGTGCCTGTGTGTCATCTACTCAAGTTCACCAAAGTCAGCCAACAACTGTGGTTCCAGATTGCATCCTGTTTATTCTTCTACAACAGTTCCATCCACACATCCTGCAGCCTGTTTCTTCTTCTACAACAGCAAGGTCACCCACATCCTAGTGCAGCCTGTTTCTTCTTCTACAACAGCAAGGTCATCCACACATCCTGCAGCCTGTTTCTTCTTCTACAACAGCAAGGTCATCCACATCCTAGTGCAGCCTGTTTCTTCTTCTACAACAGCAAGGTCATCCACAAATCCTGCAGCCTGTTTCTTCTTCTACAACAGCAAGGTCACCCACATCCTAGTGCAGCCTGTTTCTTCTTCTACAACAGCAAGGTCACCCACATCCTAGTGCAGCCTGTTTCTTCTTCTACAACAGCAAGGTCATCCACACATCATGCAGCCTGTTTCTTCTTCTACAACAGCAAGGTCATCCACATCCTAGTGCAGCCTGTTTCTTCTTCTACAACAGCAAGGTCATCCACAAATCCTGCAGCCTGTTTCTTCTTCTACAACAGCAAGGTCACCCACATCCTAGTGCAGCCTGTTTCTTTTTCTACAACAGCAAGGTCATCCACACATCCTGCAGCCTGTTTCTTCTTCTACAACAGCAAGGTCATCCACATCCTAGTGCAGCCTGTTTCTTCTTCTACAACAGCAAGGTCATCCACACATCATGCAGCCTGTTTCTTCTTCTACAACAGCAAGGTCATCCACATCCTAGTGCAGCCTGTTTCTTCTTCTACAACAGCAAGGTCATCCACAAATCCTGCAGCCTGTTTCTTCTTCTACAACAGCAAGGTCACCCACATCCTAGTGCAGCCTGTTTCTTTTTCTACAACAGCAAGGTCATCCACAAATCCTGCAGCCTGATTCTTCTTCTACAACAGCAAGGTCACCCACATCCTAGTGCAGCCTGTTTCTTCTTCTACAACAGCAAGGTCATCCACACATCCTGCAGCCTGTTTCTTCTTCTACAACAGCAAGGTCATCCACATCCTAGTGCAGCCTGTTTCTTCTTCTACAACAGCAAAGTCCTCTTGCAGGTGCACTGCAACTCTGAAAGCCTCTGTCTTCTACAACAGCAAAGTCAGCCATTCAGCCAGTGTCTTCTACAACAGAAATGTCAGTCATCCAAAGCCAGTGTTTTCTACAACAGCAATGTCAGTCCTCCAGAGCCAGTGTATTCTACAACTGCAAGTTCAGTCTTCTCCAGTGAAAGCCAGTGTTGCCTCAGTCTAAATAAACATGAATATGAGCAACCCCATTATTGTCCTCTTTAAAGTTTATATTTAAATCATTTCAAGTATATAAGCCAGTGGTCTCTTGTCTCTTCTCAATCAATGTGACTGCATCATCATTAAGTTAAGTAAGCCCATTGTTGTCTTCTTTATATTCTAGATCTAGAGTCTAGACCAAGTACAAGCCTGTGGTCTCTTGATCCTAGTCTCAATCCAGGTGATGTCACTGCATCATCAAGTCCATTGTTGTATTCTTTCTTTATATTTAAGTGCAGCTAGCCTGTGTTCTCTTCAATCAAGGTGACTGCATCATCAATCCCATTGTTGTCTTTCTATTCAAGTGCAGCAAGCCACTGTGTTTTCTACTTCTCTTCAATCAAGGTGCCTGCATCATAGCACTATCAGCCTATTTTTTCTTCTGACTGCTTAATCAAGCCCATCGTTGTCTTCTTTATATTCAAGTGCAGCTAGCCTGTGTTCTCTCTTCAATCAAAGCGACTGTTTAATCAAGCCCAATAGCCCATCGTTGTCTTCTTTATATTCAAGTGCAGCTAGCCTATGTTCTCTCTTCAATCAAGGTGACTGCTTAATCAAGCGAGCCCATTGTTGTCGTCTTTATATTCAAGTGCAGCTAGCCTGTTTTCTCTCTTCAATCAAGGTGACTGCATCATCAATCCCATTGTTGTCTTTCTATTCAAGTGCAGCAAGCCACTGTGTTCTCTACTTCTCTTCAATCAAGGTGCCTGCATCATAGCACTATCAGCCTATTTTTTTCTTCTTTAAAGTGCAGCAAGCCTGTGCTCTCTCTTCAATCAAGGTGACAGCTTAATCAAGCCCATCGTTGTCTTCTTTATATTCAAGTGCAGCTAGCCTGTTTTCTCTCTTCAATCAAGGTGACTGCATCATATAGCACATTGTTGTCCTCTCTTTATATTCAAGACTTTCAAGTGCCTGTAGTCTCTTGTCTTAATTGCAAAAGAAGCATATCATCCATTCTTTAATTATTAATCAAAATAAATTGTGTGATTCTAATAAAAAATCTTTAAGAAGCTTTTTTAAGACTGCTTCCGCTGCGTCATCTCTGCAACTTGAAGAAGCTATACTAGCATCATCAGAGCTAAGCTAACTGCATTATAAAGGCCATTCAATAGTTCTCTGTCTTTGTATTCAAGTGCAAGACTGTGGTCTAGTCTATTTGTGCCATGGTTGCCAGTGACACCTGACCCTACTGATATTGGCAGTGTGTGCGGTAGTATAATCTCCTCATATTTTGTGTGCCAGCTGGTATTGTATGCATGGTACATAAAATTTAAGATGAGTTCTGAAGAGCTGTCAGTGTCCAACAATAACGACGATGAAGATGAAAATGATGTTGATGTTGCTACAGAATTGTTGGTGCCAAAGAAAAATTCAACATCAGTTGTTTGGGAATATTTTGGATTCAGAAAAGAGGATGAGAAACAGAACCAAGTAATCTGCAAAACTTATGGAATGAGTGTTGCAGCAAAACGAAGTAGCACATCAAACCTGTTCCAGCACCTTAAACAGCGGCATAATGAAATCTCTTTGAACGATGTATGGCAAAAAAAAACCTGGTAGAGAAAAGACAACACAAACAAGCTGTAAATCTAAAGTTGAGCAGCAGCAATCAATCATAAAGGCATTTGCAAACACAGCACCATATGGGAAGACCTCAAAAAGGCATAGAGAAATAACCAACGCTATCGCATATTATATATGCAAAGACATGGTGCCTGCATACACAGTTAGTAAAGAAGGCTTCACAAGAATGATACACACACTCGACAAGAGATACCAAATGCCATTTCGCAATTACTTCTCAGTAGTTGCAATCCCAGAAAGGTATTCAAAATGCAAAGCTATAGTTGAATCTGAGATAAATCAATTGAAATACTATGCAACAACAACAGATGTTGTCAAGCCGAACAATGGAGCCATATATGAGTTTAACCGTGCACTTCATCAATGATGATTTTGAGATCAAAAGTCTATGTTTGCAAACATCATACTTTCCTTCTGACCACACTGGAGAGAATGTAGCACAAGGTTTGAGAGAAGCTTTGGCCTCATGGGGACTCTGTGAGGATCAACAAGTATCAATCACCACAGACAATGGCACAAACATCGTCAAGGCTGTTGCTCTGAATAAATGGAGAAGACTACAGTGTTTTGGGCACAGGTTGCATTTTGCAATTGAAAATGCAGTGAAAGATGAGCCTCACATTTCTAGAGCCACAGGTTTATGCAAGAAAATTGTTTGCCATTTCTCACACAGCTGGAAAAAGAAGGTGGCATTAACCCAAGCCCAGGAAGAACTTCAACTGCCAAAGCATTCACTTATAACAGAATGCCCAACAAGGTGGAGCTCAAGACAAAAGATGATAGAGAGAGTTTTAGAGCAACAGAGAGCATTGACTCAGGTTCTCTCTGCAGACAGAAAAACAAGACATCTGGTTCCACAATTGCAGGACACTGATGTTCTTGAATCTGTGAGTAAGGGACTGAGGCAAGTTCAAGATTTTACTGATGCCCTTTCTGGAGAAAACTATGTCAGTGTATCATATTGTCAAGGTATATGTAAAGATTAATACATATATATATATATATATATATATATATATATATATATATATATATATATATATATATATATATATATATATATATATATATATATATATATTATATATTTGACTAATCAATTCCAAAGGATTCATTAATTCAGAAAAATTGACTGGAAACTCATGTCCCATCCTCCCCCATTCAGTATGCAAAATTTAAAATGCATCCAAGTGAAGACAATAAAACATTTGGTCTACTTAACTTTTATCTTGGAGGAAGAGCAGAGTTTAAACTGTTGAGATAGGATAGGACCATTGAGTCATTTCATCAAATAATTCATATACGCCTAGATTTAGAGTTTGGCGTTAGCCGTCAAAACCAGCGTTAGAGGCTCCTAACGCTGGTTTTGGGCTACCGCTGGTATTTAGAGTCAGTCAGGAAAGGGTCTAACGCTCACTTTGCAGCCGCGAATTTTCCATACTGCAGATCCCCCTACGCCAATTGCGTATCCTATCTTTTCAATGGGATCTTTCTAATGCCGGTATTTAGAGTCTTGGCTGAAGTGAGCGTTAGAAATCTAACGACAAGACTCCAGCCGCAGCAAAAAGCCAGGAGTTAAGAGCTTTCTGGGCTAATGCCGGTTCATAAAGCTCTTAACTACTGTGCTCTAAAGTACACTAATAACCATAAACTACCTATGTACCCCTAAACCGAGGTCCCCCCACATCGCCGCCACTCTATTAAAATGTTTTAACCCCTAATCTGCCGACCGCACACCGCCGCCACCTACGTTATCCCTATGTACCCCTAATATGCTGCCCCTAACACCACCGACCCCTATATTATATTTATTAACCCCTAATCTGCTGCCCCCAATGTCGCCTCCACCTACCTACAATTATTAACCCCTAATCTGCCGACCGTACCTCACCGCTACTCTAATAAATGTATTAACCCCTAAATCTAAGTCTAACCCTAACCCTAACACCCCCCTAAGTTAAATATAATTTAAATCTAACGAAATAAATTAACTCTTATTAAATAAATTATTCCTATTTAAAGCTAAATACTTAACTGTAAAATAAACCCTAATATAGCTACAATATAACGAATAATTATATTGTAGCTATTTTAGGATTAATATTTATTTTACAGGCAACTTTGTGTTTATTTTAACCAGGTACAATAGCTATTAAATAGTTAATAACTATTTAATAGTTACCTAGTTAAAATAATTACAAAATTACCTGTAAAATAAATCCTAACCTAAGTTACAATTAAACCTAACACTACACTATCAATAAATTAATTAAATACAATACCTACAAATAAATACAACTAAAGTACAAAAAATAAAAAAGAACTAAGTTACAAAAAAATAAAAAAATATTTACAAACATTAGAAAAATATTACAACAATTTTAAGCTAATTACACCTACTCTAAGACCCCTAATAAAATAACAAAGCCCCCCAAAATAAAAAAATGCCCTACCCTATTCTAAAATACAAATAGAAAAGCTCTTTTACCTTACCAGCCTTAAAAGGGCCTTTTGCGGGGCATGCCCCAAAGAATTCAGCTCTTTTGCCTGAAAAAAAAAAATACAATACCCCCCCAACATTACAACCCACCACCCACATACCCCTAATCTAACCCAAACCCCCCTTAAATAAACCTAACACTAAGCCCCTGAAGATCTTCCTACCTTATCTTCACCACGCCGGGTATCACCGATCGGTCCAGGCTCCAATGTCTTGATCCAAGCCCAAGCGGGGGCTGAAGACGTCCATCCTCCGGCTGAAGTCTTGATCCAAGCCCAAACGGGGGCTGAAGACGTCCATCCTCCGGCTGAAGTCTTGATCCAAGCGGCGGCTGAAGAAGTCCATCATCGGGCAGAAGTCTTTATCCTATCCGGGCAGAAGAGGAGATCCGGACCGGTAGACATCTTCATCCAAGCGGCATCTTCTATCTTCTTCCATCCGACGACGAGCGGCTCCATCTTCAAGACTTCCGGCGCGGATCCATCCTCTTCTTCCGACGTCCTAACACAGAATGAAGGTTCCTTTAAGGGACATCATCCAAGATGGCGTCCCTCGAATTCCGATTGGCTAATAGGATTCTATCAGCCAATCGGAATTAAGGTAGGAAAATTCTGATTGGCTGATGGAATCAGCCAATAAGATTCAAGTTCAATCCGATTGGCTGATCCAATCAGCCAATCAGATTGAGCTCACATTCTATTGGCTGTTCTGATCAGCCAATAGAATGCGAGCTCAATCTGATTGGCTGATCCAATCAGCCAATCGGATTGAACTTGAATCTGATTGGCTGATTCGATCAGCCAATCAGATTTTTTCTACCTTAATTCCGATTGGCTGATAGAATCCTATCAGCCAATCGGAATTCGAGGGACGCCATCTTGGATGACGTCCCTTAAAGGAACCTTCATTCTGTGTTAGGACGTCGGAAGAAGAGGATGGATCCGCGCCGGAGGTCTTGAAGATTGAGCCGCTCGTCGTCGGATGGAAGAAGATAGAAGATGCCGCTTGGATGAAGATGTCTACCGGTCCGGATCTCCTCTTCTGCTCGGATAGGATGAAGACTTCTGCCCGATGATGGACTTCTTCAGCCGCCGCTTGGATCAAGACTTCAGCCGGAGGATGGACGTCTTCAGCCCCTGCTTGGGCTTGGATCAAGACATCGGAGCCTGGACCGATCGGTGATAACCGGCGTGGTGAAGATAAGGTAGGAAGATCTTCAGGGGCTTAGTGTTAGGTTTATTTAAGGGGGGTTTGGGTTAGATTAGGGGTATGTGGGTGGTGGGTTGTAATGTTGGGGGGGTATGTTTTTTTTTTCAGGCAAAAGAGCTGAATTCTTTGGGGCATGCCCCGCAAAAGGCCCTTTTAAGGGCTGGTAAGGTAAAAGAGCTTTTCTATTTGTATTTTAGAATAGTGTAGGGCATTTTTTTATTTTGGGGGGCTTTGTTATTTTATTAGGGGTCTTAGAGTAGGTGTAATTAGCTTAAAATTGTTGTAATATTTTTTAATGTTTGTAAATATTTTTTTATTTTTTGTAACTTAGTGCTTTTTTATTTTTTGTACTTTAGTTAGTTTATTTAATTGTATTTATTTGTAGGTATTGTATTTAATTAATTTATTGATAGTGTAGTGTTAGGCTTAATTGTAGATAATTGTAGGTATTTTATTTAATTAATTTATTGATAGTGTAGTGTTAGGTTTAATTGTAACTTAGGTTAGGATTTATTTTACAGGTCATTTTGTAATTATTTTAACTAGGTAACTATTAAATAGTTATTAACTATTTAATAGCTATTGTACCTGGTTAAAATAAATACAAAGTTGCCTGTAAAATAAATATTAATCCTAAAATATCTACAATATAATTATAATTTATATTGTAGCTATATTAGGATTTATTTTACAGGTAAGTATTTAGCTTTAAATAGGAATAATTTATTTAATAAGAGTTAATTTATTTCATTAGATTTAAATTATATTTAACTTAGGGGGGTGTTGGTGTTAGGGTTAGACTTAGCTTTAGGGGTTAATACATTTATTAGAGTAGCGGCGAGGTCCAGTCGGCAGATTAGGGGTTAATAATTGTAGGTAGGTGGAGGTGACGTTTGGGGCGGCAGATTAGGGGTTAATAAATATAATATAGGGGTCGGCGGTGTTAGGGGCAGCAGATTAGGGGTACATAGGGATAATGTAGGTTGCGGCGGTGTACGGAGCAGCAGATTAGGGGTTAAAAATAATATGCAGGGGTCAGCGATAGTGGGGACGGCAGATTAGGGGTTAATAAATGTAAGGTTAAGTGTGTTTAGACTCGGGGTTCATGTTAGGGTGTTAGGTGCAGACTTAGGAAGTGTTTCCCCATAGGAAACAATGGGGCTGCGTTAGGAGCTGAACGCTGCTTTTTTTTGCAGGTGTTAGGTTTTTTTTCAGCACAAACTGCCCCATTGTTTCCTATGGGGGAATCGTGCACAAGCACGTTTTTGAAGCTGGCCGCGTCCGTAAGCACCGCTGGTATTGAGAGTTGCAGTGGCGGTAAATTATGCTCTACGCTCCCTTTTTGGAGCCTAACGCAGCCCTTCTGTGAACTCTAAATACCAGCGGTATTTAAAAGGTGCGGGGAAAAAAAGCCAGCTTTAGCTACGCGGGTCGTTACCGACAAAACTCTAAATCTAGCCGTTAGTTTCTAAATGCTTCAAATGACACTATGTCAAGGAAATAGCTGGATTGTCTTTTGCAACTCAATTATCTTGTGAAACAAAGATAAACATAGGATCCTTCACTAAATCTTTGTGACTTGAAAAGAAACATATGCTAACAGACACATGTGATAACAATGCAATGGCTCACTTAAGCATTTGAAGCCAAA
The DNA here is from genome assembly GCF_027579735.1 of Bombina bombina. Taxonomy (NCBI): domain Eukaryota; kingdom Metazoa; phylum Chordata; class Amphibia; order Anura; family Bombinatoridae; genus Bombina; species Bombina bombina. Next base: position 1,130,770,900 of record NC_069504.1, read on the forward strand.
TGAGATGCAGAGACCCATGACTACATAGTGATTAGCATAGACCTGCTAATCAGTTCCTGCATGTATATTGAGGCAGTAAAAAATTTGACCAGCTAAAAACACAATTTCAGGGATTGTAATTTCTTACAACCACAAGTTAAATGACCCCCTATTGAGTTCCACATGTACAGAGAACAGACAAATTAGCATTTAAAATCCCTGTATGGCATAAATATATATATATGTTCAGACAACATATTATATATGAATATAGAAATTTGGGAGATTGTCTAATATTCTAATATAACATGAGTATTTGCTAAGCTTGATAGGTAACTATTTTAGTTGGTCTAAAATGTTTAACTGTGTGGAATAATAACCTCTGTGTCTCTTTATTATTTTTTAGACATATGATAACAAGATGTCCTATGAATATGAACCATAGACAAGATTCATGCATTCAGGATTTATTAGAAATATCAAATATATTATATTCCTGGTGAAATGCAATGCAATGTCAGGATACTGAATGCTATTTTTGAATGGATTTTAAATGCTATAATTTTGGAAATTAGCAGTATAATTGATTTGATATAATATAATGTTAAAAACATACTATGTTTCATATTAAAATAATCAGAAAAATGATATGATACTATCCCATATATAATTAATATTGTAATTGATTGATGCAATGTTATAGTATTGTTTAATATAATCATTATATGGAAAATATGTTTAAATGTTAGAAATGATTAAATGTATTGCTGTGTTGTTTGTCATGTGGCCCCCTGATGGACAAAATCCGATATTACAGCCAAAAAACTTGACTGTTAAAAGATACTTCCCAGATGAACCAATCCATGTTCAGTTTCAAAGGGCCATTCCGAGACAAGCTTCCGTTTGGGCGTTTCCAATCTTACCAATGATGGTACTGATCAAAAAACGGGAGGGGTGAGATCACATGATTTAACCCCAAGGCATAGAGAGAAAAGAAGGCTGCTGCTAGCTAACTCTGGTTAACTTTGACTGGTAAACCGTTTTTGCTGAACCCTGAAGGAATAACTGCTACAGTAAACAGCTTTTGCTCTCCATATGCAAATATTCTCCAATTTTGGTGTTCTGAGGTGAGATTGTTCCTGTTGAGAAACATTGGAAACTGGATATCGATTTGCTTATTTGGTAAAGTATATATATATATATATATATATATATATATATATATATATATATATATATAAAGGTTTTTAATTATATTAATACTTTAACACAAATATATGCACAGTCACTGCAGTTTAAAGTATAGTTGAGAGATTTAAAAGAGCAGTTTGTATTTTAATTTATATTCATAGTCTGTGTATTGTTAAACATATATCCTTAATGCTAAGTTATTTTATCTGTGCAAATATAGAGTTATAACTCAGAGTTTGATTGTTGGTACAAATAATATATATAACTTCTGGTGTTTCAATTAGAGTATATATATATATACTGTCCTATTGTCTAACTAAGCACTGTTAAAATTGTATTGCTTGGATGTTAGCAGTTAAAGATCTTGGAATCTCATTGTGTTAACTGAATGAAATTCTATTGTGAATAAGGTAAACTTTTATGAACTCTGCGTAGCATATTTTAATAGTTTTTAAACGTGTATAATATTGATTCATATTCTGGTTCCTACAAATATATTTCAATGTGTTCATAGATATTAACTAATAATAAAGAATTTAGGAATTTATATTAATTTTATTGTCTTAGTATATGCATATTGATTGAGGGTTTATTTTAAAGAATAATTATTAAATATACTGTGTTATAACCCTGCCATATACTGACAATATGTTAAACCAGTTCTGCATCTATTAAACACAGAGATACTGGCTCTGGAGGAAGATGATTCTGACCTTACCAAGACACTGAAATCCAAAATTCTTGAATATTTGAATAGAAATTATGAAGATGAAGATTTGCTAGATATGGCATCATTCCTTGATCCACGATTCAAGACAACCTACATAAATGCGGATAAAATTACAAGCATCAAGGCCAGGGTGATGTATGGATGATTTGGCCATTGTGTCTGAGCACGAGCAGCAAGTTGTGCAGAAGGCAAGTCAAGCAATCAGCAGTCCACCATGCAAAGCACCTGCAGCAGATGGTCCTCCTCCTGCAAAGAAATCAAGAAAGTTTTTAGGAAGTTTTTTTCAAGACTGAGTCCGCTGCGCCCATCTCTGCAACTTGAAGAAGCCATAACATCAGAGCTGAACAGCTACCTGCTTTTTCCCTCCATTGATAGTGAGAAAAATCCTCTGCAATGGTGGAAACTACATCAGATTAACTTGAGCAAGCTAGCACAAAAATATCTTTGTGTTTCTGCAACTAGTTCACCATCAGAGAGGGTATTTAGCACAGGAGGAAATGTGGTGACCTGTCAACGTTCATGCTTGAATCTAGAAATGGTGCATATGTTGTTTTTTTTTAGCCAAAAACATAACCCACTAAAAACACTATCAATGCTTAAAATAAAAAATCGTACTACAGTACTACTGTAGCTGTACTGTCCTAGTCAGATGTTGGTTTTTGTATCTAAAAGCCACCTAACTTATCTAAAGTCTAAAAACCATGCAATTTTTAAATGTTATAATCTATTTTATTTATGTTATTTTCTCTTGTTATTACATACTATATTACTAAATTATTTACTATTACAAAAAATCATTACAATTCCTTCATGGGCCCTGCTTTTACAAGCTCTATGTTATAGTTGCACTTAACGTGTCACTCACTATGACAAAAAAAAACATTATGATGTTGTGAGCTCAAATACTTAGTTATTCACATTTCTCTCCTGTGTGAAAATGCACTTGCACTTTGTGCACTGACTGTATTCTGGCTGTATCGACGGCCAATGCCATAACCAGGGCAGGCCAGCTTCCAAATTCCAATGTTTTTCTATTGTATTCTCTGTTTTAATCTTGAATAATGTTTGTACTCTTACTGTACTATGCTGCAGTGCTGCTGCTATTAGTTGATGCATGGATGTTAAAAACAGGTTGCAGGATTTACCTTGTTAATGCCACATCCCTCATGTTTTCCTGGATAGTAGCCACTCAGCTAAATGACTAACACATGAAGCAGTGTGCGTTGTACTAAGTACTACCTTATTGTGCAATTAGAAACACAAATCAGTGCTGCACAGTACGCACTTTGCAAGTTTCTCCATCCATGTAGTTGTACACTTCTTCATATGTTACTCATACTACAGATAGACTGACTGGCCAAGAAAAAATGGACAATGTGTTGTGGTAATAACTGTCTAGCTAATTTAATTTCAATTTGCTGTTGTGTGTGTTGAGTTTACTTATTTGTAATGTATTATGTATTGTAGTTGTAACTACCAATGTTCTAAGTGTTCTGTACTACAGCTAGAGCTGTAAAAATGTATGTAATGACAGTGTCAGGGTTTTCTCCTTGTTGTGTTTGCCATGTGCTGCTGGCAGCCATTTTACTCACCTCTCTTCCTGACTATGGTGCATTGTGGGGGATGCTGCTCATTTCCTGCACTTCCTTTTATGGCCAGACTGGTGTGCATCATCCATGTGAGACAGGATGCAGTCTCAGAATTGTGATGTCATCACTTATTTAAAGGGCCTCTGTTCAGTATGCTTTGCCTTTGCGTTGTCTCAGACTTGTTTGTGAGAGTTCCTGTGTATTACCTGGCTGCCTGACGTCCTTCCTGGTTCCTGATCCCTGGCTTGTTCCTGACTCTGATGTTTTCCTTGTTCCTGATTCCGGCTCGTCTGATTATTCGCTTTGGCTCCTGACTCGGCTCGTCTGACTACCAGCTCTGGTTTTGACTCCTGGCTTGTTATTTGACTTGTGGACTTTTTATTATTTTTTGCTATTAATAAAGGTGTGATTATTTTTGAACTTCTCGTCTCAATCTGATTCCTGGCACCCTGACATTACGCAAAGGCCATGAATCCGGATGGTGCTAATAATCCACCTTTACCTGCCATCATTTCCAGGATGGATGAACAGGATCACCGCTTGGATCAATTTGCACTAGTCCTGCAAACTCTGCTGACTCGCACTGCACATTTGGACCAAAGTGTCCCGCAAGTTATGGCTGCTCCTGTTTCCGCTGCTGCACCTAGTCCTACCAGGAACATATCCGGTTCTGCACCTCTAGCTCAGCGATATGGAGGCGATCCTATTCAGTGCAGAGTGTTTTTGAACCAGGTGGGCATTTACTTTGAGATGTTACCTCAGGCGTTTCCCTCTGACAGTGCTAAGGTGGGATTTCTCATCTCGTTACTCTCTGACACAGCTCTTGCCTGGGCTAATCCCTTGTGGGAGACTAATAAACCTGTGATTTTAAATTACCCTGAATTTGTGGCCTCCTTTCGAAGGGTATTTGATGTTCTGGCTCGCTCCTCCTCTGCTGCTAAACTACTCATGCCCATTCAGCAAGGTAGAAGAGCTTTTGCTCAGTATGCTATTGAGTTCCGTACGCTTGCCGCAGAGGTAGGTTAGAACAATGAAGCCCTTGTTGCCGCCTTCTTTCATGGGCTCTCTGATGCGATTAAAGACGAACGCTGCCAGAGATTTACCAGAGGATCTCGAGGCATTGGTGTCGTTTTTGATCCTAATTGACATCATACTCAGAGAGAGGCCCTCTCTCAAGGAGCGCTTGCGGAAGCCTCCTGTTCCGTTGTCTCCTACGTGTTCGTTCCCACCCATGCCTCCCTCTCCTCCCATGCCTCCTGGTCCAGAGTCACCAGGTACTGATGAGCCGATGCAGCTGGGATTCACGCGTCTCTCCGTGGCGGAGAGGGCCTTTAGGAGGAGGGAGGGGCTCTGCCTCTATTGTGGGTTACAGGGTCACCTTTTGAAGTCTTGTCCTACACGGCCGGGAAACGCTCACACCTAAGGTCCTGTCGGGGGCAGACCTTGGGTGGTTTAACCTCGTCCCCGGGAACCGCTTAAGGAGAAACCTTTTGTCACGGTTGTCCTTTCCTGGGTGGACTCCTCCATAGTCACTCAGGCTCTTGTTGACTCCGGTGCTGCAGGCTATTTCATTGATAGTGCTTTTGTATCAAAGCACTCCATTCTTGTTTTGCCTCAGTCCGTTCCGCTTGCTATTGAGGCCATTGATGGCAGGCCCCTTCAGCTCGCACTCATTACTCATGAAACTGCTCCGTTGTCCATGGCTGTTGGGGCTCTCCATTTTGAAACCCTCCAGTTCCAGGTGATAAACTCTCCACATTTTCCGGATGTTCTGGGTTATCCCTGGCTCCAAAAGCACAATCCCAGTCTCGACTGGCGCAGGTCCAAAATTTTGTCGTGGTCCCTGCAATTTTATTTCCACTTCTCTTTAGAAACCAGTTAAAGTCGTGTGCACTTCTTCGGTATCTCAATTGCCAGAGGAGTACCGAGAGTTCCTAGACGTGTTTGACAAGGTGCGTGCCGGTACGTTGCCTCCTCACTGGTCTTACGATTGTGCCATAGACCTGCAACCCGGAGCCATTCCTCCTCGGGACCGGGTGTACCCTCTGTCTGTTGCAGAGAATTGTGTTAGAGAGGAGTATGTTGCCGATGCTCTGTTGCGGGGAATCATCCGCAAATCCTGCTCTCCTGCAAGGGCTGGCTTCTTCTTTGTGAAGAAAAAGGGTGGCGAGTTAAGACCATGTATCGATTATAGGGGTCTTAATCGTCTTACCATTAAGAATGCTTACCCTATTCCGCTCATTACAGAACTCTTTGACCGCCTCAAGGGAGCTACAGTCTTTACTAAATTTGATTTGAGAGAAGCGTACAATCTCATTAGGATTAAGGAGGGTAACGAATGGAAAGCAGCATTTAACACCAGGAGCGGGCATTATGAGTATCTTGTAATGCCCTTTGGCCTATGTAATGCTCCTGCTGTTTTTCAGGAATTTATTAATGATGTCCTACGAGATATGTTGCAACAGTGTGTTGTGGTGTACTTAGACGACATACTCATACACTCACCCACACTTGAGGCTCATCGTTCTGATGTTACACAGGTTCTTCAGAGACTACGTGAGAATGGTCTGTTTTGTAAACTCGAGAAATGTGAGTTCCATCAGACTCAAGTAACCTTCCTAGGTTATGTTATCTCCGTTGCAGGGTTCTCCATGGATCCTGACAAGTTATCTGCAGTTCTGCAGTGGCCTCGCCCAGTTGGTCTTTGCTCTATTCAACGTTTTTTGGGGTTCGCCAATTACTATAGAAAGTTTATTAAAAACTTTTCTTCCTTGGTCAAACCTATCACAGACATGACCCGTAAAGAGAATGATCCACTCCATTGGTCACCTACTGCCATTAAGGCCTTTGATAGTCTTAAGACTGCCTTTGCTGCAGCTCCAGTTCTGGCTCATCCTAACTCTGTCCTGCCTTTCGTTCTTGAGGTCGATGCGTCTGAGACTGGAGTAGGTGCCCTCTTGTCTCAACGTCCTATGCCTGATGGTTCCTTGCATCCGTGTGGTTTCTTCTCTAAGAAATTGTCTCCAGCGGAGTGCAATTATGAAATTGGCGACAAGGAATTACTGGCCATAATTTTGGCACTCAAGGAATGGAGGCATCTTCTCGAGGGTACTAGCGTGCCAGTGCTCATTCTTACTGACCACAAGAATTTAACTTATCTATCTGAAGCAAAACGTTTGTCGCCCCGACAGGCCAGATAGGCGCTATTTTTGGCTCAATTTAATTATGTGGTCTCCTACCTGCCTGGTAGTAAGAATGCTAGGGCTGATGCCCTCTCTCGACAATTTTCGCCTCTGTCCAAGGAGGAGTCTGTACTACTCCTGTTATACCTCCTGACCATATTTTGGCTACCATACGTACTAATTTGACTTCTTCCTTGGGGGAGGAGATCCTGGCTGCACAAACCAATGCACCTCCTGAGAAACCTAGTGATAAGTGTTTTGTTCCTGAGAATCTTCGAACTAAACTTTTGCACAATTACCACTATCCTAAAGCCGCAGGTCACCCAGGCAAGAACCAAATGATTTGGTCTGTCACTCGACAATTCTGGTGGCCAGGTCTTCGTTCTGATATTGTGGCGTATGTTGCCTCCTGCTCTGTTTGTGCACAGAATAAGACTCCTCGATATCTTCCTGTGGGTCTTCTTCAACCTATTGCTAATGGTGAGCGTCCTTGGACACATCTTTCCATGGACTTCATTGTCGAGCACCCTGTTTCCAATGGCAATACTGTTATCCTTATGGTGGTTGATCGTTTTTCTTATATGTCACATTGCATTCCCTTGATGAAGCTGCCTACCGCTCAGTAGCTTGCTTCGATTTTTGCGGGGAGGTCTTCTGTTTACATGGGCTACCCAAGGAGATAGTGTTAGACCGGGGTAGCCAGTTTGTCTCCAGATTTTGGCGTTCCTTTTGTGCTCAAATGGGGATCCAGCTTTCCTTCTCCTCGGCATATCACCCTCAATCCAATGGGGCTGCAGAACGGTCTAATCAAGCTCTGGAACAGTTCCTCCATTGCTATGTCTCAGATCACCACAATAATTGGTCTGAACTGTTACCTTGGGCAGAGTTTGCTCGTAATAGTGCTATTAATGCTTCCTCCAAGTTATCCCCGTTCATGGTGAATTATCGGTTTCAACCATCGTTGTTGCCCGATTCATTCATGTCTCAGGGTATTCTGGCATTGGAGGAGCATCTCCGGCAACTCCGTTCCACGTGGGTGCAGATTCAGGATTGCCTTCATCGTTCTATGCAGTGCCAAAAGTTCCAGGCTGATCGTAGGCGTCTGCCCGCACCTTCCTACCAGGTTGGTGAGAGAGTTTGGCTGTCCTCCCGCAACTTGAACCTTCGTGTGCCTTCTATGCCCGTTTCCCCAATAAGCCTTTTGTCCTCCCGCAGGGGAGGGGTCATTGAGGGGAGAGCACTGTTAGGGTTTTTCCTGTTTTGTTTGCCATGTGCTGCTGGCAGCCATTTTACTCACCTCTCTTCCTGACTATGGTGCATTGTGGGGGATGCTGCTCATTTCCAACACTTCCTTTTATGGCCAGACTGGTGTGCATCATCCATGTGAGACAGGATGCAGTCTCAGAATTGTGATTTCATCACTTATTATTTAAAGGGCCTCTGTTCAGTATGCTTTGCCTTTGTGTTGTCTCAGACCTGTTTGTGAGAGTTCCTGTGTATTACCTGGCTGCCTGACGTCCTTCCTGGTTCCTGATCCCTGGCTTGTTCCTGACTCTGCTGTTTTCCTTGTTCCTGATTTCGGCTTGTCTGACTATTTGCTTTGGCTCCTGACTCGGCTCGTCTGACTTCCAGCTCTGGTTTTGACTCCTGGCTTGTTATTTGACTTGTGGACTTTTTATTATTTTTTGCTATTAATAAAGGTGTGATTATTTTTGCACTTCTCGTCTCAGTCTGATCCCTGGCACCCTGACACAGTGGTAATATTGTGCACGCAGTGTTGATAGTTGAAATGTAAAATATATTGAGATAAATACGGCTGCTAAACTATTTTGAAGTATTATGGTGTAGGTCAGTGCTTCTTAAAGGGACATGAAATAAAAAAAAAAAATGATTTCATGATTTAGGTAGAACATACAATTTTAAACGTCTTTCTAGTTTACTTCTATTATCAAATTTGCTTCATTCTTTTGGCATCATTTGTTGAAAGAGCAGCAGTGCACTTCTGGTTTCTAACTGAACACATGGGTGAGCCAATGACAATCGGTATTATTATGCAGCCACCAATAAGCAGATAGAATCTAGGTTTTTTGCTGCTCCTGAGCATACCTAGATAGACCTTTTCAGGACCACCAACAGGCTAGATGTTCATATCTGACACAAGTGAAATAATCAGCTGGTAGGTGAGAACATGTTAGTAAACATGGTTACTGATCAGATGATGAGATGATTATTGTGACTCAGGCTCGGCACACTATTGAGCTTCTGGCATGCTTTGGTTTCAGACGAACTGTTTATTAATTTAATGCAGGCGCACTGTTTTAGCAGTGGTATACTGTGAGATATATATAGTTGCACGTGGGTGAGGCTGCGCTGTTGTTTCTGTTGCTTTTCTGTTTCAGGAGCACTCGTTTCTAGTTGCCGGGGGTGCGCTATTGGGCTTATGCTATTTCTATACTTAGGTGCGCTATTAACACAGATGCTATCATTGTACTTCTGCGCTCCAGACCTCATTTTGTTTAGCACCTGTTTCTCATCATAAGATTCTTTCTGCTACCTTTGCTTCACCCGTGTATAGGATTTTGCTTTGCGCTACCTGGGTCCGCATTACTGACGTTATTTGATTACTTGTCGCTGACCTTTAACTTGTCTCTCTACCTGCTCTCAGATTCCCCTCTGGTACCTCGGCTTGCTGATATTGTTGCTTACCCAGCTTGCCCTTTGACCATGATCTGCTTTAACCCTTGGTTCTGCGACATTCTGCTTTCCTGCTGCTGACCCTGGCTTTGAACTTGACCGTGAGTTTGGCTTATCCTAATACAGTGTACCTTCTGTCTGCCTGTCATAGCCTTTGGCCTTGTATAGATTGATCAATCTCCTTATTTGCATTATTCCCGGGTGTGGGATTTCCTACCTGACGCCGGGATAAGAAGACTACTGACCAGGCAATTGGAGTGATAGGTGGGGTCTCTCTGCAGGCCTGATACAGTACATATATCATGAAAATCTGACTTCTTGGGAGTAGAAAGGCACAGGTACAGATTAGGGATTGTCATTAGTATTAATCCCAGTGTCTTCCATGACAGCTAATATATTTTCACGCTAGCTATAAAATAGTATAGGACCAACCACCTTTTGATTCCTATAGGCTTGAAGGGATATGAAACCCAATGTTTTTCTTTCCTGATTCAGATAGATCATGCAATTTTAAGCAACTTTCTCATTTACAATTTAAAAGGAGTAGCACCCTGGGTAGCACTTGCTGATTGTTGGCTACATTTACCCACCAATCAGCAAGTGCTACCTAGGTGCTTTCATCTGATTAATGAAAGATACAGTTTGGGTTTCGTGTCCCTTTAAATCATGGATGGGGAACCTTGACCCTCCAGATGTTTCAGAACTACATTTCCCATGATGCTCAACTGGACTTCAGAGTGCCTAAGCATCATGGGTAATGTAGTTCTGAAACATCAGGACGGCCAAGGTTCCCCATCCCTGCTTTAAAGAATTGTGATTTCAGAAGTCAGCATAATGGTTACTGACTATTCATAAAGAAGAGTTCAGGAGAACTGCAGTTAAAAGCTTCTATTACCTGAATAATGTTGTGCATAACTGAACAAGTTGGGGTTTTTCAACCTTGGTATCTCTAAGAAAAGATAATATGACCCAGATGATACAGAACATCAATTAGATTTTTCACAGTCAACATTCAAAACCCATTATTTATACTTAAAGTGACATGAAACCTAAATGATTTCTTTCATGATTCAGATAGAGCGTACGATTTTAAACAACTTCCTAATTTACTTCTATTATCAAATTGTTTTTGTTCTCTTGGTATCTCTTAGGTTGAAAAGCAGGGATGTAGGCTTAGGAGCCGGCCCATTTCTGGAGCACTAAATAGAAGCAGTTTTGCAAGAATGTTTGTTACCCATTTGCAAGAGCACTAGATAGCAGCACTATTTCTTGCCATGTGGTGCCCCAGATGCTACCTAGGTATCTCTTCAACAAAGAATATCATGGGAATTAAGCAAATATGACTTTGTTTAAATGGACCACACAATATGTTTTTTGTTTTCTATCCCTTTAAGGGAACATTAAAGTGAAGGGTAACTTACCTTCATGCCGAGCAAGTATGTTTGTACACAATCAATAGGAGTTTAAATCATCATTTTTTATCTTTTTATCAACCAAGTTATCAGCGCTTTACCAATTAGACTTTTTTGTTTGTTTGTTTTTTTACTCTCAATGACGTTTTTAGCTTGTCCAATTGAAGATCGGGCCGTCCAAGGAGGCGGATGACATGGGGTGACGGCCGCCTAACAGCCAGGTTTTCAATTGGTTAAACTAAAACGTGATCAAGAATAAAAAAAAATAACAAAAAAACAAATGTGTAAAGCGTCGGGAATCTATTTATAGCGCCGATAACTTGTTTGATAATAAGATTGATAAAAAATTATGAATTAAACTCCTATTGATTGTGTACAAAAAGTAAAATTCTCGATCGGCATCAAGGTAAGTTAACACAGTAGAATAGCATAATCATCAAATACATAATAAAAAGCCAATACAAAAAATGTATTCTAAATTTCAAGTAGTACATTTTTTTCTAACAAATTTCAATACCCCTGCATCATGTGACATCCATCAGCCAATCACAAATAGTGATGTCGCGAACTTAAAATTTTCCGTTGACTTCAATAGGCAGGCGAATTTTAAAACCCACAGGGACTCTTTCTGGCCACAATAGTGATGGAAAAGTTGTTTCAAGGGGACTAACACCTGGACTGTGGCATGCCGGAGGGGGATCCATGGCAAAACTCCCACGGAAAATTACATAGTTGATGCAGAGTCTGGTTTTAATCCATAAAGGGCATAAATCACCTAACATTCCTAAATTGTTTGGAATAACGTGCTTTAAAACATCAGGTATGATGTTGTATCGATCAGGTAGTGTAAGGGTTACTCCCGCTTCACAGTGACAGACCAAACTCCCCGTTTAACGCACCACAAACAACCGCAAACAGTCCATTTGCACAACCGCAAACTCCCCATTTGCACAAGGTTGGATAAAAAAGCTAGCCATGTCCCTTTCGTTGTCCTCACTGATGTCATTGAAGGTCTCTTCCTCCACCCAGCCACGTAAAACACCAAGGGTCCCCGAAAGGTGACAACAAGCCCCCTGGGACGCCTGCTGTTTGGTCTTCCACCTCCTCAAAGCCACCTTCCTCCTCTGACTCCTCTTCTTCAGACTCCTCTCTCTGCGTTGCCTCTCTCTGCGTTATTATAAGGTGTGTTAAGTAGTACTATTCCTATCAGTTTAATCCCTGTTACGTCCCCTATAGTATATGGCATTGATTTTAGGAACCAGGAGATGGAAAAAGATGCTTGGACGGTCCTCCTACTTCAAATTTGGGGCACTGCGCGTGCAATCTAATGTGCCACCAGATAGGAGTGGTGTGTTAAGTAGTACTATTCCTATCAGTTTAATCCCTGTTACGTGCCTTTTTTTTGGTTTGGTTTTTGAAGCCACAGTGCAGCACCAAAGGACAGTAAAATTTGGCATGTACACATGCCTGAAAAATTAGGTATTGTTGCAGCCGCAGCGGCCAGAAAAATTGATGTTTGTTTCCCAGGCAGAACGTGCCCTAAAACATTGCAGCTTGAACCCTAGTTGGTGGCGGATAAGTCACGCAAGTCATTCGGCATTCGAAGATAAAATACAGCAGCGTGTGGACCATTTTTAGCCCAAGGCAGCTCATCTCATCAGGCCTTTTTTACTCAAATGTATCGCAAATGGTATGATATCGCTGATGGTGCCTTCGGTGCGACTGACTAGGTTTCTCACCTCCTCAAAAGGACGCATGAGCGTACAGGCATTGCGCATGAGCGTCCAGTAACGTGGCAAAAAAATTCCCAGCTCCGCAGAGGCTGTCCTAGCACCCCGGTCATACAAATACTCGTTAACGGCTTTTTCTTGTTGGAGCAGGCGGTCGAACATTAGGAGTGTTGAATTCCAACGTGTTGGGCTGTCGCAAATCAAGCTCCTCACTGGCATGTTGTTTCGCCGCTGGATATCTGAAAAGTGCGCCATGGCCGTGTAGAAACGCCTGAAATGGCCACACACCTTCCTGGCCTGCTTCAGGACGTCCTGTAAGCCTGGGTACTTATGCACAAAGCATTGTACGATCAGATTACACACATGTGCCATGCACGGCACATGTGTCAACTTGCCCAATTTCAATGCCGCCACCAAATTACTTCCGTTGTCAGAAACCACTTTGCCGACCTCCAGTTGATGCGGAGTCAGCCACTGATCCACCTGTGTGTTCAGGGCGGACAGGAGTGCTGGTCCGGTGTGACTCTCTGCTTTCAGGCAAGTCAACCCCAAGACGGCGTGACACTGCCATATCCGGGATGTGGAATAGTACCTGGGGAGCTGGGGGGGTGCCGTTGATGTGGAGCAAGACGCAGCAGCAGAAGAGGACTCAGCCGAGGAGGTTATGGAAGAGGATGGAGTAGGAAGAGTAGAGAAGGTGGCAGCAGGCCTGCCTGCAAGTCGTGTGGTGTCACCAACTTCTCTGCAGAGCCACGCATTCCATGCTTGGCAGCCGTCAGCAGGTTTACCCAATGCGCAGTGTAGGTGATATACCTGCCCTGACCATGCTTTGCAGACCAGCTATCAGTGGTCAGATGGACCCTTGCCCCAACACTGTGTGCCAGACATGCCATTACTTCCTTTCGCACAATCGAGTACAGGTTGGGGATTGCCTTTTGTGCAAAGAAATTTCGGCCCGGGTACCTTCCACTGCGGTGTCCCAATAGCTACAAATTTTTTGAACGCCTCAGACTCCACCAGCTTGTATGGTAAAAGCTGGCGGGCTAAGAGTTCAGACAAGCCAGCTGTCAGACGCCGGGCAAGGGGGTGACTTTGTGACATTGGCTTCTTACACTCAAACATGTCCTTGACAGACACCTGACTGTGGGCAGATGAGCAGGAACTGCTCCGGAAGAGAGACGGAGTGGCGGATGGTTGAGAGGGGGCAAGGAGGACAGCAGTGGTTCACGTGGCTGAAGATGCTGGACCAGGAGGAGGATGGCGGCTTTGAGTTTGTGTGCTGCTTCTACTCATGTATTGATCCCATAGGCGTTTGTGATGTGCGATCATGTGCCTTCGCAAAGCAGTTGTACCTAGGTGGGTGTTGGACTTCCCACGACTCAGTTTCTTTTGGCACAGGTTGCAAATGGCATCGCTGTTGTCAGAGGCAGACACACAAAAAAAATGCCACACTGCTGAGCTCTGCGATGACAGCATTCTGGTGGTGGCAACAGCATGCGTTGATTGGCGTACTGTCTGGCTGACCCCGGGTGCCGATGCATGCTGTCTGACTGTGCCACTAGCTCCTTGCGACGACCTCCCCCTGCTTCCAACTCGTCTCCTCCTCCTCTCTGTCTCCCCATCTGAACTTTCCCCCTGTTCTTCTTCTCTTCTAGCGGGCACCCACGTGACATCCATGGACACATCATCATCATCAACCGCTTCACTTGTATCTGACAAATCAACAAAGGAAGCAGCAGTGGGTACAACATCATCATCATCACACCGTATGTCCATGTCTGTAATGCTGCCTGACTGAGACATATCACTGTTATCTACATCCTCTGTCAATAATGGTTGCGCATTACTCATTTCTTCCAACTGATGTGTAAATAACTCCTCTGACAGATCAAGTGAAGCGGCTGTGGTGCTAGTGTTGGTGGTGGCGGCAGGCGGCGAGTGGTAACTTGAGAGGTGCTGCCTGAAGATAAGCTGGAGGAGGATGGTGCGTCAAGGTCGGAGCGGAAGTTATAGAAGATTGGGTGTCCTGTGTTAAAAAGTCAACTATGTCCTCAAAACTTTTTGAGTTCATGGTACGTGGCCTCTGAACACTGGGCATTATTCTAGGGCCAAAGGGAATCACAGCACTATGACCACGACGGCACCTGCGGGGTGGCCTGCCTCTGCCTGTCATTTTTTTTTTAAATGTACACTTACACTACTATTAAACAAGATATGAGTGGTGGCACTGGGCAAGTGGGCACAGTATACGCTGTGAGCCTGACACAAAAAAGCAGACTGATGTTTCACAGTCCAAAAAGTTTTTTTTTTTTTTAAATGTACACTTACACTTCTATTAAACAAGATATGAGTGGTGGCACTGGGCAAGTGGGCACAGTATACGCTGTGAGCCTGACACAAAAAAGCAGACTGATGTTTCACAGTCCAAAAACTTTTTTTTTTTTAAATGTACACTTAAACTACTATTAAACAAGATATGAGTGATGGCACTGGGCAAGTGGGCACAGTATACGCTGTGAGCCTGACACAAAAAAGCAGACTGATGTTTCACAGTCCAAAAAGTTTTTTTTTTTTAAATGTACACTTACACTACTATTAAACAAGATATGAGTGGTGGCACTGGGCAAGTGGGCACAGTATACGCTGTGAGCCTGACACAAAAAAGCAGACTGATGTTTCACAGTCCAAAAAGTTTTTTTTTTTTTAAATGTACACTTACACTACTATTAAACAAGATATGAGTGGTGCCACTGGGCAAGTGGGCACAGTATACTCTGTGAGCCTGACACAAAAAAGCAGATTGATGTTTCACAGTCCAAAAAGTTTTTTTTTAAAATGTACACTTACACTACTATTAAACAAGATATGAGTGGTGGCACTGGGCAAGTGGGCACAGTATACGCTGTGAGCCTGGCACACACGCTGGCAGGCAGACAACTGCAATTAGATTACACTAGCAGACTGATGTTTCACAGTAAAAAAAGTTTTTTTTTTTAAATTTACACTACTGTTACACCAGATATGAGTGGTGGCACTGGGCAAGTGGGCCTTGCACACACGCTGGCAGGCAGGCAACTGCAATTAGATTACACAAGCAGACTGATGTTTCACAGTCCAAAAAGTTTTTTTTTTTTTAAATTTACACTACTGTTACACCAGATATGAGTGGGGGCACTGGGCAAGTGGGCCTGGCACACACGCTGGCAGGCAGACAACTGCAATTAGATTACACAAGCAGACTGATGTTTCACAGTCAAAAAAGTTTTTTTTTTTTAAATTTACACTACTGTTACACCAGATATGAGTGGTGGCACTGGGCAAGTGGACCTGGCACACAAGCTGGCAGGCAGGCAACTGCAATTAGATTACACAAGCAGACTGATGTTTAAAAAAAAAAACTTTTTTGACTGTGAAACATCAGTCTGCTTGTGTATTCTAATTGCAGTTGCCTGCCTGCCAGCATGTGTGCCTGGCTCACCACGTATACTGTGCCCACTTGCCCAGTGCCACCACTCATATCTGGTGTAACAGTAGTGTAAATTTAAAAAAAAAATTTACACTACTGTTACACCAGATATGAGTGGTGGCACTGGGCAAGTGGGCCTGGCACACACGCTGGCAGGCAGGCAACTGCAATTAGATTACACAAGCAGACTGATGTTTCACAGTCAAAAAAGTTTTTTTTTTTTAAATTTACACTACTGTTACACCAGATATGAGTGGTGGCACTGGGCAAGTGGGCACAGTATACGTGGTGAGCCAAGCACACACGCTGGCAGGCAGGCAACTGCAATTCGAATACACTAGCAGACTGATGTTTCACAGTCAAAAAAGTTTTTTTTTTTTTTAAATTTACACTACTGTTACACCAGATATGAGTGGTGGCACTGGGCAAGTGGGCCTGGCACACATGCTGGCAGGCAGGCAACTGCAATTAGATTACACAAGCAGACTGATGTTTCACAGTCAAAAAAGTTTTTTTTTTTTACATTTACACTATTGTTACACCAGATATGAGTGGTGGCACTGGGCAAGTGGGCACAGTATACGCGGTGAGCCAGGCACACACGCTGGCAGGCAGGCAACTGCAATTAGATTACACAAGCAGACTGATGTTTCACAGTCAAAAAAGTTTTTTTTTTTAAATTTACACTACTGTTACACCAGATATGAGTGGTGGCACTGGGCAAGTGGGCACAGTATACGCGGTGAGCCAGGCACACACGCTGGCAGGCAGGCAACTGCAATTAGATTACACAAGCAGACTGATGTTTCACAGTCAAAAAAGTTTTTTTTTTAAAAATTTACACTACTGTTACACCAGATATGAGTGGTGGCACTGGGCAAGTGGGCCTGGCACACACGCTGGCAGGCAGGCAACTGCAATTAGATTACACTAGCAGACTGATGTTTCACAGTCAAAAAAGTTTTTTTTTTTTTTTAATTTACACTACTGTTACACCAGATATGAGTGGTGGCACTGGGCAAGTGGGCCTGGCACACACGCTGGCAGGCAGCCAACTGCAATTAGATTACACTAGCAGACTGATGTTTCACAGTCAAAAAAGTTTTTTTTTATAATTTACACTACTGCTACACCAGATATGAGTGGTGGCACTGGGCAAGTGGCTTGGCAGGCAGGCAACTGCAATTAGATTACACAGGAAAAAACAAAAAAACAGACTGATGTTCTAGCCCTAAAAAGGGCTTTTTGGGGTGCTGTCCTTACAGCAGAGATCAGATGAGTCCTTCAGGACTGTAGTGGACACTGAATACACTAGCCTAGCTATCAATTTCCCTATTGAATCAGCAGCAGCTACACTGTCCCTCCTCTCACTAAGAATGCAGCTTCCAAATGAATCTAAAATGGATGCTGGCCAGGAGGTGGGAGGGTCTGGGAGGGAGTGTCTGCCGCTGATTGGCTGTAATGTGTCTGCTGACTGTGAGGTAAAGGGTCAAAGTTTACTCAATGATGAAGAATAGGGGGCGGATCGAACATCGCATATGTTCGCCCGCCGCTGCGAACGCGAACATGCTATGTTCGCCGGGAACTATTCGCCGGCGAACTTTTTGCGACATCACTAATCACAAAATGCATATACGTAAATACTGTGAATTCTTGCACGTGCTCAGTAGGAGCTGTTGCCTCAGAAAGTGTGCTTATAAAATGATTGTACACATTTTGATAATGGAACTGAACTGGAAAGTTGTTTAAAATTGTGTGAACCGTTACTTTAAGTCTATGGGGACTACTTCCTATATATACTGTAGTATTATTATTGAATATTTGTTTTTTATGTCGTCAAACATTTATTTAATGACATAAACCTCCCCATTTGATTTTCATTTTATAACCTGGTAGCAAAACTGACAATGACTGTTTGATTTTTCTAATAACTGTTTACTTAGTCCATCTTGCAATGTGTTGAGCATTGCTAGGTTACAATATTAAAACAGCATGTTACAAAGTATTGCCAGATTATGTAGACAGAACGGCTATAATTTACTAATGTCTGTTTTTGGAGGTCATATTTATGTTTAATTCATTTTTATTGAGAAAGTTTTTGCTGTTTAACAATAAACGTTTTTCACATTAAACATTGATAAAATTACAGAACTCAAACACCATTCGTGCTGAATCAATATCATATAATGTCTATCGTTCCAGTCTTTGAGTGTTCTGTATCAAACTCCTGGGTTTTTGTCTTAGATTTAAATGGGTGTACATTTATTAATAATCTATTAGGCTGTATACATTCATTTGCAAGCAGTATTATTATGGGCAGGGCAAATTTAACTTATTGCTTATATGGTGTACAATTGTGGTGTTAAAAGTTACACCAATGTATTTAAATGTACAGCTTACTTATCCTTATTGCAAATATAAGAAAAGGTTTAATGACGCACACCTGGGTTTTTTTTTATTTGAAACTAAGTTTTGCTCACCAGTTAGTCCTCAGTGAGCAGTTAGTTAACATTCAGCTACTTTTCCCTTTCATCTGCACAATTTAAAAAAAAAAAAGGAAAAAACAAAGGCAATTAGCATCATAAGTGCTGATCACACTTTGCTTTATTGTGATCTTCTGGGATTGTGGAGTTTCCCCATGATCAAGACATTTCCATTGAACTGAGGAGGAAAATAAAGTGACTGTGCCTGTACATACTAGATGCACTCTTCCTTGCAAGTATCAGGACATGCATCATGACTTTTAAAATGGGATATGTCTACAGAGGAAAATATCTTCCTTTGTTACATAGAGATGTTCATGTGATCTTTTCTTGATAACTTTTTACAGCTATGCTGCATCACCATCAAGTGGTTCAGCATTTGGGTAACGTGTCACTTTAAATAGCACGCCCAATTCTGACTTTAAATTGGTTTGTTGTGTAATATTTAAATAGTTGCATATTTATCCACATTATACATTCATAAACACATTTTCATATAGAGCTCTAATTTAAGTAAGGTGAAAGCAGAGACTGTATTAGTAATGTATTCAGATAGGTACAGACCAAACTGCACAGAAGTGCGGCCAATCTCAGACAGTGGGGCCAAATTATCATTGTGCCAGCTGACATGATCCGCTGTAGCGCATGATGTCCGCCTTGTCTGGTCTACTACTACTTCATGGCTGGGCTGTTTTTGTTCATAGATGCTTCCACTTCACAGTAATAGCACTAGTTAATCTGGCAGATCTACTAGATCAGAACATTCACAAATTGACTTGTGGCAAGTTTAAAGTCACTGAGCTCTTCAGTACAACTCATTGTACGGTAATGTTTGTCTATGAGAATTCATGGCTATGTGCTGGATTTTATGCACATTAGCAATGGGTATGCATGAAATTCCTCAACGCAATAATTCATAGCACTGGCACCACCACTTGGGTTTTTACATAAAATAAATGTACTTGATTATACATAAAAAATCTGATAATCACTTATTATAACCAACTTAACAAAGTTTTGATTATAAATGGACATCACGTCGCACCTCTCTGATACAAAGATATAAAATCCTTAATGTTGGTGATTTAGGAAGGGGAAGTAAAGCTAAATGGGGAACCATAACATCTTTGCTTAATATAAAATATGTAGGAAATAACAACTCCCAAAGCCTCCTTTTAGCATTTCAGCAAATTATATTTTTAAAATTTTGCTTAAAGTGAATGTAAATTTTGATGCTAAAGTGACCCTGTTTTTAAAAATTCAATAAAAACAGGGGCACTTTAATTCATCAAAATTTACATTTCACTCGTTGTGAAAAAATACCTTTTAATCTTCACAGCAGCTCCAGCTTCCTCCGGTCGTCGCAAGCCATTTCTGATGTCAGAAATAATGGATAGGTCATCCTATAATCACAACTTGCCCCCCTGGGGGACTCAGTGTCTGATTCAACGCCGTGATTGGAGGAAGCCGTATTCCTCATTTTAGACGCAGGAATAGGCTTTGCAACGGGCGGAGGAAGCTGGAGCAGCTGTCAAGATTAAAAGGTAAGTATTTTTTCACAACACGAGTGAAATGTAAATTTTGATGAATTAAAGTGCCCCTGTTTTTAATTGATTTTTTAAAAACCGGGCACTTTAGCATAAAAATTTACATTCACTTTAAGCAAAATCTTTAACTTTCTTTACTCCTAACAACATCAAATATACAAAGTAACACTTTTTTTTTTTTAAAAGAATTTTTTATTGAGGTATACAATAACATATCATATATTCAGGCATATCACATAACGCACGTGTAATTAAATTACAAATGAGGATGAAGTTTACAATAAACATAAACAGGCCCATTTATCAAGCTCCGTACGGAGCTTGAAGGGCCGTGTTTCTGGCGAGTCTTCAAACTCGCCAGAAACACAACTTATGAAGCAGCGGTCTAAAGACCGCTGCTTCATAACCCTGTCCGCCTGCTCTGAACAGGCGGACAGGAATCGCCAGACATCAACCCGATCGAATACGATCGGGTTGATTGACAGCTCCCTGCTGGCGGCCGATTGGCCGCGAGTCAGCAGGGGGCGGCGTTGCACCAGCAGCTCTTGTGAGCTGCTGGTGCAATGTTAAATGCGGAGAGCGTATTGCTCTCCGCATTTAGCGAGGTCTTGCGGACCTGATCCGCAGTGTCGGATCAGGTCCGCAAGCCCTTTGATAAATGGGCCTGCAAGTATTCTGTTATCTTAAACAGTAAGAAACAACTGAGCTGAAGCAAAGGCCTAAATGGATGTGATGAGATATGAGAAATGGTACCTCATTGTATTTATTCAAGCAAGTTAGCTTATGCAAAAATATCAATGAATAGTAGTTTACAGTAATGTGTTAACACTACTATTTAAGAGTTGTAGTTTGGGTATATCAGCGGTCAAGAGCCGCTTGTAAAAAGGGGGAAGGGTGAAAGTGGTGGTTGTTATAGTTGTGCAGCCTCTAATGAGGCTGTGTATATTAAATTGTTACGGAGTGAGTAGGCTAGAAATTGTATGGAAACCAGAGGTACTGAGTCTGTCTGAGGTGTTAAAAAGTATTAACCGAGTGGCTATCTTCTGATGTAGTGTGAATCTATGTCAAGATAAGTTTTATCATAAATGAGTTATAGGGATTAGGTTACCAAGAGAAGAGCAGTGAGGGAATAGTATATGTGTTAGGTCTGAGATTGCCTGGGTACCACTTCATAATCTACATAATAATAATCAGTATGTTACACTTATCACTGGAATTAAGTATTTCACATTCAAGGCCTTGGAGAGCAAGAATCAGACATGCACACATGATGGAATCTAAGCCTGCTCTAATTTATTCTTAGCAGGGCTGGATTATATATTACAAATCACATACATGTAACGACACAGAGGGTCTTCATACACGCCCCCTAATACAAGTTAGGTAATACAACTTAGCAGACATAAAGTCATTTGTATAAGACTGGAGAAATTCATACTTGAACAACAAGATAACATAGGAATGTAAAAATGCTCTTAGCTGCATGGTTACATTAGTAACAAGATAAGGATTTTACTCCCTGAAGAACAATGTCATATAACAAAATACAGAAAAAAAACAACAGTTCAATATCAGTACAACAGTTCATAATTAGTTTATCATGGCTTCTTAGATACAAAATGGCAGCACTATGGTTATATATATTCTAACATTCCACCCTTTTATTCTAACAGAATAAGATACCATAACAATTATATAATATTTAAAACAGATAACAGCTATATAAAAGGCACAGACAATTAGTAAATCTCTTAATACCAATGTAAGCCTAATACTATGGTATAACATGAATCTGTGTGAGAATACTGTATATAAATCCATACACTTATTGCTATAATAGCCAATAGGGCACAATTTGTCACTTCATAATAGTACAGTCTCTCCAAAACTCTCCATCTACCTCCCAGAATCCCCGAACTACTGATCTATCTGCTCCAAGACCAAGCCAAACCCCCACCTACCCCCAAACAGCACTGCATCTTTATTTCTCAACCTGCATAGCTAGCATCCTCCAATATTACCAACAGTTTCTTGCTCTGTACTCTCCACACAGTGAAGCATAACATGGGAACAGCATAAGCATCTCTGGGTGGCCGCTTATCACTTTAAGAACTGTCTTTGTCCTCTTAGAGCTCCACCTCCATCAGACACTCTGCATCATTACCATAGTCCACTTGCAGTAGGGGTGCCTTGCACATTAGAAAGTGTCCATCTGCAGGTACATAATGGAAGTATGATGGTTTGTTCATGGGGTAGACAAGGGAAATAGGTGGATCCCATAGCAACAGATACTTGATTCAGAAGAAGTCTAATTAGGAAACAAAACAGCACAAGATGAGCACGCACTCTGATCCAATCACAATTATACACAACATAACTTTTCTCTTTTCTAAGCATCACAATTTCCTTTAATACCTTAATTTATCATATGTCATCTAAATCAAGGGGAAAAAAATATTGTGGGTATATAATACAAATTAAATACATTTATTGCATTTCTAAAGAGAATAACTCACAGCTACTCTATATAATTTAAATGATACCTTAAACATGAACACTAAACAAGTAAAAACTACTAGACTTCAACATGAAGCTATATAACTATGCTAGTTAACTTGTGCTAAAGCTTGCAAAACAATAAAAAATAAAACAGTCAATACAAACTTTTTCTTTAAAATTTATTTCTTCACATTTTCTCTTTGAACTACTAAAAAATAACCTAGTGATACTTTATTCTGTAATGTTTATAAATCTCCAACTATGATCTTAATAGAATCCCACTTCTGACACCAGAACGGTTAGGTCTGAGATTGACAGGGTACGACTTCATAATCTTCATAATAATAATCAGTATGTTACACTTATCACTGGAATTGAGTATTTCACATTCAAGGCCTTGGAGAGCAAGAATCAGAAATGCACACACAATGGAATCTAAGTCTGCTCTAATTTATTCTTAGCAGGGCTGGATTATATATTACAAATCACATACATGTAACGACACAGAGGGTCTTCATACATGCCCCCTATTACAAGTTAGGTAATACAACTTAACAGACATAAAGTCCTTTGTATAAGACTGGAGACATTCATCCTTGAACAACAAGATAACATAGGAATGTAAAAATGCTCTTAGCTGCATGGTTACGTTAGTAACAAGATAAGGATTTTACTCCCCGAAGAACAAGGTCATATAACAAAATACAGAAAAAAAACAACAGTTCAATATCAGTACAACAGTTCATAATTAGTTTATCATGGCTTTTTAGATACAAAACCACACTCTTAGTGGGGTGCAGTATAAAATAAAATGACAATTTTCCATTCCTCTGTCCAAGCTCTGAGCTCCGGTTTTCCGGACACATATAAGATAAGAAACAAAATGAGATATGCTATTACTTGAAGCTCAACCCATTGTAATATGTTGTGATTTAAAAGCACAAAACCAGCTACTTCTTATATACGAATAAACCTGCAAATGCAAATTCTCCTACATTTTTATACTATGTTATTGGTATAACAAGTCAATGAAAAACCATTAATCTAAAAACAATTTTCCAGTGTACTATCCCTTTAAGGACTGACCAATTAAAATATGCATATGACATATAATTTAGCCATGATTAGGAAACTTGTATTATTTACCATTAAAATTTTACTTCTTTACTGTATCATAACCTGCATATAATTAAATAAGAGCCATCACAGCACAAATAATATTACATAGTAATATTTTACCAGTTTATATTAAAATTAAAAACAACTCTAAAAATGTTTTAGATACATTTAATAACCTTTCTTTTCTCCACAACTCTACATAAATCTTACACATCTCCACATAACATACTTAAATCAACCTATTAATCACATTCCAGAAAAACTCTCTTTAATTTACCAAAACATGACCTAAAATCTCACACATCATCATACTTACAATTTCTTTAGTTCACTTGCAAATACACACACAGTTATCAGCTTTACCCTGATTAATTACCAGTCAGAAGACACAGATAAAAAAACCAAGAAATACACAGACTGCATATCTTAAATCTTTCACTGAAGGCACTCATGACAATGCATTCTGAAGCCGTTTCAACATAAATTAAACTTTGAAAAACACAGGAAACACATTTTATAAATGCTCTACCTCTGTAAGGAAAACATACATTTATTAGTGACAGAATAACAAGATAAAACTCTTTACTAAGTTCAAAATGTATTTTTATGAGTGTCCAAAATTGTTCAGAATGGCCATTTTCAAACAATTTAAGACATCTAACAAATAATTAGACAAGATAATAAATTCCTTTAAGCTTCAGTAGAGAGCTTTACAAGTAACAAAAACACAGTGAAACACTTCTAACACATAAATTACACAGAAAGGGTTTTCACATACAACGCTATTTTTCAGGATACATCCTTTAAACTCACATTACAACATTTTAAGAGTTAAGTTAAAGAATCAGTCATAAATTAGTCTCCGTCAGCAAACTAAGGTCTGTGAGTCAGTTTCTGCGCAGCGTCTCATGAGACTATTGCCAAGAGCTCTTGCAATATATATATATATATATATATATATATATATATATATATATATATATATATATATATATATATATATATATATATATATATATATATATATATATATATATATATATATATATACTGTATATCTCTCTCATCACATTCCTTCACATTCAAGCAACAACAGACTAAACATTTTACC
This sequence comes from Bombina bombina, assembly GCF_027579735.1. NCBI lineage: Eukaryota > Metazoa > Chordata > Amphibia > Anura > Bombinatoridae > Bombina > Bombina bombina. Next base: position 1,130,795,632 of record NC_069504.1, read on the forward strand.
TTGAGCAAATCCCATATTCACTTAATACTTGTATACACAAAACAGCACAATACAATACACACAAATAAACATCAATCAGTGAGTACTCAGCTCCAGTGACATCCATTTCTATCTATATATATTAAATATGGTGTAAGACTCAAACTTGCAGGGGAACTATTAACCCTTTAAATACCATACAAGTCTCAAACTTGCAGAGGGACTATTAACCATTTAATTATCATACAAGACTCAAAGTTGCAAATTAACTATTATAGTGCCAGACTTAAAATGGCAGAGGGACTATTACAGTACTCAAGACTCAAACTTGCCTGTGGTCAATACAAGACTCAAACTTGCACAATAAATTGTGCTAGGACTCAAACCCACACTTAACCCCTTACTATTTCCCCTTAACGCCGGCCAGACCTCTGGACCAAATTCACAGAGGGAAGCAAGAGATTTAAACACTTCTTCTTACTTACCCAGTGTGAATTCCATCTTCTGACACCAGAACTGTTAGGTCTGAGATTGCCGGGGTACCACTTCATAATCTTCATAATAATAATCAGTATATTACACTTATCACTGAAATTGAGTATTTCACATTCAAGGCCTTGGAAAGCAAGAATCAGACATGCACACACAATGGAATCAAAGTCTGCTCTAATTTATTCTTAGCAAGGCTGGATTACATATTACAAATCACATACATGTAACGACACAGAGGGTCTTCATACACACCCCCTATTACAAGTTAGGTAATACAACTTAACAGACATAAAGTCCTTTGTATAAGACTGGAGACATTCATCCTTGAACAATAAGATAACATAGGAATATAAAAATGCTTTTAGCTGCATGGTTACATTAGTAACAAGATAAGGATTGTACTCCCCGAAGAACAATGTCATATAACAAAATACAGAAAAAAACAACAACAGTTCAATATCAGTACAACAGTTCATAATTAGTTAATCATGGCTTCTTAGATACAAACTGGCAGCACTATCATTATATATATTTCTAAAAATATGTTAGTTGGATAAACGGGATGCGAGGGGGGGTACCGGAGAGGAGGGCTCTCCCCAGTGAGGGATAAGGAGTTCAGATGGCTAAGATATAATATTTATATCCATGTCCACTAACCCAAAGGTGTATGCTGGGGACATGGTTGAGGAATATTTAGGGAGTGGGCTACAGGTATGGTAGTATGATGTAGTAGGAGGGCCAAATTATAGGGATTAAGAAAATTCATATGAGAGATGAGGCCCAGTTAGGGGGGCTTGGGTGTATTTAGAGTAATTCAAGGATCTAAATTAGAGTGAACTCAGGAGTAAGTTACCTTCTAAATCTAGTTAGTATGGGAGATTATGCTAGAGTGGGGAGCTAAACTGGTTTGGCCAAAGCTATGATGACATAGGAGAACAGATAATTACATCCACTGTGAAGAGAAATGGAAAATAACATAAGAATAACAATGAGTAATAAACTTTTATGTTAGATCATAAATCTCAATTAAGACTTAATTCTAAGGAGGAAGTAACATTTTAATAAACTGCATAAACCAGTAAAATCTAAAACAGTAGCAAAACTACTAAAATTATGAGTTGAAACTAGGGTTCCTGCCTGTGTCCCCAAACCTAAATCATATGATGTATATGTGTCTGGAACTACTTCATTGGGTTCATTATATTGAGAGATCCCTGGGTCCAGATCTCTGTATCTGCAGTGAATGGGATAAAAATTATATTATTTGCAGAAACCGATTGTATAGAGATTGTCTGGGTAGGAATTGAACCGGGGGCCCTAGAGGGGTGTATCATGCAACACAGAGGACAAAGTTAAAACATGTGCAACCTTAATTGCTTCCCATATGCAAAGAAATAAGTATTAGCCTAGATATGACTGTGAGATAAGGACTTTTTTTTTTGGATATGTTCAGCTGAATGTCCCAGAGAAGCCTGGGGTTTAAGCTAGAGAGATAATGTAATTAAAATTATGAAACTATAGACTCTGAAACTGTGATGATTCTAAGACTAGTGAGGTTCGGAATAGAATCCAACCTGTGCCACCATATCCAAGCAGTAGGGTGTGTTCGGGCCTGTGCCCATGTCCTCAGTTTCGAAGTATTAAGCGGGCCTCTAAGACTGGGAACTGGTAAGGGTTTAGCAATTGCGTGATTCATATTATTAGGCTATCCTCTTGTCATATAGAATATAAGTAAGAGTAGGGGGATCTACTATGAGCCCGGGTCAGTGTGACACATAATATGGGTAGTACCTATAATAACACTCATTAAAAGAAAACCTTTAACTAAACATGAACTTTAAACATTTAAAACCAAGGTCATAATCACATCTATTTAGAAATTTATCATGTAAAGGATACATTCAGAGTCGGATATTAGGTCGCATTCATGGCATGTAAATCATATAGCAGATCTAAATAGCCCTAGGTGAAGTTCAAGGTCTCTAGTTAGAAGAAGCAAGCTAACATGCATTCAGGAATGTTTTCTGGGATGTATGGCTTCTTTTCTTTTAGAATGCAGAGTTGGTCTACTAGGGAGTGGGTCCCACTCAGGGGCCGAAGTGTTTAGTGATTTGGGATTCTCTGGTTTGTTGGTAGCATCAGATGGTTGATGTAAGCTGAGCGATTGAAGAAGTTTCATCCCCTGGTCCAGGGAGGAGATGTCATATGAATGATCACCGTGTTGAAAAAAAATCTTCACTGGAAATCCCCATCTATACTTTACGCCGTGTTGGCGTAGGGTTTGGGTGAACTGTTGGAATGTCCTTCTCTTGCCTATAGTGTGGGGGGAAAGGTCTGGGTATATTTGGACAGTGTGATAGGGCTCCTTCAGGTTTTTGTTAGCAAAAGAGGCCCTGAAGATTTTTTCCTTGAAGGTATAGTAATTAAGTCTGATAATTACATCTCTTGGGGTATCTGATGTATTGTTTCTGGGGCGGAGAGCCCTGTGGGCTCCTGGTCTGGTAGAGTGCCCAATAGTTCTCTGAAAAGGCCAGTGATATACCCTGGGAGCTCTGAGTTTCCAATGTCTTTTTTTTTTTTACTTTATTTATAGCAAAGACTGAAAAAATTACAACGTCAGTTGTCAATTATAAAACAATGTGTCACAATCAATAAAAAAATACATATATATTTAAGTGATAACAATAAATGCCAGAGTAAGGGTCAATAGACCCCATACATTAATACAAGTCATAAAAATGATATATATATGGCCGACTACAAGTACATGCGGTAACCAACTACACGTGTATCATATTGCTAATCATTCTTCTCCTTTGCATATTTTTTACCTTTATTCTCCCCCCAGAAAAAGAGACAAACAACAAAGAAAAAAAAATAGGAAGAGAAAAAAAAAATTTCCCTTTCCTCTTCCCTCTCTCTCTCCCCCCCCACCCTCCCTCCCCGTCTCCCCCGGACAGCTCACTCAGTATCCACTGCCCATTCTCCAGGAAAGTGGCCCGCCAAAATATTCATCTGAACAAACTCAGAATTTCTAAATGGTTTAATTAATTTTTTTTAATGTACTATAAGGGCAGGGATCTTACAAACACCTTCCATTTTTTTAAAAATACAGCCAGATATTTATCTTGTGGGTATGGTATATTAAACTGCTCTGTTGTGAATTGATTAATCAAAGCCATTTTAAATTGTGCCATTGTAGGTGCAGAGGATGCTTTCCACGATTTAAAGATAAGATTACGTGCTGTTAAAATTATAGTATTTATCAGACTATAGTTCTTAAATATTCCCTGGAATTTTACCAGAAAGAAAATTTCAATTGGGGATAACAAATGATCCAATTCCCAAACTACCGTCATCCAGAATGTAATTTTCCCCCAATATTGGTATATTTTAGGGCAGCTCCATAAACAGTGGTATAGATCTGCTCCTGTGGACGAGCATCTAGAGCATGGAACCTTCGTCTTCTACCATTTAGAAAGAACAGCAGGTGTAAGGTATCTCTGTAGACCGACTTTTATCTGCGACTCCCTCCATGTTGTTGGGACCCAACTCTGTTGAATTATTTTAAAGCTCCCAGTAATGGTCTGCTCATTTATGTCTGGGAATTGAGTGACCCACATTGCAACCATTTCGCTCACTTGTAAGTTTGACGCTTTCTGGTTTAAGAGTAGATACAATGGGGAGATTGCATATATTCCGGCAGCGTAAATAGAGATCCTAGCCTGAAGTTCGCCCATAGTCCAATTATTCCCATATTTTGTGAGCAATTCTTGAAGAAAATGCCTGACATGAAGGTAGGCATAAAACTCACGTGCACCTAAGTCAAATTGGGTTGCAAATTCTTGAAACAATAATGGATGGCCTCCTGCTTCTTGTATTTGTCACATGGTTTTAAGACCTTTTGACTCCCAATCTTTAAATATCTGATTAGAAAGACCTGGACTAAACTCTGGGTTACCAACTATGGGTAAGTATTGTGAGACATAAGGAGAACAATCTAATTCCGTACATAATCTTTGCCAAGCCACAATAATATTCTTAAAGGTAGACAAATAAAATATATTGGATGGAATTGATGTAAGTGGACAGTGAAAAATAGCTTTCAGCTGAAAGGGAGCCACAATTTGGGATTCCCAGATAAACGAGGAAATTTGATCCTTCCCAGTTAGCCAGTCTAATGCAAATCTAGCTATGATTACCAGGTTGTATGTCTGGATATTAGGGAGTGCAAGGCCAGCCGATATCTTAGAATTCATAAGGCTATGGGAAGCAATCCGCGGTCTCTTTCCATTCCATAGAAACTTGGAACATGCCTTATTATATATAGTAATATCTTTTTTATGTAAAAACCAAGGGATATTTTGAAAGATATAGAGGAGTTTTGGAAAGATGACTGATTTGATCAAAGTCACACGGGCAGATAAGGATATAGGTAGCATAGTCCATTCCTCCAATTTTTTCTTACAAAAGTCCAGCCCCGGCCTATAATTTAACCTATACCATTCTTCCAGGTTTCTGGATAATCGTAGGCCAAGATATGTAATCTGGGAAACCTCTAGGAAAGGGTGGTTAATATAGAGTGAGGGGTTTTTATATATCCACATTAATTCTGATTTTGAGGTATTGATCTTGAACCCAGAAATCTCCCCGAACTCTTGAATAATAGCATGTAAGATACGTAAAGTGACCTTAAGGTTAGATAGAAATAATAGGAGGTCGTCCGCATAAAAAAGCAGAACCAATTTCTCATCCGCCAATGAGATCCCATCAAGTTCTTGTCTTAATCGGATGGCCAGAGGTTCTACACTAAGATTAAATAGGAAAGGGGAAAGTGGGCAACCTTGTCTAGTCCCTCTGAATAGATCAAATCGTTGAGTGGATGTGTTATTGATAATAACCGCAGATGAGGGGGCACTATAAATTAACCGTATATAATTATTAAAGTTTCCGGAAAATCCAAATTGATCTAGAGCGGAGAACAGATGGTCCCAACCGACCCTATCAAAGGCCTTCTCCGTGTCGACCGTTAGTATAGCCTTATCCATACTTTTGTAGGGATCCAGAAACTTATACTTATTCCAGAAAGACTCGATCAGAATTAATAGTTTCCTCGTATTTCTTACGGGGTTCCGCCCAGGCATAAAACCAGATTGGTTCTCATGGATTAAGTCGCCCATTTGGGGTTTCAATTGTGAGGCCACGATAGCTGCGAGCAGCTTATAATCGGTATTTAGGACAGAAATAGGTCTGAAAGAACTTGGCAGCTCGGGGTCTTTGCCTTTTTTGAGAATCAACGAAATGTTTGCGGATGTAAAAGAAGAGGAGCACCTCGTATTCTCTGAAAAGTAGAAATTAAATAACTTAGCTAGTATAGGTGTCACCTGAGTTTGCAAGATTCTGTAATATTCAATGGGAAGTGCATCTGGTCCGGCCGCTTTGTTGGATTTCGCGCTCTTAATTGCCCATATTATTTCCTCTTCGATGATGGGCGCATTAATAGCATCTCTGGCCTCTATGGATAGTCTTGGCACATTGATCTTTTCCCAAAATGCGTCTTTCTTATCTAGCTTGAGGGGGTCTTGTCTATACAGATCTTGAAAAAATTAAAAGAATACTTTTTCAATATCAGAGTGTTTCGTATATCTTATAGCTCCTTGTTTGATAGCAGAAATTGCGTGTCTGGGAGAGGATTTAGCTAATCTGGCTAAAAACTTAGCCGATCTACCTGTAAATCACTGTGTTGAAAAAAAAATCTTCACTGGAAATCCCCATCTATACTTTACGCCGTGTTGGCGTAGGGTTTGGGTGAACTGTTGGAAAGTCCTTCTCTTGGCTAGAGTGTGGGGGGAGAGGTCTGGGTATATTTGGACAGTGTGATAGGGCTCCTTCAGGTTTTTGTTAGCAAAAGAGGCCCTGAGGATTTTTTCCTTGAAGGTATAGTAATGAAGTCTGATAATTACATCTCTTGGAGTATCTGATGTATTGTTTCTGGGGCGGAGAGCCCTGTGGGCTCCTGGTCTGGCAGAGTGCCCAATAGTTCTCTGAAAAGGCCAGTGATATACCCTGGGAGCTCTGAGTTGCCAATGTCTTCATGTATACCCCGAATCCTAATGTTGTTGAGGCGTGACCTGTCCTCTAGGTCTGCCAATTTGGATTCCAGGTCTAAAATCATTTCTGAGAGATTTTGCGTATAAGATAGAAGATTCACATGGTCCACATTTAGATCCTCATGCTTCCTTTCAAGAGTCTCTGTCCGCTCCCCAAGTGCTCTTGAGTTTGCTGACAGATTGTTTGAGATCTTGCTTAAGGGATGTATAATGAATATCCATTTTATCCGATAAAGCTTTAATGGAATCTAGGATAGAAGATTGTGAGGAGGACGCTCTGTCTAGATGTGGATTGTTGGCTTTATGTTGTCCTTTGAAGGAAGTGGTGGACTCCCTAGAGTCTTCATCCGAGACCTCTGGATCGTATTGATTTTTACTATTGAAGTGGTCAGCTAGGGTTTGTTTAGGGTTTTCTTGGTGTTTAATTTTTTCCTCTTGGCATGAGCCATCTTAGATAGGAGTAACCTCTTTGTATTGAAGAAAGAATATAGCGTTATAGGAATGACTAGTAGCCACCTTGAAAATTTTGAACACTGAGGAGAAGTATGTCTGGCACCCCTGTCCTTAAATGATTAGTATTGCATGACCAATCCCGTCATTCAAAAGGGAAGGAAAACTGAAGAAATTAAGTTGATTCGGGTTATTAGGTTAACCATATGAGAGATGAAAAGAAGCACTTTTAATCTTCTTAAGATCTTCAGACTATCAGTTGGTAGGGGTCTGCAGTATAAATCCCCCCTCCCAGGGAAATGCCTCCGATCAGCGAAGTCGGAAAAAGGAGTAGGGGTATGACCCATGGGTAATGGGCCCACGGGAAAGAGAGGAGGAGGGTCTTAACCTAAACGGAGAGTGGGTTGATTAGATCCTGTTTAGTGGGCCCTTTGGAAATATATCAGTAGGGTAATTTGTAGGGATGTAGAAGGGAGTCTGGGAGCACAGCCAGTAATACAGGGGATACGAGCCACAAAAGAGTTTTAGTTATATCTGTTATATCTGTCTTTGCTAAGAATTGTTTCTATTTACATATACTTTACACGTAAAGTAAACCTACAGAATTTTCTTGCAGGTTCTAAAAACCTAGGTTAAGTCTGCTTTGTATTTACACAAGGTGTTTTGGCTAAATATACAGCAAACAGCACACTGGTTTATCTGAGAATGTGTTTTAAATAAGAAGAAATTTTAGATAGTACTCAAATGAATTAGGCCACAAAATTAATATACGGTATGTACCAAAAATATGTTTTGTCTATATTAGTTTTATGAGTACGCTATTAAGATTTTCTCTAGTTAGGACTTATCCAGCGGGATAAAATATGGCGTGAAGAAAGGGAAGGGGAAAATTAAATCAAAACAGATATATTTCTGTAAACACATCACTTTGGAACTAAAAACATATTGTATGGTTCTTCTCACTAACAATCACTAGAATATACACACACACTATATTAACACACACACAAAAAATCTGTACGCAGTTTCTTGTTTTTCACAATCTGTTTTTGTTCTTTATATTGGTTAGCACTATATTCACTAGATACATACACTTTGTATTATAGATCACATTTATTTATGCCTATTCCTATATGGAAAGATTTATTATCCACACAAACACTCGATCCCCAACAATGCCATCAAAAGCAAAAGATAAGAAATCCAAAATGTTGGATAATAGCATTGAGAATATCTCTGATCCACAAAGCAGTCACCCTGACCATTCTTCTTTAATGATGCAACTATCAGAGTTTCCCCCCCCCCCCCAGCTAGATAGTATTAGAAAAGAACTAGGCGGTATAACAACTGAAATTGCAGCGATAGCATATGATTTAAAACAGTTTGCGTCTAGGCTAGCAGCAGCTGAAGCCAGGATCTCTAATATAGAAGACCAGCTTAGTATTCAGGAAGACAAAGTAAATAAACATAACAAAATATTAATGCTAACAACTAAAATGGAGGATATTGAGGATTGCGCCAGGCGCAATAATATTAGATTGCTCGGTCTCCCCGAGATCCCAGACTATAATGACCTATTATTTTTTTCCTCTCAGCTCCTACCACAAATGTTAGGCTTTCCAAAGGAAAAATTACCTATAGCCATAGAAAGAGTACATAGAGTAGGCCCGAAAAGATTCAACCAAGATGGTTCTCCCCAAGATAGGATGCTTATATTCAGAGTTTTAAACTTTCAAGACAAACTAGAATACTTTCAATATTATCGTGAAAAGGCACCCTTAACTATTGATAATCATAAGATCTTACTTTTTCAAGACTTCTCAAATGAAACTCAGATCAAAAGGAAGGAGATGTCTCCTTTTTTTTCCTTAACTGATTGATAAAGGTTACAAAGTGAGGATAATATATCCGGCTAAAATAATAGTGGAGAATAATGGTAATATTTGTACACTTACTGGTTACATGCAAATGTTATCCAGGTTATTTTAAATTAGGCTTTTCTCTTTTTTTTCTCTTCTTCCTCCCCCCCCCTCTCCCTGGGTTATACCCACCCTGTTTCTTTGCTTTAATAGGACAAAAAATCTTTGGTTGAGAAGGTAACATGACAGGATTACTTAAGATTTTATCGTGGAATGTAGGAGGGATAACATCTCGCATAAAGTGCAAACAGATTATATGTCAACTAGGTACACACTCTCCTGACATTGTATTCTTACAAGAGACAAATCTTAAAGGGACATGAAACCCAAATATTTTCTTTTGTGATTTAAAAAGAGTATGCCGATATTACCGGGGGCGGAGCCAACAGCCAGAGCTGCTAGACGCACTTCTCTAGAGCTCCTAGGCCTCAGCTAAAAGAAATATATATTTTCATTAAAAGAACACACTACTCTCTCATAAGATCAACTACTATCTAGGTCTCAACCTAAGATCACCTGGCCTGAGTTGGATCGGGTGACTAACTTTAAGAATATTGATATTTTCTAAGGGAAGACGCCACACCATGGGAAGTGAGTTGTTTGGGCCCGACCTCCCCGCTCCCGACTCTCGTCTTAATTTCCGACTAGACAGGACATAGGGTTCTTTGTAATATGGAGAAGGAGTATGAGCTTCTATATACCCTGATTCTGGACCTAGACCGGCGGATGACAAAAGGTTTTCTGGACCTTTCAGACACTTTAAAGATGGCGATGAGAGAGGGGACCGGTATGGTATTGGCTAGCAGAGAATATGGAGACGTGCAGACAGAAACAGCACAGGAGCACCTATTAGTGCAGGATTCCCCACCCTCTCTGCTGTACAGCTGCGATGTAGATTCCGGAGCCGCTCCGTTATGCAATCGCAACCCGCTCCTCGCTGACCACTTTACCTCTGCACTAAACGTAACAGCCGCTCCGGAACGGGACTTGCAGAAGGCGGAGGTGCGACAGATACCCGATTCCAAGCCAAGCCTTATGACCGGTGAGGTACGTGGGCTTTGTTTGACCCTATCTCAAGAGGAACTCACTGTCAATTATTCAGGAGCGAGTTGGTCATAGATTGCGGCACAATTAGATCAGATCCCACATATTACAAAGGGCCAGCAACTGCCTAGACTCACGCCACCTCTCGCAGCAGCTCAGGGTTTGATTCGGATGCCTAATACTCTTCTGCTGGCATACCCTACTAGTTCAGATATGGTGCAGTTTTTTGGTTGTTCCCCCGCAGTTGCGGAGGTATCTCATCTCAAATTCTTAATCACAAAGGTCTGTAATTCCACGTCCAGCACACCTCAACCTGCCTGTATGTCACACCTAAGCCATAGCACAAGGACTGGAGTAGGGTAATGTAGAAGTTATGTCAGCGAGGCCATTCCCTCCCGCCCCTATATAGGGCTTCTTTACATGCATACCTGCTGGACATTTTAATGAGAGATAAATTATTTGTGCCAACTGAAGAAATCTCACGGGACATTTGTTGTTTTGAATTATCTTTATTGCTTATATGTGGCCTGATTATTTACAGTGTTATTAGTTGAACTCCAGTATTTCTCAAGTCAGAGCTTTATTCACCTTCAGTCCATACAACATCTTTGGTCAATCTTGTCTTACGGCAGTGATGTGAGCTGGGAGATCAGCTACCCTGTCAAGATAACGCCTTTCAAGCCTGAAAATTCCTGTTTAACAGTTACCCTATGTTATATTCTAATGAAAAAAAAAAAAAAAATTCTTGTAGGTTGCAGGGAATGTTGGACTCTACATTATGTATGTTATGACTAAAGCTGACACTATAGTTTGCAGTCCCCACATTTATATTTAGAAGTGCTTTTCTTATATATCCCTAAATAGACAGCACACTTGGCTGTAACAGAGAATGCTATATCTCACACTATAAGGTTATGTTATCTACTGGACCCTGGATATGATATGACTTATTATTTACATGTAACATAATTTAACTCCACACTGTCTGGTTGATTTTTCTAGTTATGCTATTTTTTAATGTATAGTTTCTCTCACAGGTGTATCTATTCTAGCAACATGATGTGTGAAGTGTGTGTTGTCTTTTTCCTTCACATGTATATATGCAATCCTTTAAAAGTTTAAAAATTGTAATGCATTAACAATTATGTATGCCTAAATTGTAGAGCTGGGTTAGTGTTCGCATGTTATTCCTCTGTATTTTAACAGTTAGGTATGGTTGAATACTCGCTGAGTGCTGTTTTTGTACACTTCATTAGCCTAATTATTCTAGTGCACCTTATTATTGGCAATGTGCGCCATATTACTCTAATCTCCCACCACTTTAGCTTGTCAGAGGATCTTTAATATTACAAGATAGGGAGGATGTTGCAGTGTATATGGATAATGTATGTTTACCCAGAAGGTTTTTGTATGCTAATTCAAGCTTGTTCTGCTGGTTGCGGCCGGGCCAGTGGAATTGGCATTATACAAAAAAAAATGCAGAGGGGTCTCCTCTCCTCCCTTTCCCGCCGGTACTGGTTGCCTGCGGGTCATACCCCTACTCCCTTTTCCCATGTCGCCGGTAGATGGCATCTCCCCAGGAGAGGAGCTCCTCTAGAAGCCCTCTATATCTTGTTCTCTACTATATGTTATATTATTTATTTTATATCTCATATTTCATATATCCTGATACCCTGCTGTGAGAATAATTGTTCCAGAATGTAATCTGATCCATATTACACATAAAAGTCCAGGGTCTCCGAGCAGGTGCCTATTTAAGCATATGTATAAAGTTCAACTATAAAGATAACTGCCTGGATAATTTGTAAACCCCAATAGAATTAATAGCTCCGTCCCCCGCCCTTATAGCTATTGTTCACTCTTATTTTAGGTGAACAAATAAGCGGTATTAACCCGCTACAGATATCGCTTTGTCATAAGTTGCTCTTAGTCTTCTGTCTCTAAAGAAAATGAGGCGCTTTGCCTCTTGTTCACGTATATCTCATAGGAGCAACTTGTTTTGGCCCCTTATAATTTGTCAATCTTCAAATAATAAATACACTTATTTTATCTTTAATATACCACTCTATAGGAAGTATAATTTTCTTGGGATGTTTAAATTCTTTCATTATATTATGTATTTACATAAGGTAACAAAAGGAAAAATGAGGTAATGCTTGATTTTGTGTATTTGATTTCGTATATGCATACAGTATCTTCTATATTTTTTATGTTTGATTAGTGAGATACATGCATCATACTTGAATTAAGATCCTTTTATTCTCATATTTGTGAAGGTTTCAGTATTCAATAGATAAATAATGTCATGTATGTAAAAATGATCACTGTAATGCAAAATGTACATTATGTTCATGTATTTTCTTTTTCTTGTTTTGCCTCAATAAAAATCCTTGATTCAAAAAAAAAAAAAAAGAGTATGCCATTTTAAACAACTTTGAAATTTACTTCTATTATCTCATTTGCTTAATTCTCTTGACATACTTTGCTGAAAAGCATATCTAGATAGGCTCAGTAGCTGCTGATTGGTTGCTGCACATAGATGCCTTGTGTGATTGGCTCCCCCATGTGCATTGCTATTTCTTCAATCAAGGATATCCAAAGAATGAAGCAAATTAGATAATAGAAGTAAATTGGAATGTTATTTAAAATTGTATTCTCTACTTGAATCATGAAAGAAAATATTTGGGTTTAGTGTCCCTTTAAAGATATAGAACTTCCTAAATTAAAGTCACGCTGGGTAGGAAGAATAATCGCAACCCCTTGTATGAGACGCAAATGTGGTATAGCAATTTTATTTAACAAGAACTTGGAGTATCAAGTTATTAAAACCGAATGTGACCCTAATAGTAGGTTCATAATAATACATATTTCCATCAGAGGTCTTGTATATATTTTTTGTAACGTTTATGGTCCAAATAATTTTTCAATACTCTTTTGGGATACAATTAAGAAGAAATTATACCCATACTGTAACTCTAAATTGATAGTCGGGGGTGATTTTAATATAGTACTTTCCCCTAGAATTGATAGAATGTTCCCCCAAAAAGGGACAAGATAATAAAGGACTAAATTTCCAGACACTTCCTCCTTTTCATGCGAGTCCAAAGCTTATTCTACATTTTCTAGAATAGATTATATTTTAATATCGGAGCAGCTTTTTTTGGCTAATTTAAGACCCATGATTCACGGCATTATTATCTCAGACCATGCGATAATTTTACTTATATATTCAGGTCAAAGAGAGAACACTCAAAACTATAGTTTTATATTTCCTAGGTATCTAACTAAGAATAATAAATTCATTTACTGGTTAAAAATGCAATGGCAGAAATATTATCGAAATAACTCCTCTTATCTTAAAAAAAGTGAAGTATTTTGGGAAGCCTTTAAGGCGGTCCTTAGCGGCCAAATCAAGTCATATATGTGTCACTATAAAAAGAAACACAATGAAAGAAAAACAATTATCTAATCAAGTTAAAAACTCTTTTAACCGCTATAAACTTCACCCTACTCAGAATAACTGGTTACAGTATTCTCAGAGCAGAACTGAAAGAGATATATATTCCAAACAACAATGTTTAGCGGCAGAGTTAAAACTTATGAATCGCTTTAAAGGTTACTATGGTCACTCTGCTAAATATCTGGCACAACTTACCAAGATTAATAAGAGCAGAAACTTTATATCTGCTATTAAGGATGACCAAATCAGATACACTGACAATAAAGATATCAGAGCGTTTTTTTTCAACTATTTTCAGAAACTATATGCAGCACAAGACCCAGATACTAACAATAGAGATCAGTTTTGGTCTAACTTAAAAACGCTGCAACTCTCCTTAGTAGACCTAGAATATCTTAATGCCCCAATTTCTAAAGAAGAAATTTTGTTTAAGATTAAAAATGCTAAAATGAAAAAGGCGGCTGGTCCTGATGGGATCCCAATAGAATTCTATAAAATACTCACTGAAGAGATTAGTGATTTCCTTCAGGTTCTTTTTAATAACTATTATATAACCACCGCAAGTATCTCCAACCATTTTTTTGCAGCAAATATTACGTTAATTCCAAAAAAGGGAAAGATTCTCAGTATCCCGCCTCCTACAGAACTATATCTGTTCTGAATGCCGACTATAAAATACTTCTATTATTGCGAACAGACTCAAGAGTTTCTTACACAAAATAATCCACATAGATCAAACAGCTTCTAATCTTCGAAAAGTTGAAATTTTATTAGATTATTTCTGGAATCAGAACCCAATTAAGAAAGAGAATAAGACATCAGGTAAAGATAGAGCCATTTTATCAGTAGACGCGGAGAAGGCCTTTGATTCAATATCTTGGGATCATTTGCTATACTCGTTAGAACATTTTGGTATCAAAGGACACTGCTTCCAATTTATTTCTAAGATCTATACAAATCCTTACTCTTCGCTTCTTATAAATGGTAATCTTTCGGAAAAGATCTTTTTATGACGCGGCACGCGACAAGGGTGTCCACTGTCCCCCTTGCTATTTAATATCTCCATTGAATCACTGGCCATTTGGTTACGTCAGGAATTAGTTGGAATAAGAATTGGTACATTGGCTGTTAAAATCTCGCTTTACGTAAACGACCTGCTCATTTTCTTAGAAGATGCATCTAAATCTATCCAGAGAATCCTTCACATTCTAGCATTTTTCAGTTCTTTTTCGGGATATAAGATAAATTTTCAAAAAAGTGAACTCTTGTGGATTCAAAAATATAAGGAGAGTTATATTGATCATCCATTTAAAAATTCAGATAATATCAAATATTTAGGTATTACACTTCACAAGAATCCGAAAATGTGGTATAAACTAAATTTTTACCCAGTTTTTGAAAAAGCCATTTTAGACCTTAAAAACTGGTCCAAATTCCCTTTATCCCTTCTAGCTCGAATCAATTTAATTAAAACAATTTTATTTCCACGTATACTCTATTTATCTCAAAACTTGCCTTTATTTATTCCTAATAAAGAGATCCGTAAGTTTTACTCCGCATGTTCAGAATTTTTAAGGGAAGGACATAGGGCACGCATTTCAATAGCAAAACTTTCTCAAAAAAAGACGAAAGGTGGACTCGCTCTCCCTGATATTAATCTGTATAATCTGTCTTTTTTAGCTAAAATAGCACTAGATTGGCTCATGGAGTCAAATAAAATGTCTTCAGTAGAGATAGAAAGTACCCTTATATCTCCCTTTTCCCTAAAAGCTATTCTGCACTGCCCAGTTATAAAACTTCCTATAAATATATGTAATCTATTATCATTTAAAAATATTATTATTGCTTGGCAAAAAATCTGTAATATACTGGGTATAAATTATAGATCTTCGGCTTTTTTACCGATCCAAGGGAATCCAGAGTTTACACCTGGTATGCATTGTTCAGTATATCAAATCTGGGAACAAAAAGGACTTAAATATATTCATCAAGAACTTTCTTCTTCGGGACAAATTCTTTCTTTAAACAATTTAATAGCTTTGAACTTCCTAGGCATAGTTTATTTGCGTATTTTCAAGTACGCCATTATATTAAATCTCAAGATTGGAGCTATGATGGGGTTATAAGTGGTCTGAGATAAATGAGTGAATTAAAAAGTTTGCTGCAGGCAAGTTTACAATCTCTCTTTTATATAATATAATGTTAGCTAAACAGGGACAGGGATGCTTTTTCACAAATTGGTCACGTTTTGCTTACAGTACTTTCCTGCTTTGGAGTCCTCTCATATTAATCACAGTTTTGCTGCAGTAGAAAAACTAATTATACCAGTTAGTTGGAAAGAATCACACAATAAGTTACTCCAGAATGTATATTTAACCCCTCTTAGATTATCCAAATTTTCTTCAGCTATCAAACAATATTGCCCCAAATGTCGTTTTGAAAACGCAGATATTTTACATATGTTTTTTTACTGTCCAAAAATACTCCAATTCTGGGGTAAAATTAATCACTGGTATAGAAAGACCTACCAAGATAGTTTTAAAACTCAAGCCTTCCATGTTATTTTTTAATACATCCTAATGTAGTAAGGTTAAGTTGAATCATTTCAGATTATTGAATACTATAATCTTGGTGAATAGACTTTTAATTTTGAAAAATTGGAAGAATCTGCTTCCTTTGAGATTCTCTGATTTTTGTGAGTTGCTTCTCCAACAATTAGTTTTTGAAGCATATAATATTTTATTTTACTTTAAAGGCAGGGCTGAAGAATTCTTCAAAACTTGGAGTCCGTTAATTATGCTATATCCCAGTAAAGTACAGGAACAAATTCTGGCCCCTTTGGGTTACTCAGAAGATTATGATAAGTTTTTTTGGAAAAGTTTATAAGAAATTAAAACGCAGGGACCTATAGGGGTCATGTTCGGTTTTCTATAACAACTGAGGTAGTGGTGAGGGACGGAGGGTATAGAGGGAGGGGCGCACTCTGTTCCCTTCTTCTTCTTTTTTTTTCTCTTCTTCTTTCTCCTTTTAGTTATTTACTGACTCAGTACAAAAAGCTCCAACAAGTATGGTATTATTTTTTCCTTTTATCACCTCAAGGACTATTAGGATATTTGTTGTTAATTCATGATGTTGTTTATAAGTCTATGTTTTTTTTTCTTTTTTTTCCTTCAATGAGATACTGTTTTAGTATATGATATACCCTGTGAGGTGCAATGGTAAAGCAAATGTGCTTAATTCATTTCTCTGTACTTGGTTGGATTATAAATAAAAATTGAGTTTTAATTTCTTGGTTTGTGAGGACCTAGTGTTCAAACAGGCTTCCCGTCCTGATATGATGTGTTTTTAGATGAGGGGGATTTTATCTCAGACCCGTAAGTGTTGAGGCAATAGTAAAGATTTTCAGGGCAAGGCAGCACAGATTCAAGTACTACTTTAGGTAAAATACAGTTACTCCAATTGCCTAATTCTCCTATACTGTGGGAGTAATTACAGAAGTCAGAGTGCTGAGATTTAGAATGCTATCCTTCTTCTGCAGTATACTGGTTCAGGTTGTGCTCTCAAGTAATCCCTGTCTGAGCAAAGTAGGTATCCTAAGTCTAGTCTCCCTGAGGTGAGCATGTTAGAGAAGGGCTCTGGTCAGTATGCTAATATCTACAGTGTCAAACCTCAATAGGCACTTTATTTAGATGACATTGTGGAGCGTTGGGTGAGACAAGAATCCTGTATGTGCCCTGGAGAGAGTCCAACGGCAGGTCTGTGATGAGCTGCGCACTACACAGCGTTCTGTGGGCTGGAGTGGAGACCAGTTAAGATGGCGGATGTTCACGCTCTTTCAGGAGCATTCAGCAGTTCCTCAGATGAGTGAGGAGACTGAAGCCGTGAGCTGCTCCGGGGTGAAGACGTGCACCATGCTTTCTGCAGGAAGAACAAAACCGATTCGGCTGCTTCTGATCTGAAAGCGGGTTCAGCCCACCACCGCCGTTGTAGTGCTGTAAACTCGTGCTCCCTCTCTCAATGCTCAGTGGGAGCTCTATGGGGATGCTGAAAGGTTTGGGGGATCAGTAGGGGACCAAATAATAGTGTTATTTTAAATTTTGGGAATGTATTGGATATATTTTCACCGGTTTTGTGGAGGAGCTCTGCTATGTAACATCCACTCAGCTCCATGATAAGCTCCGCCTCCAAAGTAACACATTTTAATCAATCAGCAAACAGCTCTGTTTAAAACAGTTAATGCCTCCTCTTTCTTCTTTGTGCTTTTTCTGTATTTCTTTTGGGTTTCCCTATTTTTCAACAACACAAATACAGTTTAAAATATTACAGCTCTAGCAACTAATTATGAAGGTGCTTCTCCACAGAACCTCATAAATAGCATTTAACCTAAAAAGAGTGCGCTTAAAGGGACAGTCTACACCAGAATTTTAATTGTTTTAAAAGATAGATAATCCCTTTATTACCCATTTCCCAGTTTTGCATAACCAACACAGTTATAATAATATACTTTTAACCTCTGTGATTATCTTGTATCTAAGCCTCTGCAAACTGCCCCTTTTTTCAGTTCTTTTGACAGACTTGCAGTCTAGCCAATCAGTGCCTGCTCCCAGATTACTTCACGTGCACGAGCACAGTGTTATCTATATGAAATATGTGAACTAACACCCTCTAGTGGTGAAAAACTGTTAAAATGCAATCTGAAAGAGGTGGGCTTCAAGGTCTAAGAAATTAGCATATGAACTTCCTAGGTTAAGCTTTCAACTAAGAATACCAAGAGTACAAAGCAAAATTGGTGATAAAAGTAAATTGGAAAATTGTTTAAAATTACATGCTCTATCTGAATCATGAAAGTTTATTTTGGCCTAGACTGTCCCTTTAACCAAGCATCTGTAAATACAATATTTTTAATATATACTTTAAATTGCACTCAGGATCTTTACACAGATTAAACTGACAGCCTTGTGCTTTCTTTTCTTTTACAAACAATTTTGATGCACCCCCTATGGTATTTTTTCCCCGTTATGAGCTGTATGATACTTTAGTATTCTTTCTTCCCCACACACCTCACCTACTCAGTTACCAGGCACCACTGGCTCTATTAGTACTAGCTGTCTAAAATATACTGCACAAAGCAAAGAAGAAAACAATTTTCTGTTTACATCAGAACTAAAGTGGACACAAAAATTTAAGCAAACTACAGTATCCCTTTAATCCTCAAGGAAGCTGTAGAGAGGCTTACATGAGCAATATGTGCCACATCAGTGCCCAGAATTGACCTTGGGACCTCCAGTCTCCGAGTCATTTACCTTCCCCCTTGAGACACTGGCACTCTGGCTCCACCTGCCTGCCAGCTGCAGGCAGTTACCCAATCAATATCTCTATAAAAGGCTGCTTCTCAAACCACTCTCTGCCCTGACATTGTGGTGTAGTCCCATTGTTTGTGCCCCTAATCTGTTACTTGTGTTCCAGTTGTATTGGTGATTTTCCTGGCTTCTGAACTCAGCTTGTTTAGAGTCAGACCATTCTCCTTGATTTCCTGTGTTTAGAGAAAGATCAGTCTGTTTCCTGGTATTCTGAACTTGGCTAATCCTCTGACCATTCTCCTGGATTACCCCTATGTTTGGTGAAAGATCGAATGCGTCCTGGTATTCTCGGCATGTATCTGGACTTTGTTGCTGTTTTATGCTATTTATCTCTGCGTGTATCTCCTTGACCTTGTCCAGTCCTCAGCCCTAGTGAGGGCATTACTCCAGTCCTCGGCCCTAGAAAGGGCACTCCAGTCCTCATCCCTAGGTAAGGCATTATTCCAGACTTCGGGCCTCAGTGTGGGCACTAGTCCTGCTAAGCCCTGTGGTTCCAGCCAAGGCAGTGTGCTCTGCTGTCAAGGCACAGATCCAGCTCCTGTGTACATTCACATGCTAAGGCACAGATCCTGTGTCTACATTATCTCCTGCCAAGATATAGATCCTGTTTCAGTGTACACTCATCTGCTCAGACCCAGTTCCAGCATAATTTCACCTGCCTTGGTACAGTTCTGTGTACAGCTGCAGATTCCAAGTCCTATGTGTCCTATGCTCTGCAGGCTCCAAGTCCTGTATCTCCTCTGCTCTGCAAACTTCAAGTCCTGCGTCTCCTGTGCTCAGGTCTGCTGACTCCAAGTTCTGTGTCATCAGTTGCATAGTATCAAAGTCCTGTGTCTTAAACTGACCATTGTCACCTGTTTAATAAAGCCTTATTTCTTTCATTTCCATCATGCCTAAAAAAGATAGTTACACTAAGAAACACATCTCACTGGCCCCTTTTAACACCCAAGATAAACTTAAGTCAGACACCTCTACTTCTGAGCTCCAAACAACCTGAACCTGCTCCTTCAAGTGTGACAATATGTTTATTGAACAAAAAACCCCAGGGACTTTCAGCTGGTTGTCAATCTGAGAGCTCTCAAATTATTTTGTGAGATACCGCCAGTTCAAGATGGAGGGCATATATCATCTTTTTGATGGACCCCTATTTGACTGTTCACATGTCCTCTTTTTAGTAATTTTCTGCAGTTTACATGGAAAAAAAAGCTGTGGAAATTCACGCGATTTCCATTCTGGGTCAGCTTAGATCCTTGGTGTTCTACCAAGCTGATGAAGCATTCTTATCATGTCCCATGTCCTTTTACTCCTTCAGTTGGAGTTTGTGAGTTAGCTTCTTTGAGGCTTTGGTTTTGTCATCAATGCTGAAAAATCTTACCTGACTCCCAGTCAGAAGACATAGTTCCTCAGATTGCTGGTAGACAAGGTTTTGGCTACTCTATCTTCCCAATTCAAAATGGATAATATTAAGCAGGAGATTTCAGAACTTTAGCCTTTTCAGAACTCCATCTACAGCAGTGGTTCACAACCAAAGTGACCTCAAGGCCTGTAAAATATTAACCGGACATTTTCCAGGGCCCGGTAGTGATATATATATTAAAACGTATTGGTGTCAGTGGAGAGAGTAAATATATACTTTCATTGGTGTTAGTGTCTTCACAGTGTAACTGAGCTGGTATCATTTACCTGCGATGTCCAGGTCCAGCCCCACCTGCTCCTGCTTTGTCCTACCACTGAACTGCCGCTACATGCACACACACAAGTGTAATGGAACTCTGAAATGCATGTCTGCTTATCCTTATGTGTAGAGCAGCAGGGTTGTCAAACTGCGCATTGGTAGCATGTTATGGCCAGGTACTGGACTGTGGCTGGCTGTTGAGAAACCAGGATCAACAGCATTTGATATACATTATTGGGTTGTTAACAGCTTCCATTCAGGCCATTTTTCCAGCTCTTTTGTATTAAAGAGCAATGCAATGTTTAAATATTGCTTTGCTCAAGCAGAACCCTTATTATTCCCAGTTAAGGGACACTAAACCCAACTTTTTTCTTTCATGATTCAGATAGAGCATGCAATTTTAAGCAACTTACTAATTTACTTTTATTATAAATTTTATTTGTTCTCTTGCCATCTTTATTGAAAAAGTAGGAATGTGATGCATAGGAGCCGGACCATTTTTGGTTGAGAACCTGGGTTATGCTTGCTTATTGGTGGGTAAATGTAAGCCTCCAATAAGCAAGCGCTATCCATGGTGATGAACCTAAAATGGGCTGGCTGCTAAGATTTACATTCCTGCTTTTAAAATAAAGAGTAAAATTATAAAGTAGCTTAAAATTTCATGCTCTATCTGATTCATGAAAGAAAAAAATTGGGTTCAGTGTCCCTTTAGTATCGCTGGACAAGGAAGTAAAGGCTGAAAAGCACTGGTGGTTACCCCACATGAATTGGCTAATACATTTGGGGTATAGCTTTGGATTTTGTCCTGGAGTCAGATGCCAGCTCAGTAGCCAGGAGAGCAGTTTACAATAAAAAATGCTTGTGAATTTTGGTCTGCAGCTGAGTCTGGTCTTCACATAAACTCTTTTATTAATATTATAGTTGTTCGCAGAATCTTTTGTGATATTCACTTTTGTCAGGGCAGGTCACATAGGACCATTAATGCTTATAGATCTGCTATTGTTGTTGCTCATGTACCAGTTCAAGGTTATTCTGTGGGACAACACCCTTTACTGTATTGTTTATTGCAAGGACCTCCTGGTACCAGATATTTTCATCTATGCAATGTTTCCTTAGTCCTCAACTTTTATAAATCACCAAGTTGACTATTTTGTAATGTCCTGTGTCTTTTCATCAGGTTTCTAATGTTTAAGTTTTGGAAGTGGACTTTTTACTCCTAATGGGGCTACCATGGCATATTCTTCCTTAATGTATTATTTTATGTAGGGGGCCACAGTTGTGCATGGTTTCTTGTTTGGGGTTTGTATTCACCATGGGTGCCGGATTCTTTTGCTCAAAATTCTGTCAGACGGGCTGTATTTTCAGCTTGAAATACTGTTGCTGGAAATTTCCTTTATCCTTCATCCTGTTGAGAGTTGTTAACCAGTTCTGGTTTCTGAGGTTGATGTTAGGAACCTTCTCAGTGTGTTCCAGCAAAGAAACAGGTGTTACTGTGTTGTGGGCTTATATACAGTGATCCATTTGCTGATTGATTCAAATGTGTTACTTTAAATATTTGATGCTTTGTTCAGAAGAAAATTAAGCAAATTATTCGCCACCTGTTTCTAATAAGATACTGATTATGCGGTCACTAGAATAAATGGTCTGTGTGTGTGTAAATGGATATAAATGTTTAATTATCTACAAGTGCAAAAAGCTTCCCAGCAGCGGTGTAAAATGGCTTAGATGTGGAAAGGTACAGCCAGTGGTGGCTGGTAATTTCAAGGTTGGTGGGGCAAAAAAACTCACCCCCTGATAACTCCCCAAACTCCACCACTTTGGTCTCCGGACAAAAAGAGGATAGGGGAGCACATAAGACACCGTAAAGTGTAGTATTTATGTATTTACTCACAGGGGAGTAACTATAAACCAGGGTTCTTCAAACTTTTTTTTACATATTACATTCCTTTGCAACCATATTTTTATGCTTGGTCTGAAAATGTCTGAAGTATTATACAAGATAGCTGCAATTTTTTGAAAAGTGACTACAATGTGTGTGTAATTTATTTCTAATACACACACATTCTTATTCAACACACACACACTCTGATACAACACACACACTCCCCTACAACACATACACAAGTCGCAACCCAGTAAATATGGTGTTGCAACCCAGTAATGGGTCCAGACCTGTGGATTGAAGGACCTTGCTATATATATATCTTTATTTAAAAAGCAGGAATGAAAAGCTTAAGAGCCTGCCCATTTTTTGGTTCAGAACCTGGGTTCTGCTTGCTTATTGGTTTGCTAAATTAATCCACCAATAAGCAAGCGCTATCCAGGGTGCTGAACCTAAATTCCTGCTTTTTAAATAAAGATAGCAAGCGAACTAAGAAAAAATTATAGTAGGAATAAATTAGAAAGTTGCGTAAAATTGCTGCTCTGTCTGATTCATGAAAGAAAAAAAATTGGGTTTAGTGTCCCTTTAACTACATTTCACTATTCCCTTTTCTGTTTCTTTCTCTTTACTTGCCATTTTTTTTTTTTTACTTAACCCCCTTTATCTCCCACTGTTCTCCTTTATATCTTGTAATCTCTACCCCCTCACCTCCATTCTGTTTTTTTCCCTCAAATTCCTTTTCTATAACAAAGATGACTGAGGGCGATATTTTGCTTGGGACAGTAAATCTGTAGCTTCCCCCGATGACAAGGACAAGAATCAGCCTGGGGGTGTGCCTAGCAGCATTTTTACTAATAGTGTTTACAGTTAACACACTATTGTACCGGTACAAAGCAGTTAATGTAGGAAAGAAAAACACACTCTTAGCCATTACCATTAGTTTCCCTATAAAATGAACAGAATCTTAATGTAGTAGATTGAAACATCATGCAAAAAGACCAGAAAACTCAGCTGTTCATGCAGAGTACACTAGAGGCAAAAAAGTAGCAGTTCAATATCTAAGTAAGCAGTTCTTATAGTAATTTATAAACTATAAAGGTCAGACAGAGCAAGTAGCATTACATGTGGTTTATAAAGATCCAAATATATCAGCTTGAAAGATTAGAAAAAAAGTTGAATTTAAGTCTGAAACAAACACAAAGGCATAATGCCAGGTGTCTCCAGTAGGGTGACCACATATCCAAACTGCCATTCAGGGACGCCCCCCCCCCCCTGGAAAGCCCGCCCCCCCCCCCCCCCCTCTGGACCGCAACCCCCCCCTGGAAAGCCCGCCCCCCCGCCCCCACTGGACCGCAACCCCCTCTGTGTGAAAACTTCTTCATGTATACATTGTCACATTATATTGCATGTGAATATTTATATTTTACTGAGCAATAGAAACAGTGCAAAGGCCAAGTAAAGACTAATAAAAGTGGTTTAGATTGTGTATCAAATATATAATCACTTGAGACTTATTATATAATCATATTATGGATATTACTACATGTAACCCCTGCTGGAAGCTTACTAAACATGGTGAGGTCATAAAGGAAACAACTTAATTATTCATTAGAATGCATGGCCCAATAAATGGTCAGAAAGCAGTGATAGAAGTAATAAAAGCCAAACAAATATCTGTAATACCGCTTAATCTCAATAATGTTAGACGTCTTTCAGACATCATTAGCACTCCACTGAAGTTTTGTGGCAGTGGAGGAACTAGATATCCCTATCAGAGGGTCATCATATTTACCAAATGTAGATTATACCAACTTCCTCACATGATTTTAGTGAGCTCACAGGCAAATACAAAGTGCAGGACAGTAAGCACCACTACGAGAGTTGTCCGGGCAATACTTGGTGTGGGCTGAAAGAGTTGGCATTGGGGTGCATACAGGCCCTGTATCTATGCACCCCAATGCCAACTCTTTCAGCCCACACCAAGTATTGCCCGGACACCTCTCGTAGCTTACAGTAGCAACTTTTTAATACCCAGCAGTCCCTTCAGCACGTTTCCCTTTTACAAACAATGACAACATTTCCTCCTAAGGTAAATCAAACGGTTATCGGTTGGAGAGAACCGTTTGATTTACCTTAGGTTAGGAGGAAATGTTGTCATTGGAGTGACTGCAAACTGCAAAGCTGTACATTTTGCCTGCATGAATCAGCGGTCATGGTGTTACTTAACTTACCTAATGCTTAGCTCCAGTCCAACGGAGTGTCACAGGCACAGTCAAGTCAGCAACAGCAGTCACTCTCTCCACCGGTCTCGTCTCGACTCCACTAACGTCCTCCACGGGCCGGGTCACGGTCAGTAGTAGTCCATACCGCTGGCTGTATCGCTCGCATTATATAGACCTAGAAAGAGTGTAGAGACTAGACTAGACAGCAACCCAGAGGGGGGCGGGTGGGTCCGCCGGGGAAATCTTGCATAAAATAAATTCATATCCTGCGCCTCTGGTCTGCAGTCTGGCCCCCTGGGATGATGTTGTCTGGAGTCTCACCTCACTATCTATCTTCTGCTCTGCGGGAAGCCGCTTGTTACCCGCCCTGGAGACTAACTTAGTCTAAGACCTGTGAGAGTGAGTCAATCAGCTGGCTGTCAGTGCGGCTGTCAGTGCTGTCAGTTTCAGCAGTCAGTCATTCCGGGACAATGAATGGAGGCACCCGGGACCCGGGACAGACCTTTAAAATGCGGGACTGTCCCGGGCAATACGGGACACCTGGTCACCTTAGTCTCCAGGCAAGTCTTATAACTCATGTTAATACACCTGTAAGTACTCACATATTCAGCATGATTAAAATCACAGATCCCACTGCTAGGAACTAAAATGGGATGTTTTCCTATAGCTCAATTTCCCACCTAGCTGGAGCAGGAAGTGACAAGCAAACTACAGGATACGGAACACAATGTGACAGGACTACAGTTAGAACAGCCCAACCAAGCATAATTCATTACTGCTTTAGCACATCCATTTGTTTTGTTCAATCATATGTATAGGACACTGGTGGGGCAAAATTTATTCCAGCCCTGCACTGAACCCTTAAAGGATTACTTTCCGTTATAATTTTTAAGCCAAACAACTAACATATTTAAGTTAATAAACATTAATTAAAACCTACTGACCTATATTTTCTCCAAAACAAAGTTTCATAACGTTCTAAAAGTTATATCTTTTATTTGCCGATGATGTCACGTTATTCTGCCCACTATTTTCAGCACTGCATGTTCAAAATACTTAAACCAATGAAATTGTGTTTAAAGCGCCATTTTGAAACCTAGGTATTGTAAACGGATTGGTACAGAGCAAAGGATACCCGCAGAGTGGGTTTGGAAAACAATTAAATTTGCAGACAAGATTTCTGATATACGGTAGAGATATGTTAATGAAATGCTATTGATAAAAAGCGTATTTGGGGTAGTTAGTTAGTAACAGGCATAGAAAATATTTACTTACAGTGGCCCTTTAAAGCAACTGAGAAAAAAGGAAGTCAGAATTGCATAGAAAACATGTATATGGGCAAGCTTTCACTGATGTCTGGTGTATTTTTAAAAAGTATTTATTTGCCTAAAAATATCAATCTATATGGGAATAAAAACATAAAGATTATGATAAAAAATAAGATACTGGCAAAAATTATTTTTATTTTAGGGAAGCTTTGTAAACAGGACAGAGTCCATGCTGCCTATATGGGCACACCTCTACTGGGTGAAGCTAAACCCCATTGTTTCCATAAATAACCGAATGCTGCTGCCATTTACTCCTGAATTTGAAGAATGCAAATGTCTGATATATATACACTCACCGGCCACTTTATTTGGTACACCTGTTCAATTGCTTGGTAACACTAATTGCTAATCAGCCAATCACATGGCAGCAACTCAATGTATTTAGGCATGTAGACGTGGTGAAGACGACTTGCTGATGTTCAAACCGAGCATCAGAATGGGGAAGGGGATTTAAGTGACTTTGACCGTGGCATGGTTGTTGGTGCCAGACGGGCTGATCTGAATATTTAAAAAACTTCTGATCTGCTGGGATTTTGATGCACAACCATCTCTAGGGTTTACAGAGACTGGTCCGAAAAAGATAAAATATCCAGTGAGCGGCAATTGTGTGGACGACAATGCCTTGTTGATGTCAGAGGACAGAGGAGAATTGGCAGATTGGTTTAAGATGATAGAAAGGCAACAGTAACTCAAATAACCACTCGTTGCAACCAAGGTATGCAGAATATCATCTCTGAATGCACAAAACATTGAACCTTGAAGCAGATGGGCTACATCAGCAGAAGACCACACCGGGTGCCACTCCTGTCAGCTAAAAACAGGAAATTGAGGCTACAATTTGTACAGGCTCACCAAAATTGGACAATAGAAGATTGGAAAAATGTTGCCTGGTCTGATAAGTCTCGATTTTAGCTGCGACATTGAGATGGTAGGGTCAGAATTTGGCATAAACAACATAAAAGCATGAATCTATCCGGCCTTGATTCAACTGTTCAGGCTGCTGGTGGTGTAACAGTGTGAGGGATATTTTCTTGGCACATTTTGGGCCCCTTAGTACCAATTGAGCATCATTTAAATGCCATGGCCTCCCTGAGTATTGTTGCTGAGTGTTACAAACTGCTATTTGTGACTGGCCCTTTAAATGGAAGGTTGCCCTGCTTCCCTGGATTTTGGAGAAGCCTATTTGCCAGCCTCCTTCCTCATGACTATGGCCCCTGGAAGATTGTGCCCCTGAGAGTATATTGACTTTTGTTGGGTGTGTGTGGCCCTTTGGGAAACGTCTGGGGACATATTGTGACTCTGGTGAACAATGCCCCCTTTAAGACTATGTCCCCAGACCTGTGAAATGACTTGTCCCTGGCTTTCTCCCACTTGGTTCAGTTTCATTGTGTGCCATTAAGAGTTAAATTTTGTTCAGCTTCAAGAAACCTATTCTAAATACAAGTCTGCTGGGATTAGCTCTAATTAGGTTTAGTGATCAACTTTCCCATTGTCTAATCAGACTAGTATTGATAAGGTGGACTGCATTGTTTTATTGTGTGTAATGTTATCTGCTGAAGTAAATGTTGTGGCCTGTCAAAGGGAGTGTCTCTCTATCTAATATCAAATGTGTGATGGGGGATTTTATGCCTCCCCCTGAGAGTGTCCTGTTTGCATGTAACCTCAATAAAAAGGAGGCTGTGTGCTACAGCACATTAGACCTATTTTTGACCCTCTAACTTGCAGCTTTGACTCATGTTTGTAGGGGACAGCTTCAGCTAATATCACTACAGGGATTGCTGACTACGGTGCTGCTGCTCCTTTGGTGAGCGCTAGGAGCATCCTTTTCTACGGTCCAACTTCCAGCCAGCCTGGAGGCAACCGTAACATTTGGCGGCAGCGGTGGGATTGGCGTCCTAGCGCAAGGAGCAGCACCACAACAGCACTGGTATCGTAGGAAAGTTATTGAGGGCAACGCTAGCCACTGCGCAGCGTCCCTACCTACAGCAGCATGGAGCTGACAAGATACTGGTCAGAACCCTGTGAAGAGCACCTCAACCTGATCCGTCGCTATGAGGGCGCGGATTTCGTTCCAGAGGTAAAGAGGCGGCTAGTCCGATATGGTCCAGACCCTGCGCAGGAGGTAGTCAGTCGCCTCATCCGGGAATTGGCTTCTGAGAACGAAGCAGCACGAGCCTTTGAGCGCCAACTGTGGAGTTTGGGGGTATGGACACCTGCTCTCCAGCGAGAAAATGAGTTACAGGGGGCAGAGACAGTTGGTCCTGTCCCCCAGCAGCAGAGGAATATGCAGGGAATTGTGAGCCCAGACTCCATTCCCCAGCGGCTGGAAGTATGTAAGGGAGAGGAGAGCAGCGACCTCCCTCCCCAGCGGCAGTATACTGTGCAGAGGGAAGAGACAACCGGTCTCCTTCCCCAACCCCAACCAGAGATACCAGAGGCAGCAGGCCTCATAGACTGGTCCTGGGAGGACCCCCAGCAGGCAGGTGGAGATGGGACCGCAGTCTCTCTACCGGCCCTACAGGGATGCTGGGCAGGCGGCCCAGATCCCCAGCGACAGACCCAGCTACAGGGAGGGGAGAGCATCGACTTCCCTCCCCAGCCGGAGTGTGCCTTCCAGGGAGAGGAGACAACCGGTCTCTCTCCCCAGCCGCAGCATGTTCCACAGGAAGAGGAGAGCATCGACCTCCCTTCCCAACGGCCGCCGGAGTATCAGGAGGAGGAGGTAAGCCAATCTCCCCCTCCCCAGCTAACTCCTAACTTGGGCCCAGGGTTAACAGTGGAGATGTTAACCCCCACTGACCCCCACGTTCCCTTTGCCACCGGGCAGGACTATGCCCCAATTCCCCCAGCAGAAGAGCTGGCATCAGAACAGAGCGCTGCTGGCCTCTGCCCTACAGACCCCCTTGTTACAGGACTGGCCTGCAAACCCCTCACCCCAGCAGAAGCGCTGGCACCAGGGCAGAGTGCCGCTGGCCTCTGCCCCCCAAGTACCATCAGCTATTTGCACAGCTGCGCCAGGAAGGCAGAGGATGCTACACTTTCATCCTATAACCTGGAACCTACAGGCCAGTGCTACTTGTTGTGGGGGGGGCTGCTTTGCTGCTAGTGTTTATTTGTGGGTGGGTTGCGAGACTAACTTAGGCACTGACCGACAGAAGGTCAGGTGCCTTGTTAGTCTCCCTCCAAAAGGGGAGATATGTTACAAACTGCTATTTGTGACTGGCCCTTTAAATGGAAGGTTGCCCTGCTTCCCTGGATTTTGGAGAAGCCTATTTGCCAGCCTCCTTCCTCATGACTATGGCCCCTGGAAGATTGTGCCCCTGAGAGTATATTGACTTTTGTTGGGTGTGTGTGGCCCTTTGGGAAACGTCTGGGGACATATTGTGACTCTGGTGAACAATGCCCCCTTTAAGACTATGTCCCCAGACCTGTGAAATGACTTGTCCCTGGCTTTCTCCCACTTGGTTCAGTTTCATTGTGTGCCATTAAGAGTTAAATTTTGTTCAGCTTCAAGAAACCTATTCTAAATACAAGTCTGCTGGGATTAGCTCTAATTAGGTTTAGTGATCAACTTTCCCATTGTCTAATCAGACTAGTATTGATAAGGTGGACTGCATTGTTTTATTGTGTGTAATGTTATCTGCTGAAGTAAATGTTGTGGCCTGTCAAAGGGAGTGTCTCTCTATCTAATATCAAATGTGTGATGGGGGATTTTATGCCTCCCCCTGAGAGTGTCCTGTTTGCATGTAACCTCAATAAAAAGGAGGCTGTGTGCTACAGCACATTAGACCTATTTTTGACCCTCTAACTTGCAGCTTTGACTCATGTTTGTAGGGGACAGCTTCAGCTAATATCACTACAGGGATTGCTGACTACGGTGCTGCTGCTCCTTTGGTGAGCGCTAGGAGCATCCTTTTCTACGGTCCAACTTCCAGCCAGCCTGGAGGCAACCGTAACACTGAGCATGTACATAACTTTATGACTACAGTGTACCCATCTTCTGATCGCTACTTCCAGCAGGATAATGCACCATGTCACAAGGCTCAAATAATCTCAAACTAATTTCTTGAACATGACAATGAGTTCACTGTACTCCAATGGCCTGCACAGTCACCAGATCTCAATCCAATAGAGCACCTTTGGGATGTGGTGGAACGGGAGATTCACATCATGGATGTGCATCCCACAAATCTGAAGCAACTGCGTTATGCTATCATGTCAATATGGACCAAAATGTCTGAGGAATGTTTCCAACACCTTGTTGACTCTATGCCACTGAGAATTAAGGCAGTTCTGAAGGAAATAGGGGGTCCAACCCGGTACTAGTAAGGTGTACCTAATAAAGTGGCTGGTGAGTGTATACAGGTATACCCCGCTCATATAGTGGGTTAGGGACCGGAGCCCCGTTGTAAAGTGAAAACCGCCTTAAAGTGAAACAAGGCAGTTTTAGCTTTCTTTGCACTTGCCAGTGTGTTTAAAAACTTGAAAAAATGTTTGAACTAACAAATATTAGGGGTGCAATAGTGCTGTGTTTAGTTTAACACTAGCACAGCACAGTATTCAATTTCTATTCAATAAATACTGTACCTGTAAAATAGTGACAATGACTGTAGTAAAATTTACCAGACTATAACACTGAGACACAGATTGCACTGTAAGGCTGTAAACAGAGTGAATTGCGCATAACAAAATGGTGCCAGTCACTTTTCTCACAAAAGAGAATGTTTCAAAATCTTTGGAGGTTAAACTTCAGCTCCACAAAGCGCTGTATTAGCGAAGTGGTGTAAAGTGAAGTATACCTGTATATACACACAAGTGCAAAAACCGATGATTGTATTAAATGATTTCCAAAACTAAACTGTGAACATGGCCCCACTATGGGCATTCTGATAAATGCTGTCAAACATTACCAACCCAAAACCAGAAGGATGACTGGATATGCAGCAGGTAGGTGCTCAGTGTGTCTGCGTACCATCTTTATCGGTTTTGTTTACTGGTATTCGCTCACATCACAACTTCCCGCCCAGCCCTCACGCACCTCAGTGCCACAGAACGTTCCCGCCCAGCCCTCGCGCACCTCAGCGCCACAGAACGTTCTCACCCAGCCCTCGCGCACCTCAGCGCCACAGAACATTTCCGCCCAGCCCTCACACACCTCAGCGCCACAGAAGTTCCCGCCCAGCCCTCACGCACCTCAGCGCCACAGAACGTTTCCGCCCAGCCCTCACGCACCTCAGTGCCAAAGAACGTTCCCGCCCAGCCCTCGCGCACCTCAGTACCACAGAACGTTCCCGCCCAGCCCTCACGCACCTCAGCGCCACAGAACGTTCCCGCCCAGCCCTCACGCACCTCAGCGCCACAGAAAGTTTCCGCCCAGCCCTCACGCACCTCAGCGCCACAGAACGTTTCCGCCCAGCACTCACGCACCTCAGCGCCACAGAACGTTTCCGCCCAGCACTCACGCACCTCAGTGCCACAGAACGTTTCCGCCCAGCCCTCACGCACCTCAGCGCCACAGAACGTTCCCGCCCAGCCCTCACGCACCTCAGCGCCACAGAAAGTTTCCGCCCAGCCCTCACGCACCTCAGCGCCACAGAACGTTTCCGCCCAGCACTCACGCACCTCAGCGCCACAGAACGTTCCCGCCCAGCCCTCGCGCACCTCAGCGCCACAGAACGTTCCAGCCCTCGCGTATCTCAGCGCTGCCTCAGCAATGCCCTACCCATATCACAATATCTTCCATAGAAGAAACAAATATCCTGCCCATGTCACTGTTAGACGAATGTCTCGCCCACATCGCACTAGCCCCTTGCACATATGATTTATCACATTATTCCCGTTCTTACAGTCTTGTCACGCGCCTCACGCCTCCGGCCACGCCTACTGATGACGCTAAATCATCCGAATGGCGAGGCGTGGCCTGGGCAGGGTCAGGAGGAGTCATCATCAGATGAGCGATAGTACAACTGTATGTGAGGGGCGTGGCTTGCAGGGAGAATGACGTAAAAAGTCTAAGGCAGATGGGCGTGACCTGCGGAGCGTTTGGCGAATGGTAGTGCAGCCGAGGAGAGGTGTGGCTGCTCAGAGCTAGTGGAATTTTCCATCTGACCGGGCCTCTTATAGCACTGACTGTCTAGCAGCGGAACACACGGTGACTGAGCGAGGCCCAGTTTGACAGGTAACGATATCCCGACTCTGGAACATCCTCCGGGTCTCACACCAGCAGTGGCTCTGTCACATCCCGGATCTCTGCCCCACAACTCGGCTTCGGTTCATGGCTAACTACATTCACGTACCGCCGGGCTCGCCAGATGTGCCCAAGCTAGACCTCACTGTACTGGAGACCGGATACCGGGAGGGTGCCATGCGGCTGCTGCAGGAGATCCGGCCCGAGTGGAAGGCGGAGGAGGTGACCACTAAGGTAGGTTATTACCGTGCAGTATAGCCCGTTATAGCGCTAAATGTCTCATACCGCGCCCCTGTCACACGTCAGCCTAGCGGCCATTCATTCCGAGCTACAGAGCCGCACCCGGGACTCCTCATCGGGAAGCGAGAGAGAAGTGTCACCTAGGTGTAGTGCAAGGGACACATGAGACATCTGAGCAAGTGCTTGTGTCACATTACCTCAGTGACAGCTAATTCATTCTGGGTTAAGGGTAGGCATAGTAGTTACCTCAGGTAGGTAGATACTGTAAGTCATTGGCTTTAGGGCAGGGAGTATCTTGTACCACTGGAATACTGTATAAACCAGGGGCTTTAGGGCAGGGGACACATGAAGAGACATCTGAGCAAGTGCTTGTGTCACATTACCTCAGTGACACCTAATTCATTCTGGGTTAAGGGTAGGCATATTAGTTACCTCAGGTAGGTAGATACTGTAAGTCATTGGCTTTAGGGCAGGGAGTATTTTGTACCACTGGAATACTGTATAAACCAGGGGCTTTAGGGCAGGGGACACATGAAGAGACATCTGAGCAAGTGCTTGTGTCACATTATGTCAGTGACACCTAATCTGCAAGGTAGGCATAGTAGTTACCTCAGGTAGGTAGATACTGTAAGTAATTAGCTTTAGGGCAGGGAGTATCTTGTACCACTGGAATACTGTATAAACCAGGGGCTTTAGGGCAGGGGACACATGAAGAGACATCTGAGCAAGTGCTTGTGTCACATTATGTCAGTGACACCTAATCTGCAAGGTAGGCATAGTAGTTACCTCAGGTAGGTAGATACTGTAAGTCATTGGCTTTAGGGCAGGGAGTATATCTGGGATACTGTATAACCCTGGGGCTCTAGGGCAAAGGGACACATGAGACATCTGAGCAAATGCTTGGGTCAAATTACCTCTGTGACGCTTAATGAATTCTGCAATTGGGCTACAGTTGGTTATATTCTTCAGTAGAAACATAAGTAAGAAGATTTTTTGGAGGGTTGACTTGCCCTTTAAGACAAGGGGGGCATCTTGCATGTTGCTTCCAGGGGCTTTATGGCAAGGCACACTGCTTGGACACACAAGCCATCTGAGTGGTCTGGTTACATTACCTCAGTGACACCATAATGCATTATTGGTTATAAGGCAAGGGACATTGCATCATATCATTATACCTATAACCCAGGGGCTCTAAGGCAAGGGACACAGTAAGAGCCGTCTGCGAGCCACATTACCTCTGACACTATAATGCATTCTTGGTTGTAAGGCAGGGGACATGTTTGCATGTTACCTCGTATCATCATACCTATAACCCAGGGACTTTAGTGCAGGGGACAATGCTAGGACTCATAAGCCACCTGAGTGGTCTGGTTACATTACCTCAATGACACTATAATGCATTCTGGGTGTAGGGTAGGGGGACATCTTGCATGTTACCTCCATGTCATCATACCGCTAGGATACTGTGTAGCTCATTAGGTTTAGGGCAGGCAGTATATTGCACCTCTGGTATACTGTATAACCCAGTGTGTTTAGGTCAAGGGACACCTCTAGGACATAGTACAAGCCTTCTGACTGAGTGCGCGGGTCACCCCAGTGACACCTAATGCATTCTTGGTTATAAGACAGGGGACATCTTACATGTTACCTCCATGTCATCATACCTCTAGGATACTGTATAACTCAGGTTTAGAGGAAGCAATATAGTGCACCTGTAGGATACGGTTGCAGCACCTCTGGGATTCTTTAACTCATTAATTCTTGAATAGGGGACACTACTAGGAAAACATTAGTGATGGAAAAACTGCATAGAAAAAGCACGTACAAAATATATTCACATCCTTTTCCCATCTAATACTTAGTAGTACCAGATAATGATCTCTGTTGATATCTCTTGATCTGTAAGTTAAAGGGCATGTGCTCTCTTTTTACAGCTTTACGAGAAGGTACATGCTCCTGCAGGTTTTAGCCGGTTATTTTGTTGTGAGCACGTTCATATCCTTTTTTGCCAGATATACACCCTGGATCAGATTGCCCCTGCAGTACCCTAATGCCAGTTATTTAGACTTAAAGGGACACTGAAGCCAAATTTTTTCTTTTGTAATTCAGAAAGAGCATGCAATTTTAAGCAACTTTCTAATTTACTCCTATTATCAATTTTTCTTCGTTTTCTTGCTATCATTATTTGAAAAAGAAGGCATCTAAGCTTTTTTTTGGTTTCAGTATTCTGGACAGCACTTTTTTATTGGTGGATGAATTTATCCACCAATCAGCAAGGACAACCCAGGTTGTTCACCAAAAATGGGCCGGCATCTAAACTTACATTCTTGCATTTCAAATAAAGATACCAAGAGAATGAAGAAAATTTGCTAATAGGAGTAAATTAGAAAGTTGCTTAAAAATTCATGCCCAATCTGTATCACGAAAGAAAAATTTTGGGTACAGTGTCCCTTTAAGATTAAAGACTCCTCTTCATGGCAATGAGTTATCCTGATGAAACTCACAGTGCCTTATGACAGCTGTATACCCGAATGAGACTTTACATCAGAGACATGGCCTTGCAGATACTTGCTTCCACCACTTTAACATCCCAGCTATACGCTCAAATTAGTTGTAAGGTGATCCTAGTTCCTTACCTTCATCAGTTCTGTTTGGCTAACGGCTCCACCCAAGATTTGACAGGGAACAATATGCACCAAAGCTCGACCCACCAACTCAGTTGTAGCATCCTCTTGCTCTGCCCCATGGGCCATTTAGGCCTTGTGGTTTGCTGTCCCCACTTGCCACTTTAGATGGGACCCCTGCTGTTTTGGGCCTTGGTGTTTGTGTACTGTTTGCACCACCTATTATTTTGCCCCTACTTTACCACCGTTTCCTAATGACTTTTTTTAGGACAGGGACAAACCCTGAATTTCGAGTGCACGTTGGGCTTCATGTGAGAAAATGTGAATGCATCGGGTGGCTCTACTTGTAGGATATTGTATAACCCATGGGTTGGCACATAGATGGGACTACTGGAGTTTTCTACTTACACAAATCTTTCACTGGAAAATCTCATCTTTTATGTTATAACAGTGATCAACAAACCCAGGCACCAGAGAGCCACTGACGCCCTAGAATTAGGCCCTGGCACCTTGGTTTAGAGGCCCAAAGACTCTGATGGGTGCCCTGATGCAGCCGTTGGCCAAACCTAAAATGTAGATCGGAACAGCTGGATCCTTTATAGGCATTGCATCTGGGAAATAGAAATCCTTTTTTTTTATTATTATATAATGACCTGAGGATGGGGATTACACTCTCTAAAATGTTACTACACTTGTGGAAAATATATATATATATATATATATATATATATATATATATATATATATATATATATATATATATAATTTCTCCAGATAACAAGTCACAAGTGCCTGGGGTGCAACAGATAGACTTGTAGAGGCAAAAGGAGTGCACTCACTAGGACTTTTCAAAAGTTTATTCCAAACATATTTGGAATAAACTTTTGAAAAGTCCTGGTGAGTGTACTTCTCCTTTTGTATATTTATATATCTATAAGTGAGTGCATATACATATTTGTCTATGAATATGCCACAAAATATATATATCATACTTCAGAGACAAAGGAGGTACTATCACACAAATCAATGTGTTAAATATGCTTGCATTAAGAAGGTTAAAGGGACAATAGTCATCTATTATATGCATAGTATATTGTATATCAGCAATTTGGCAAAACATTGTAAAAGCTCTGTATGCAAAATAATTGTTCTATAAGTATTTACCAGAGTACTTTTGTTAGTAAAATTTGCAGAGGTTTTGACAAATGGATGCAACATTTGAAAAACCTTAATTTATCTCATCTCTCCTTCTGAAGTCCCTTAGGGACATGTGAAAATAATCTCCTGCACTGATCTAATTAATCCTCGTGCTTTGGCAGTTTTTGGGAAGTGTTCTTATTTTGAAAAGTGTGTGCAGCTTGCTTTTTCAGTGATATTCACTGTGACTTCTCTTTTAAAGGGGACATTCCAGTGCAATTTATTAAGATATAGTTTACAGCAGTGATAGCCAAATCCCTAAAACATGAATGCTGTATATCAATATAAATGTATGTCTATTAAACGCCCAAATATACTTCCTAAAACTGTCCTGTGGCACAGGGGATTTAGTTAACAGGATTGCCTTTTTATGCTGTTCTCCCCTCCAGAGGGTTCTTTTGATCTTTGGCCACCCCAAAGCACATATTTTTAGTTCTGCTTTTTCCAGGGGTGACAAAACTATAAGACATAGTTGTCATAGCTCTGCATTGTCTCAGGTGCCGCAGTGACTAGTGCAGATGCCCACGTGGCCCTCAGTTTACAATAAACTTTTTTTTTTTTTTTTTTTTTTTTTTTTAATGTGTAGATACCACATATTTAAGTGCATGATTGATAGAACTAAGGGGTTAAGAACTAAGAGGAAATGGGGAAAAAAACAAAAAAACTACAGCACAAAGGGGAAATGAGGTTTAGTTTACACAAAATACAAACATGCTGACATGACAGCAATTATAACAAGAATTTCTTTGTAGTTCCCAGCTGCATGGCATCAAAATGATCCAGCCGCATCGGGGTAAATTGTAGGTGCGGAAGCCGGAAGTGGGGAGTACACTTGGTGATCTAGGGGCTCCAAATCTGGGCGCCAGGCCCTAATTTTAAAGCACCAGTTGTGTACTGGCGCCCGGTTTTGTTGAGCAGTGGTCTAACCCAGGGGTGTCAAACCAATTTGAGTTGTGGGCCATTTTCCATACAAGTGCAACAAATGTGGGTTGCACACTACCTACATATTTTGCCATTGCTATGCTTGTTTTGTGAATTGTATTATCTTTTAATGTTCTATTCTTTGGCAACACTAATTGATTCTTTGCAAAAAAACAAACTGCTATATGCAAGCAACAGCGCAATATAAAAATGCTGTAATGCATTTGAATTTCTCTTTGCACTTTTATATTTATACTGCAGTGTTTGCCGACTCATGTGAAAGGGGTGGAGACTTTCAGATGAAGTCACTAGCCCCACCCACAGGGTTCAGGTTATCACTGAGAAATTGTCAACAGGGAGCGTCCAATAAGTTCCATAAATGTGTGTTCCCTAAATATTAGCCATTTTGTGTTTTGCAAAGCTTGGCAGGCACTCCAAAGTAGTTTAAAGTGAATGTAAAATTTTGTGAATGAGTGCCCAGTTTTTAAAAAATACTGCAAAAAGTGTCAGTTAATGACCAAGGACGTGCCTGGCACATCCTCTGGGGTTTCAAGCACTGGAAGCGATTGTGATCGCTTCCAGGCACTTTCAGGGTATTGCAGTGATGCCTCTTTATTTTTTATTTTTTGCCTCCAATGCACAGAGAGCCACTCTGTGATGTGGCCCTCTCCATCAGCCATCGTGGCTGGGAGCCTTAGCAGGGAGGCGGGTGGGTGGCTCATCGTTGGAGGGACTTCCGGATCCTGTCCCTTTTTTCTTATTATAAAAAAGCCATTGTTTTTGAGCAAACTAAGTTTGGCAATTTTAACAAAAGTAACTGTCTTCTAAATTGGATAGTTTTTGTTGTATTAGAAGTTTAGTGTCTCTTCAGAAGCCTGACTTCCTCCTGCAGCGTTTTTATTTATTGACATTTGCTTGGGTAATGTTTGGCTATGCTGCCTTTTCTTGCAGTTTGCATAACACCTGGTTTGCTTGTAAAAGGGAAAATGTGCAGTGTTTTGTTTCTAGAAGGTATGAAATGCACATCCGTAATCGCACTGTGAGCTTATCTAGAGTAGGGTGTTTAGGTTTGTCAATCTCTGGAACTTTGTCATGTGCATCTGTTCATTGCTTTTTACAGGTTAATTACAATGTTTCTTGTTTTGGAAGACTGATTTTTATTGCGTTAACTCTTATTGCCAAAGGGACAGTAAAATAAAAATGAAACTTAAATGGATTGGACAGATCTTAACCCTTTTTGTTGCTAAGCCTTTTTTCACCCCAGTGCTGACCCAATTTTGAGCTTTTTTTGCTACCTAGATTTAAACCCTATTGTAATTCAAATTTTCAATGAGTGACCCACACAAATGTGTATGTATATTGTTTTACTTCTCAGCAGGCCAAGCAGATTCACAATATACCATTGTTACACTTATAATTCATGTCATGTTAGATAGCTGTGACAAAAACTGTAAAAAAGAAATAAAGTATACTTTTTTTCTTAGATTTTAGGAATACTGAAAACTGCTGTTACTGTGATCACCTTACTAAATTGTCGTCATGATTAGCCACAGGTGAAATAGGGGCCCATACAGGCTTTTGTGGGTTAGAACATAGATTAAAGAGGCCTCTTTGTTCAGAACAGAAATAAATGCACTTTTTTTTTTTTTTTTTTTTTTAAAGATTTTTTGTGTGATACTGCTCCCTTGCAGCTACAGTGAGCTTCCTGGTTCTGCCCCCTTTGTTGTGATGTCACCACTAGGGCACCAATGATCTCTGGCCAGTAGGGGGGGGGGGGATTGCTGAAAACGGTATTTGATCAATGATCCCCCTACATGACCAGAAGGCCTCGTCGCGCACCTACAGGTAGCAATGGGCATGACCAGAAGGCCTCGTTGCGCACCTACGGGTAGCGATGGGCATGACCAGAAGGCCTTGTTGCGCACCTACGGGTAGCGATGGGCATGACCAGAAGGCCTTGTCGCGCACATTGAAGGGGTTAGAGGGATATGGAAAACAAAATGTTTTTTATAATTTAGATAGAGCATGCAATTTTAAACGACGTTCTAATTTTACTTCTTTTATCAATTTTTCTTTGTTCTTTTGGTATCTTTGTTGAAAAGCAGTGACTTAAGCTTAGGAGCTGACCCATTTGTGGAGCACTATATGGCAGCAGTTTTGCAAGAATGTTATCTATTTGGGAGAGCACTAGATGGCAGCTCTTCTTCCTGTCATCTAGTGCTCAAGGTGCCTACCTAGGTATCTCTTCAGCACACCATGGGAACTTTTTTTTTTTTTAAATGGTACGCTCTGTCTGAATCATAAAGGAAAATATTTTCCAATTGACTTTATTTTTTATTTTATTCATTTTGCTTAGTTCTCTTGGTAATTGTAGGCGAGCTCAGGAGCGTGCACGTTGTGGCGGGGGCAACATCTTTTAGAACAATGATCTAAATATTGCTGCGCATAAGCTAATAGCCTACCAGGGTTTACTTGTAAGCAAAGGATACCAAGATAATAAAGCATATGTCATAATAGAAGTAAATTTGTTGTTTATCATCGTATGCTCGCTCTGACTTGTGCAAGTTTTAAAGTCGCTACCGGGAGTTTCAGACAAAACGTTGCCCAAAATACTGGAGAATTTTTAGCAAGTTTGCTATTACTTAAAGGGATAGGAAAGTCACAATTAAACTTTCATGATTCAGAGCATTTAATTTTAAAAGATACTTTTTTTTTTTTTTTTTTTTAAATTCACTTCTATGTTCAAATGTGCTTTGTTCTCTTGGTATCCCTTGTTGAAAAAGAATACACACATATACTACACTAGTGGGAGCTGCTGCTGATTGGTGCCTGAACACATTTTGTCTCTTGTGATTGGCTAAATAGATGAGTTCAGTAGCTGCCAGTAGTGCAATGCTGTTCCTTCAGCAAAGGATATCAAGAGAATGAAGCAAATTTGACAATAGAAGTAAATTGGAAAGTTATTTAAAATTGTAGGTTCTATCCAAATCATGAAAGAAAAATTTGGAGTTTCCTGTACCTTTTTTTTAAATGGATTCTAAACCCAAAATTTTTCTTTCATGATTCAGGTAGAGCAACAACTTTCTAATTTACTCCTATTATCAAATTTTCTACGTTCTCTTGCTATCTTTATTTAAAAAGCAGGCATGTAAAGCTTAGGAGCCGGCCCTTATTTGGTTCAGAACCTGGGTTATGCTTGCTTATTGGTTGCTAAATGTAGCGAGGAGCCTAAACGCGGTCGTGAGACTGCAGTGTTTTTTTACACTCTAATCCATATTACAAGTGACAAACTGTTTAAATTACCGCAAATTTGAGCGTATTGGGTTTGCAAGTTAAAAACATTTTTACTTTCAACTTTGTAGTACGTGCGCTACCAGACATTGGAGTTGAGCGGAGTTAGCATGTAAACAGGCACGATAATTGTCGCTCCATTCGTTATCTAGCCCTATGTTGGTAGCTTTTCCTATAATTAACTTGCAAAAATTATGCTTTTTCCACTCCCCCCAGAGATGCTGGAGGGAACACTGCAAAGGAGGGGTAGTAAAATACGCTTGCTTGCAAAGGGTGTATCCCTGGGCTGCTCTAACTTGCCAAAACTGTAATTATTGATGATTTTATTATTATTATTATATTTATTTTTCTTCAACAGTTTTCTCATTGTTTGTAACATTATATGACCATAATATCAGGCTATTGTTGATACAAATAATATGGATATGTACGTGTGTGTATCATGGGCTTTACCCACTGATTGTTGGAGCCTTTAAGGAGCTATTTTTCGGAGCCTTGTGCCACGTTGGGTAACTCCCTCAGTGCAAATATTGGCTTAAGAAAGTAAATATGTGCTGTAAATCCTCAGTACAAAAAAAGTGCAAGTACTTGCTGCTAATTTGTCCTA
This sequence comes from Bombina bombina, assembly GCF_027579735.1. Classification (NCBI taxonomy): domain Eukaryota; kingdom Metazoa; phylum Chordata; class Amphibia; order Anura; family Bombinatoridae; genus Bombina; species Bombina bombina. Next base: position 1,130,836,620 of record NC_069504.1, read on the forward strand.
TACATGAAAGTGAATATGCAGAATTCTAATGAGTTAAAGGGACATTCTACTGCAAACATGATATGATATAGCACAATTTTTATATCACTGACTACTGTCTCTTTAAGAAGCACACTAAAACCATTAGCTGTCTGCATTTGTGGTAACGACATAAAACAAGGAAGCGGTGGTAAAGCAAACAGCGGAAAATCAGCACTTGTACATGAAACGCACTCGTCTGTTTTCTGCTACTAAAATTGGTTTTCCATATTACTTTCCATGTACTTAGGTCAACAACCCATATATTATAGTATTTAACCCCTTAATGACTGATGTACTTATGTCAACAACCCATATATTATAGTATTTAACTCCTTAATGACTGATATACCATGTAGTTATGTCAACGACCTATTATAGTATTTAACCCCTTAATGACTGATGCACTTTTGTCAATAACCCATACCCATTCTGTTTTATTATAGTATTTAACCCCTTAATGACCACAATGTACCATGTATGCCGCCGGTCGTTACGGGGTTTCTTGTTTATGATAGTGCTATTATACCTTCCTCCTCCCTACTAGTTACTGAAAATAGCTATTAATGCAATCCCCATATTAACCCTTAAGGGGTTAATTTAACCCCTTGCATATGGATTTCCACAGATAATTTTGTATGCGATCGGTAGTACAGTCAAAACTAAACTGGACTTTTTTAATTTACTTCTATTATCAAATTTGTTTTGCCCTGTTGGTATCTTTTGTTGAAGAGTAAATCCTGGCTGATAGCAGTCCATGGCAGCAGCATTTGCAACTTTACAGCCATGTTCCATAGTTGCTAACACTGCTGTCAGATTGCAAAAAACACGTGCGCGCTCCTGAGCTCACCCATGATTACACTTTTTTACAAAGAATACCTAGAGAACTAAGCAAAACTGACAATTGGAAAGTTGTTTTATGGGACATGAAATTAAATGTCTTTGATTTATACAGTGCATGCCATTTAAAAAAAAAAAAAAAAAACAGAACAAAAAATGTTTTCCAATTTACTACTAGTCTCTAAATTTTGTTTCATTTTCTTGGATTCTTTGTTGAAAAGCATACCTAGGTAGACTTAGGAGCTGCTGATTGGTGGCTGCACGTAGTTGCCTCATGCTGTTGGTTCACCCATGTCCATTGCTGTTCAACAAAGGAGATACAAATAGACTGAAGCAAATTAGATAATGGAAGTAAATTGGAAAGTTGTTTAAAATTTGTATTCTCCATCTGAATCATGAAAGAAAAATGTTGGGTTTCATATCCCTTTAAAATATCATGCTCTATCCATTCCCATGTAAGTTACATTTTGACTTTACTGCCCCTTTAAGTCAATTACCCAGGGAATTTTCAAACCCATCCTGGCGCTGTATACGATAATGTGATAATTGGGGGTCACTCTGTAGTGAGTACGAGTGATTCTTGCTACTTCCCGGCCCTTTAAACTTTGCAGAGCCTCACAAAATACATTTCATGTGTAGGGCTTTCTGCGCTTACGGTTTGAGCCTTGGTAGATTTGCTGAGTAGGAGTATCTGCATTCTTTGGCAATGCGTTGCTTGTTTAAAACTCTGAAGTTGGCTGGATTGACATTTAATGAATGGGCAGATTGCGTCTAACCTCAGTCTTAGATTAAGAAATGTCTCCTTTTAAAATTCTGCTGTTAAATGCAGCACTGTAGGTGCGGTTTGTGTGTGCTTTATAGTATTTATTTTTATGACGTAGTCCCCGTGCTTGCATGTAAAAAGCTTTAGGCTAGATAAACTTTAGAGGGCGTATTCTGATTCTACCTAAATGTGATATGGAAATAGACTGTTGATTCAAAGTAGTTTCTCTTAAAGGGATACAAAGGTCAGAATTAAATGTGAATGGGGTGCATTTCTACTTCTATTGGCAAAAATGCGTTTTTTTTTTTTGGTTTTTTTTTATGTATTTTAGCAGGATACGCACATATGTTGTGAGTGCCCTGTGCACCAGCAGTTAAACATCACACCTTCTCAGAGTCTAAACAGTTGCTTGTGTTACACAAATTCAAGGGACAGTCTACTCCATAATATTTGTTTAAAAAATAGATAATCCCTTTATTACCCATCCCCCAGTTTTGCATAACCAACACTGTTCTGTTAATACTTTCTTTCCTAAGATATGGTGAGTCCACGGAATCATCAATTACTAGTGGGAATATCACTCCTGGCCAGAAGGAGGAGGCAAAGTGCACCACAGCAAAGCTGCTATATATGTCCCTTCCCTTACCCATAACCTCCAGTCATTCTCTTTGACTGCGGTGCAAGGAGGAGGTGAAGTTTTGGTGTCTGATCTTCAATCAAGATTTTTTTTATTTTAAAGCAGAGTAGGTTTGCTCCCCAGAGGCAGAACTTTTTTCATTTTCTGCAATGAGAATTTTTTTTTTAGTGAAATTTTTCTGCAGTGTCTCTAAGGAGCTGGTGTTGCTGTGTTTGTTGCCCTTACTCGGTCTGCATGAGGACTGGTTCATGTACAGCCTCGCTGATGTCTGCTGTACGTTCCCACAGTGTCAGTCTGCCTGGGAACCTGCTTTACTGTACTGCTGGGGTGACGGACTGGAGAAATACTGGATTATCAGATAAAAATTACTGGAGAATTGAATTGTGGCCCCAGGGGGGCTTTGGCTAGGGACATGGAAGGAGTCGGGAGTAAATTAATTTAGAGATTTCCTCCCAGTAAGTGCCATAGTACAAACAAATCTGCTTAAAGGGCCAGTATACACTGATATTACAGATCCATATACCAATAGTAAATGCACTAATTACTGAACTGAGACATTTATAGGATATTAAGAAACAATACATTTTGTAATTTTTACCTTTCTTATTCCCTCTCCTGGAATTAATCTAGACAGTGCTTACACTCCCCAAGGAAAGGGCTGAGCTGTGCTTGAGACTAGCACGCCCACCCTCCAATCATAGGCCATATGCAAATCCACAATTTACAGTGAAAGCTGAAATCCTGACAGCCTGCAGACGTGATTTGTGTTTTGCAGCTTGAGCTTTATTAATATTTGTTATTTGTGGAAACACAAACATTTCTTTTGGGCTTGTTTATTTCAAGTTCCACTTAATTAAACATTCTTTAATAAAATCCCAGTGTTTGCTGTCCCTTTACTCTAAGAACAATCTCCTCTTGTGACATTTTCCCCATAAATTCCCTCATAACAATTTTACCTCTAAGTTTTTTGCTACTTCATGGGATTGACCATTATCATCTCGTTGAATGCAGATCCCATGCTACTGAAGTACAGTGGAGCAATCCACATACGGATACGGCTAACTACCTAGTCTCACCGTTTCCATGGCCTCTTTTTTTGCACAGACCTGCCCCTGTCTAAGTCCTGCAGGCCATTGTACAATTCCTAGGTTACTCTGAGACTGAGATGCTGAAGATCATTGCACACATCTCCTACTGCAGCACTTTGCATATTCTTGGAGACCGGCAATGTGTGCTGTATGCCTCAGCAGCGTATCGCCTACAGCACGTCTTAGGGTATGATTTCAATTCCGTGGGAAAAGGCTAGCGCACAACAAATCTTTACATTAGGGTATGAGTTACATTCCGTGGGCTCATTACACAGACCTGCCCTTGCATCAGTGTACAGCATGTGTAACCTCATCACCCATTTGCACAGCATTTCTCCGGTATATGGGATCTTGCATGTCACCATGCTGTACACTGATGCAGGGGCAGGTCTGTGTAATGAGCCCACGGAATGTAACTCATACCCTAATGTAAAGATTTGTTGTGCGCTAGCCTTTTCCTGCTCTCACTCAGCCCTCTTCTCACACTACCGCCGCACCACCGCTCGGCGCTATTGAATTAGGGGGCAGGTTTGTCACTTGTAATGAGTCCATAGAGCATAAATCGTACCCGAAGACGTACTGTAGGTGATACGCTGCTGAGGCATACAGCACACATTGCTGGTCTGCGGTCTCCAAGAATTATGCGATACGCTGCAGTAGGAGATGTGTGCAATGTAAACATTTGTTGTGCGCTCTTTTCCTGCTCTCACTCAGCCACTCTGGGCTATTTTTTAATAATAAATTTTTTTAGAAAAGCTTTTACTCCTCCTGCTTGCCCGCAGCAGGGGCTAAAGGTAAAAAAAAACCCCACATGCCCTGTGCCCAGAACTGACTTACGTCGCAGAAGCTGTTCTGGCGGGTAAAAGTATCAATGATATTGCATCTAAAAAAAGTATCAAATTCAGGAGCAGAGCAGCCATTAGCCAATAATTTCAAAGTGCTGTTTGCACTAAAAATGTGCCGCTTGTCCATTTGAAAGCACTGCACTAGCCAGAACAAAAAAAATCCTGTTGAAGAAAAAATTCTCTGTTTAACAGACCTGGCCGTTCTTTCTGCAGGCAGGCTCCACTTTCTGCGATATCGCAGATCGCACTATGTTCTGCCTTGGGGGTTTGCTCTGATCTTTCTAAAGGGTCTAGCCTTAGCCCATGTCAGTCTCTTTAGTAGGGCAATGGTGGCTTTTAAGCAATTGGGAACTTGTGGGGTACAATCCTCCCTGTGTTTTCCCAAAACATTTTGCTGCCCTATTTAGATAGCCTGAGTAAGTTTGTTCTGTATTTTCACAGGTCCATGTGAGGGTTGGCATCCTCTCAAACCAGGTGAGCTGTCCTGCTGCCAGACAGATAAATATTGAGGTAAGTGCCAGTTTTATTTTTCTTTGTAGCAGGGAAAAATTTGGCACTTATTCAGCTGAAACGCTGCAGGGACGTTTTTTATTATTCCTGTCAGGGTGCAGGTTTTTATGGCAAGGATCGTGTTTTTTTTTTTTTTTTTTTTTTCCCTCAGTTTGCTGTGGGTTGCAGGACAGGTAGGGCACCTCAGTAATTCTGCTGAGGTGTAGAGTGTTGCCTGGGGTATGTTTTCTTGATTTGGTCATTTTTATTATTTTTTTTTGCTTCTTTTTGTATTATGGACCAGGAGGCTGTGCATGATTTTACCTGTAGCTTATATTTTGATGCCCAGGTGAAACCCCCAGTACCTTTTTTTGTTCATGTATTGAAAGAACTTTAGCTTATAGAAATAGACTTTTTGAGCCATCATTAGCTAAGGCGGATGCTGTTCAGGAGCCTCCTGTTTCAGATGTGCCGCAGCTTTCTCCTCAAGCGTCCCAATCCTATTCATCTGCACATGCAGTGCCCTGCGTTTCCTCTCATACTCCGTCTGGAGTTATTTTGCAAGATATTACTGCCAGGTATCTTCTGCAGTATCTGAAGCGCTGCCTGCTTTTTCCCTTGTTGCAGGGAAATCGCAAAAGGATATTTAAAGAAACAGTAAGGTTTCTGATCTTGAAGTGGCTAATCAAAATATTTCCTCTCAGAAGTCTGAGGATAAAAATTCTTCGGGTGCATCTGAGGGTGAAATTTCAGATTCAGGCAGTATAATTCCTTCTTCTGATGCTGAAGTTGTGTGGAAGGCTTGCTCAACCAAGAATTGGTTTAAACATTTTATTTTTTCTGTACCTCTGATTTCGCAAATGCTATTAAATGTACAGATTGGTTTGAACTTTGTCTCCAAGAATGTTGCTGTTAAGGCACTGCCACAGCTTTCTCCTTTTATGTTCTAAGCCTATATGGTGTCACATGCAGTACCCTGTGGTTCCTCTCAATCTCCTGTAGGAGTGTATTTGCTTACAGAAGTTGCAAGCTCAGGTATCTTCTGCGGTATATGTGGCTTGGTCTGTTTTCCTTTACTTCAGGGAAAAGGCAAGAGGACATTTTAAGTCTCAGATAAGAGGGTTTCTGCTTCACATGCTGCTACGCAGGTTTGTCTTCTTCCAAGTTAGTGAGTAGGATTCGCTGGTAGTTTCTGAGGCTGAAATCTCAGATCTCGACAGTATAATTCCTTCATCTGTGGTATCCTTCAGTTGTTTGCTTTAAAGCCTCTTATATTGTCAGGAGGTCTTGGCTGACTGGATGACACCGATCCCTATCGTTGTCTTTCCTTTGGCAAGGCAGGTCTAAGTCAGTGCCGGTAAGTAAAGTACTGCTTCTAGTGCTTGCTTGATTCAGATTGCTTCACTTCCAACTAAAAACATTCATAGTTGCTGGGTGGTTAATATCGATCTGATCTCAAAAATTTAAATATTTATTTTTATGATCATTACACTTTGACTCCCCCCCCCCAGGGCCTTGTTTAGGAGCAACCAGGCAGCTGCCAGGGGCACCAGCCACACAGCAGGACTCCTGAGAATAAGATCTGAGCTTTAATCCTATTGATACACGTACAGTCGTATGCAATTCAGGTATAGCTTACCTCCCCTATAAAAAAGTGCTTTCTTTATTTTGAGGGATGGGTGGGGGTAATGAAGAGAGAGGGTACTCATAAATGAAAAGCCTAATCAAGGGGTACAGGAGAGGAGAGAAAAAAGGTTGGGACCTGCTGATTTAGAGCAATGTCTTGTCTTATTAGACTGTACTAGCCGCCGGGCATTGTGGCTGAAATCTATGGTCAGCTGAGAAGCCTACCTGTGGTTTAGTGGTACAGCCTAGGCTTTATAGTTCTGCAGTTGCAGATTCAATTCTTCTTGTTTTCTCCAAATGCACTCTTCTAGTGTCTCCTTTTAAGGATGAGACTTTGTTTAGGTCATGCCTTTTCAAGTCCAATGTAAGTTTTCCTCCCAGGGGCAGATCTCTCTTTCTAGAGTATCTGCAATCCAAGTAGGATTAGAGGCATTCCTTGAACTGGATTCAGGGTCTTCATCTCTGGGAGTGACAGTTCCAGTCCCAGTTTGGGAATGGGATATAGGTATATACCTCCAAATATTTCAGATTCTGTCCATCAAAGTAGTATCCTTTCTCCCTTGGTTCTAGTGGGCCCGTTCATAACAAACTTAGACCTGAGAGATTTATTGTTTCCTTAAACAGAATCTTCTTTAGTTTTCTTAGTTTGCACCATCACAGTCGGACGTTTAGGTCTTTTTCTGGACAATATATAGTTCAGGTATCAACCTGACTTTGAGCTAACTCTTTTTAGAGATCTTGTCCAATCTTCTTTTCCGGGGAAGGCAAATGAATGTGGAGAAGAGTTCCCTTGTTCTATCCACAAGGGTAATTTTATTTGGGACTACCGCCACAATACCCTGAATGCACCCAAATTCGTTTGATCTCTGAAGTTATGCATGGTCAGGTCTGGTCAGTACCTGGATGGGAGACCTCCTGGGAACACCAGGTGTGGTATGCTTGGACCTTATTTGATTCTTTATCTAGGAGATGTCTTTCAAAGGTCAGAAAATCAAGGATTTATTCCATTTCCCCACTCTGCAGTCTTCTGTCCGGCTAACACTAAGCTCTAGTGGCCGGTGGATAGCTTAGGCATCTTGCAACCAGGAGGTTGGGAGTTTGGATTTAGCTGCAGTTGATCTCTCTTCAATTTTCTGTGACCCTATGTATGGAGGGAATTGGTCTGATGGTATTCCAGGGACATCATTCCTTTTGCTATTTTCCATGACATGGAGAACTTTTGGATATGTCTTAAAGGATAGATATAGATCAGATGACAAGTCTTTCTCCCGTAGATGATGTGACCACGGATGCCAACCTGCTGGGCTGGTAAGCTGTCTGGGTCTTGTTTTAAGGATTATGGACTCTGATGTATCTTCTCTCCTCTTTAAACATCTTGGAGTTGAGAGCAATTCGCAACGACTTGACCTCAGTCGTCCCTAGCTTGGTTCCAGTCGGACAATATCACCTCAAGGGTTTATATCAACCATTAGGGAGGAACTAGGGGTTCCTAAGCCATGTAGGAGGTGACTTGGTTTGTTGAGGAAACTCACATTTGCTGTTGGTCATCCACTTTCCAGGGGTGGAAAATTGGGAGTCGGACTTCTAAACAGACTGATAATTCATCCCGTGGAGTGAGCATTTCCATCCGGAACTGTTCTCTAGGTAGACCCTCACATGGGGGGTTTCAGGAGTTGGTTTCTGTGAGCGTTTCAACAGAACGCCAAGTTTCGACGGTACTTTTTATGGTCCTGTGATCCGCAGACTGTCCTGATAGATGTTCTGGCGTTTTTCTTGGTTTTCAGTCTTGCATACATTTTTTTCCTTTTTGTTCTCTTTCCACAAGTCATTACTCGTATTTTCAGGTGAGAACGGAGGTGATTTTATTAGCCCCTGCGTGGCCTTGCAGGATCTGGTATGCAGACCTAGTGGAAATGTCGTCTCTCCACCTTGGAGACTACCTCTGAGGAAGGACTTCTGATTCTTGGTCTTTTCCTTCATCTAAATCTCTGAATCTGACTGCTTGAAGATAAGACGCTTAGTTTTTTTTCTAAGCGGGGGGTTTTTCTGAATTTTTTTTTTTTTTTATCCTTTCTCCAGGGTAGTCTGGAGAAGGGTGTGTCAGTCAGTACCCTGAAGGGTCAGTTTTCTGCATTATCTTTTTTGCTACATAAGCATCTGGTGGATGTGCAATCTTTTTGTAAGACACTGGTCTACATCAGGCCTATGTTTAAGTCTGTTGCTCTCCCTTAGGGTTTTACCCTTGTTCTTATAGTTTTGCAGTAGGCTTTGTTTGAGCCTTTACTTTCCATAGATATTAAGTTGTTATCTTGGAAGATTTTGTTTCTTATTGCTATCTTTTCTGCTTGGAGAGTCTCGGAGGTCTCAGTTTTGCAGTGTGATTTGCCTTATCTTTCATGCAGTTAAGGCGGTTATTCGTACTAGTTAGGCTTTCTTAAGTGGTTTCGGATATATATAATATATTTATCAGAAAATTGTTGTTCCTTCTCTGTGTCCTTATCTATCTTCTCATAAGGAAAGTTTGTTGCACAACTTTGCTGTGCATGCTTTTATTTTCTATCTACAGGCGACTAAGGATTGTCGCCAGTTTGCTGTTTGTTTCTCTGGGAAACATAAAGGTCAGAAAGATTCAGCTACTTCTTTCTTTTTGGTTGAGTAGTATAATGCATTTGGCTTATGAGACTGCAGGATAGCAGCCTCCGGAGAGAATTTCAGCTCATTTCACTAGGGCTGTCCCTTCTTCTTGGGCTTTCAAGAAGGACGTTTCTGTAGAACAGATTTGCAAGGCTGCAACTTGGTCCTCTCTGCATACTTTTTCCAAATTTGATATTTTTGTCTGAGCTGAGGCATCTTTTGGGGGAGAGGTTCTTCATGCTGTGGTGCCTTCTGTTTAGGTTACCTGTCTTGTCCCTCTCTAATCATCTGTGTCCTCTAGCTTGGGTATTGGTTCCCACTAGTAATTGATGATTCCATGGACTCACCATATCTTAGGAAAGAAAACATAATTTATGCTTACCTGATAAATGTATTTATCTTTTTCCATTTTCCCTTCGGCTGAATGACTGGAGGTTATGGGTAAGGGAAGTGACGTATATAGCCGCTTTGCTGTGGGGCTCTTTGCCTACTCCTGCTGGCCAGGAGTGATATTCCCACTAGTAATTGATTCCGTTGACTCACCATATCCAGAAAGAAATAGATTTATCAGGTAAACATAAATTGTTTTTTTACCTCTGTGATTACCTTGTATCTAAGCCTCTGCAGGCTGACCCCTTATCACATGGCTATTTATTGACTTGCATTTTAGCCGATTTGTGCTGTCCTGCGCAATTCCACAGGAGTGAACACAATGTTATCTGTATGGCACACATGAATTGGCAGTCTCTTGTGAAAAGCTAATAAAAAGCATGTGATAAGCGGCTGTCTTTAGTGGCTTAGAAACAGGCAGAAATGTAGAGGTTTAAATGTTATAAAGTATATTAATATAACAATGTTGTTGTGCAAAGCTGGGCAATGGGTAGTAAAGGCGTTGGCTAACTTTTTAAACAATAACAATTTTGGTGTTGACTGTCCCAAGTCTTCACTGACGCAATACACAGCACGAGCACCAGCTCTGAGCAAAAATGGTGTTTTGTATCCTGGTCTTCTAGTCGCGTGTAGCATTCATGCATATGCCAGTGAAACAGGAATAGCTGTAACTAGAAGCATTTTAGCTAATAAATGTATGATGTAAATGCATCCACACAACTTTCATTTTCAACCTTCTGTCTCCTTTTTTTAAACTGCTGCATAAAATATTTATTAGCATAGTACTTCTAACCCTGGCTGATCTGCTTTAATTCTCCCCCCCTCAGGTTTTTACTGATGGAATTACCAATAAACTAATTGGATGTCATGTTGGAGACGAAATGAAGGATGTTGTCCTTGTTCGTATCTATGGGAATAAAACTGAGCTGCTTGTTGATAGAGATGAGGAACTGAAGAGCTTTCGTGTTCTGCAGTCTCATGGATGTGCACCTCAACTCTACTGCACGTTCAACAATGGATTATGCTACAAGTTTATGCAAGGCGAGGCACTGGACCCAGAGCACGTCTGCAATCCAACCATTTTCAGGTATTTGCATGTTTTGTCTGTTTTTTATTTGTAGATCTGTAACAGGCTCCAAGTAAAGGCGCTACAAACTAGCGGGATAGAGTGCGTGAGTGGGTGGCTCGTTATCTGAGGAACAAAACGGGAAGTTTGAGCGAGTTGTGGTTGGGCAGCTAGATAAGAGCCATTATGATATTCACGATTTGCTGATGTAACTGAGGGAAAGATGGTTGAATGGGTGCATTTTTTTAAACCCTATCATTAAATACCATATATTTTACCAGAGTTACTTATATTCGCCCTATTGTTGCTAAGCCTCTCTTACCCCAGTGCTGAGCCAATTTTTAGCTTTTTTTCCTACCTACATGTAAACCCTATTGTAAGGCAAATTTCAGTGAGTGAGCCACACAAATAATATATTTCTCCAACATTGGTGTGTCCGGTCCACGGCGTCCTCAATTACTTGTGGGAAATGTTCTCCCCCACAGGGAAAGGCAAGGAGAGCACACAGCAAGAGCTGTCCATATAGCTCCCCCTCTGGCTCCGCCCCCAGTCATTCTCCTTGCCGCTCTGAACGTTTTTTTATTGATCTGGCTTGTTTTAGACACCTAAATCTAGTCAGGAAGGCCCCTTCACTCTAGTGTGCTGAGGGAGGAAGCCTCATTTTGGCACTTCAGCTGTGCAGTTGAATTTCAAGGCAGTGCATGCAGATTCATGTGAGAGGGTCCTGTGGTTCAGAAAGTGACTCCAAAAGGCTTTTTTCTGTGAATGGTGACCCCTAAGGAAGGTAAAAAGCTGCAGCAAGGCTGTAGCTGGGATTGTGGTGTGTAAAAACGGTTAAATCCAACAATTAGCTCCGGTTTGCTTGTTTTAAGAGCTAGAGTCTCCATATTTGCTGTGCAATACTTTCTAAGCATTAAGACACTGGGGTCCAAATTTCAGAAAAAATCTGATATTTCCTTCATAGTTTTTTGAACATTCAGAAATAAATGTGTCATTTTATTTAAAGAGACAGTAATGTTTTTGTTTAAAATCGTTTTTATTGCATTGTTTGCCTGCCTAAATCTGTTTATGATGTCTGTTCCATCAGATAACCTATGTTCTGTGTGTATAGAGACAAATGTGGTTCCCCCTTCGAGTGTTTGTGATAATTGCGCCATAGCGTCCAAACAAAATCAGGACAGCTCTGTTATTTTTCATAATGTTGCCCAAGATGATTTATCTAATGAAGGTAGTGGGGATAGCTCTACATCCTTTCCTTCTGTGTCTACACCAGCTTTGCCCGCGCAGGCGACACCTAGCGCGCCAGTGCTTATTTCTATGCAACAATTATCAGCAGTAGTGGATAATTCTATAGCAAATCTTTTATCCAAACTGCCAGTTTTTCAGAGAAAGCGTGATTGTTCAGTTTTAAATACAGATAAAAAGGATGAACAATCAGACGCTGACGATGCCTTATCTATTTTACCCTCACATCAATCGGAATTGGCTGTGAGGGAAGGGCTGTCTGAGGGTGAAATTTCAGACTCAGGAAAAATTTCTCAACAGGCAGAACCTGATCTAGTGGCATTTAAGTTTAAGCTAGAACATATCCGTGCTTTGCTTAAGGAGGTATTAGCTACTCTGGATGACTGTGATTCCATGGTAGTACCAGAGAAGTTGTGCAAATTGGACAAATTTTTAGAGGTCCCAGTGCACGACGACGCTTTTCCAATACCTAAGAGGGTAGCTAACATAGTGGAAAAGGAGTGGGAGAAGCCAGGTGTACCCTTTGCCCCACCTCCTATATTTAAGAAAATGTTTCCCATAGTAGACCCTAGAAGGGACGCATGGCAAACGGTCCCGAAGGTTGAGGGAGCTGTTTCAAAACTAGCGAAGCGCACAACTATTCCTATAGAGGACAGCTGCGCTTTCAAAGATCCTATGGATAAAAAATTGGAAGGATTGCTTAAAAAGATTTTTGTTCAGCAAGGGTTCATCCTTCAACCAGCTACGTGTGTTATTACTGTTACTTCAGCGGCGTCCTTTTGGTTCGAAGAACTAGAAAGGTCGCTCCAGAAAGAGACTTCCTATGAAGAAGTCATGGACAGAATTCACGCATTAAAGTTAGCTAATTCCTTATATTGGATGCCGCCTTTCAAATAACGAAATTGGCGGCGAAAAACTCAGGTTTCTTCTGTTAAGTGTGATCAGTCCACGGGTCATCATTACTTCTGGGATATTACTCCTCCCCAACAGGAAGTGCAAGAGGATTCACCCAGCAGAGCTGCATATAGCTCCTCCCCTCTACGTCACTCCCAGTCATTCTCTTGCACCCAACGACTAGATAGGATGTGTGAGAGGACTATGGTGATTATACTTAGTTTTATATCTTCAATCAAAAATTTGTTATTTTAAAATAGCACCGGAGTGTGTTATTATCTCTCTGGCAGAGTTTGAAGAAGAATCTACCAGAGTTTTTGTTATGATTTTAGCCGGAGTAGTTAAGATCATATTGCTGTTTCTCGGCCATCTGAGGAGAGGTAAACTTCAGATCAGGGGACAGCGGGCAGATGAATCTGCATAGAGGTATGTAGCAGTTTTTATTTTCTGACAATGGAATTGATGAGAAAATCCTGCCATACCGATATAATGTCATGTATGTATACTTTACACTTCAGTATTCTGGGGAATTGGTACTTCACTAGAATTACACTGTAAGAAATACATAAAGCTGTTTAATAACTAGAGATTATGTTTAACATTTTTGCTGGAATGTAAAATAGTTTTCATTTACTGAGGTACTGAGTGAATAAATGTTTGGGCACTATTTTTCCACTTGGCAGTTGCTTAATCTGTTTTCTGACAGTTTCTGTTCTCCCTCACTGCTGTGTGTGAGGGGGAGGGGCCGTTTTTTGGCGCTTTTACTACGCATCAAATATTTCAGTCAGCAACTCATTGTATTCCCTGCATGATCCGGTTCATCTCTACAGAGCTCAGGGGTCTTCAAAACTTATTTTGAGGGAGGTAATTTCTCTCAGCAGAGCTGTGAGAATTATAGTTTGACTGAGATAAAAAACGTTTATTCTGTAATTTGTTTCCTGCTTTCAGAATTTGTTATCTTTGCTAATGGGATTAAACCTTTGCTAAAGTTGTGTTATTTACAAGGATTGAGGCTATAACTGTTTCAATTTATTAATTTTCTACTGTCATAGATCTTCTGTGCTTCTTAAAGGCACAGTACGTTTTAATATTATTCTAATTGAATTGTATTTCCAAGTTACAAGTTTATTTGCTAGTGTGTTAAACATGTCTGATTCAGAGGATGATACCTGTGTCATTTGTTGCAATGCCAAAGTGGAGCCCAATAGAAATTTATGTACTAACTGTATTGATGCTACTTTAAATAAAAGTCAATCTGTACAAATTGAACAAATTTCACCAAACAACGAGGGGAGAGTTATGCCGACTAACTCGCCTCACGTGTCAGTACCTACATCTCCCGCTCAGAGGGAGGTGCGTGATATTGTAGCACCGAGTACATCTGGGCGGCCATTACAAATCACATTACAGGATATGGCTACTGTTATGACTGAGGTTTTGGCTAAATTACCAGAGCTAAGAGGTAAGCGTGATCACTCTGGGGTGAGAACAGAGTGCGCTGATAATATTAGGGCCATGTCAGACACTGCGTCACAGGTGGCAGAACATGAGGACGGAGAGCTTCATTCTGTGGGTGACGGTTCTGATCCAAACAGACTGGATTCAGATATTTCAAATTTTAAATTTAAACTGGAAAACCTCCGTGTATTACTAGGGGAGGTGTTAGCGGCTCTGAATGATTGTAACACAGTTGCAATACCAGAGAAAATGTGTAGGTTGGATAAATATTTTGCGGTACCGACGAGTACTGAGGTTTTTCCTATACCTAAGAGACTTACTGAAATTGTTACTAAGGAGTGGGATAGACCCGGTGTGCCGTTCTCACCCCCTCCGATATTTAGAAAAATGTTTCCAATAGACGCCACCACAAGGGACTTATGGCAAACGGTCCCTAAGGTGGAGGGAGCAGTTTCTACCTTAGCTAAGCGTACCACTATCCCGGTGGAGGATAGCTGTGCTTTTTCAGATCCAATGGATAAAAAATTAGAGGGTTACCTTAAGAAAATGTTTGTTCAACAAGGTTTTATATTGCAACCCCTTGCATGCATTGCGCCGATCACGGCTGCAGCGGCATTCTGGATTGAGTCTCTGGAAGAGAACATTGGTTCAGCTACTCTGGACGACATTACGGACAGGCTTAGGGGGGTAGTTATCAAGCCGTCAACCTCAAATACGCTGCGTATTCCGCAGCGTATTTGTGGCGAGGCTGATTCGCCTTAGTTATCAAAGGCTCGAGACCGGCAAAAGTAGAATTTTGTGACGTCAGCTTCGATCCGCCGGACTCAGTCCGACACAGATCGATTCTTACGTCACTCCAGATGTTCCGCACACAAGTGCGGCACATTCTCACTACTTTTGCTAGCTATCAAAAAACTAGCAGGTACGCTCGGCACTTTTACGGCCCAGCGTACCTGGTTTTCAAAGCGCCAGCCTGGAGGCGGCGGATCCCATAGGAATCAATGGGAGTCTGACCATAGCGAAAGTACAAGTTCGCTGCTGACAGACATCCCATTGATTTCTATGGGAGCTGTCTACACCTAACACCCTAACATGTACCCCGAGTCTAAACACCACTAATCTGACCCCCCCTACACCGCCGCAACTAAATAAAGTTATTACCCCCTAAACCGCCGCTCCCGGAGCCCACCGCAAGCTACTCTATACATATTAACCCCTAAACCGCCGCTCCCGGAGCCCACCGCAACTATAATAAATGTATTAACCCCTAACCCGCCGCTCCCTGAACCCGCCGCAACCTATATTAAATGTATTAACCCCTATCCTGCCCCCCCTACACCGTCGCCACCTATAATACATTTATTAACCCCTAATCTGCCCCCCCTACACCGTCGCCACCTATAATAAATTTATTAACCCCTAATCTGCCCCCCCTACACCGTCGCCACCTATAATAAATTTATTAACCCCTATCCTGCCCCCCACTACGCCGCCGCCACTGTAATAAAATGATTAACCCCTAAACCTAACCCTAACGCCCCCTAACTTAAATATTAATTAAATAAATCTAAATAAATTAACTCTTATTAACTAAATGAATCCTATTTAAAACTAAATACTTACCTTTAAAATAAACCCTAATATAGCTACAATATAAATAATAATTATATTCTAGCTATCTTAGGATTTATTTTTATTTTACAGGTACCTTTCAATTTATTTTAACCATGTACAATAGCTATTAAATAGTTATTAACTATTTAATAGCTTATCTAGCTAAAATAAAGAGAAATGTACCTGTGAAATAAATCCTAACCTAAGTTACAATTACACCTAACACTACACTATACTTTAATAAATTATTCCTATTTAAAAATAAATACTTACCTGTAAAATAAACCCTAAGATAGCTACAATGTAATTAATAATTATATTATAGCTATCTTAGGATTTATATTTATTTTACAGGTAACTTTGTATTTATTTTAGCTAGTTAGAATAGTTATTAAATAGTTATTAACTATTTAATAACTACCTAGCTAAAAGAAATACAAAATTACCTGTAAAATAAATCCTAACTTAAGTTACAATTAAACCTAATACTACACTATCATTAAATTAACTAAATAAACTACCTACAAAGAACTACAATGAAATACAATTACATAAACTAACTAAAGTACAAAAAATAAAAAAAGCTAAGTTACAAAAAATAAAAAATTAAGTTACAAACATGTTAAAAATATTACAACAATTTTAAGCTACTTACACCTAATCTAAGCCCCCTAATAAAATAACAAACCCCCCCAAAATAAAAAAAATCCCTACCCTATTCTAAATTACATAAATTTCAATGCTCTTTTACCTTACCAGCCCTTAAAAGGGCCATTTGTGGGGGCATGCCCCAAAAAGTTCAGCTCTTTTGCCTGTAAAATAAAAATACAACCCCCCCCCCCCCAACATTAAAACCCACCACCCACATACCCCTAATCTAACCCAAACCCCCCTTACAAAAACCTAACACTAATCCCCTGAAGATCATCCTACCTTGAGTCGTCTTCACTCAGCCGAGCCACCGATGGAACTGAAGAGGACATCCGGAGCGGAAGAAGTTAATCCTCCAAGCGGCGCTGAAGAAATCTTCCATCCGATGAAGTCATCATCCAGGCGGCGCTGAAGAAGTCTTCGATCCGGCCGATGTCATCTTCAAAGAGGCGCTGAAGAGGTCTTCTATCCGGGCGAAGTCATCTTCCAAGCCGGGTCTTCAATCTTCCTTCCGCCGACGCGGAACCACCTTCTTCACAGACGGACTACGACGAATGACGGCTCCTTTAAGGGACGTCATCCAAGATGGCGTCCCCTCAATTCCGATTGGCTGATAGGATTCTATCAGCCAATCGGAATTAAGGTAGGAAAATCTGATTGGCTGATGGAATCAGCCAATCAGATTCAAGTTCAATCCGATTGGCTGATTCCATCAGCCAATCAGATTTTCCTACCTTAATTAGGATTCTATCAGCCAATCGGAATTGAGGGGACGCCATCTTGGATGACGTCCCTTAAAGGAGCCGTCATTCGTCGTAGTCCGTCGGTGAAGAAGGTGGTTCCGCGTCGGCGGAAGGAAGATTCAAGACCCGGCTTGGAAGATGACTTCGCCCGGATAGAAGACCTCTTCAGCGCCTCTTTGAAGATGACATCGGCCGGATCGAAGACTTCTTCAGCGCCGCCTGGATGATGACTTCATCGGATGGAAGATTTCTTCAGCGCCGCTTGGAGGATTAACTTCTTCCGCTCCGGATGTCCTCTTCAGTTCCATCGGTGGCTCGGCTGAGTGAAGACGACTCAAGGTAGGATGATCTTCAGGGGATTAGTGTTAGGTTTTTGTAAGGGGGGTTTGGGTTAGATTAGGGGTATGTGGGTGGTGGGTTTTAATGTTGGGGGGGGGGGGGGTTGTATTTTTATTTTACAGGCAAAAGAGCTGAACTTTTTGGGGCATGCCCCCACAAATGGCCCTTTTAAGGGCTGGTAAGGTAAAAGAGCTTTGAAATTTATGTAATTTAGAATAGGGTAGGGATTTTTTTTATTTTGGGGGGGTTTGTTATTTTATTAGGGGGCTTAGATTAGGTGTAAGTAGCTTAAAATTGTTGTAATATTTTTAACATGTTTGTAACTTAATTTTTTATTTTTTGTAACTTAGCTTTTTTTATTTTTTGTACTTTAGTTAGTTTATGTAATTGTATTTCATTGTAGTTCTTTGTAGGTAGTTTATTTAGTTAATTTAATGATAGTGTAGTATTAGGTTTAATTGTAACTTAAGTTAGCATTTATTTTACAGGTAATTTTGTATTTCTTTTAGCTAGGTAGTTATTAAATAGTTAATAACTATTTAATAACTATTCTAACTAGCTAAAATAAATACAAAGTTACCTGTAAAATAAATATAAATCCTAAGATAGCTATAATATAATTATTAATTACATTGTAGCTATCTTAGGGTTTATTTTACAGGTAAGTATTTATTTTTAAATAGGAATAATTTATTAAAGTATAGTGTAGTGTTAGGTGTAATTGTAACTTAGGTTAGGATTTATTTCACAGGTACATTTCTCTTTATTTTAGCTAGATAAGCTATTAAATAGTTAATAACTATTTAATAGCTATTGTACATGGTTAAAATAAATTGAAAGGTACCTGTAAAATAAAAATAAATCCTAAGATAGCTAGAATATAATTATTATTTATATTGTAGCTATATTAGGGTTTATTTTAAAGGTAAGTATTTAGTTTTAAATAGGATTCATTTAGTTAATAAGAGTTAATTTATTTAGATTTATTTAATTAATATTTAAGTTAGGGGGGCGTTATGGTTAGGGTTAGACTTAGGTTTAGGGGTTAATCATTTTATTACAGTGGCGGCGGCGTAGTGGGGGGCAGGATAGGGGTTAATAAATTTATTATAGGTTGCGGCGGGTTCATGGAGCGGCGGTTTAGGGGTTAAACTATTTATTTAGTTGCGGAGAGGTGCGGGATCAGCAGGATAGGGGTTAATAATTTTATAATAGAGGGCGACGGTATAGGGGGGCAGGATAGGGGTTACTAGGTATAATGTAGGTGGCAGCGGTGTCCGGGAGCGGCGGTTTAGGGGTTAATACATTTATAAGACTTGCGGCGGGGTCTAGGAGCGGCGGTTTAGGGGTTAATACATTTATAAGACTTGCGGCGGGGTCTAGGAGCGGCGGTTTAGGGGTTAATACATTTATAAGACTTGCGGCGGGGTCTAGGAGCGGCGGTTTAGGGGTTAGTAACTTTATTTAGTTGCGGGGGCCTCCGGGGGCGCCGGTATAGGGGGTAGAACAGTGTAGTTTAGTGTGAGTGCTTAGTGACAGGCTAGCAATAAAGCTGGGAAAAAGCCAAAGGGCAGCGAGATCGGATGAGTGATAACTGTCACAGTCCGCTGCTCATCGCCCCGCGGCTTTTTGACAGCTTTATTTGATAACTTAGGCGAACGTATTCAAGGTCCGCGGCGGCGAAGGTAGGCGAGCTTAGGCGGACGTATTGGGCCGGCGAAGCCAGAAAAGTAGACGGCTTGATAAGTAGCCCCCTTAGAGTCCTTAAACTAGCTAATTCATTCATTTCGGAGGCCGTAGTACATCTTACTAAACTTACGGCGAAGAGTTCAGGATTCGCCATTCAGGCACGCAGGGCGCTGTGGCTAAAATCCTGGTCAGCTGATGTTACTTCTAAGTCTAAATTGCTTAATATACCTTTCAAAGGGCAGACCTTATTCGGGCCCGGGTTGAAAGAGATTATCGCTGACATTACAGGAGGTAAAGGCCATGCCCTGCCTCAGGACAAAGCCAAAGCCAAGACTAGACAGTCTAATTTTCGTTCCTTTCGTAATTTCAAAGCAGGAGCAGCATCAACTTCCTCTGCACCAAAACAGGAAGGAGCTGTTGCTCGCTACAGACAAGGCTGGAAACCTAACCAGTCCTGGAACAAGGGCAAGCAGACTAGGAAACCTGCTGCTGCCCCTAAAACAGCATGAATTGAGGGCCCCCGATCCGGGATCGGATCTAGTGGGGGGCAGACTTTCTCTCTTCGCCCAGGCTTGGGCAAGAGATGTTCAGGATCCCTGGGCGCTCGAGATAATATCTCAGGGATACCTTCTGGACTTCAAATACTCTCCTCCAAGAGAGAGATTTCATCTGTCAAGATTGTCATCAATCCAGACAAAGAAAGAGGCGTTTCTACGCTGCGTACAAGAGCTCTTGTTAATGGGAGTAATCCATCCAGTTCCACGATCGGAACAGGGACAGGGGTTTTACTCAAATCTGTTTGTGGTTCCCAAAAAAGAGGGAACTTTCAGACCAATCCTGGACTTAAAGATCCTAAACAAATTCCTAAGAGTTCCATCGTTCAAGATGGAGACTATTCGGACAATTTTACCTATGATCCAAGAGGGTCAGTACATGACCACTGTAGATTTAAAAGATGCTTACCTTCACATACCGATTCACAAAGATCATTATCGGTACCTAAGGTTTGCCTTCCTAGACAGGCATTACCAGTTTGTGGCTCTTCCATTCGGATTGGCTACAGCTCCAAGAATCTTCACAAAGGTTCTGGGTGCTCTTCTGGCGGTACTAAGACCGCGGGGAATCTCGGTAGCTCCATACCTAGACGACATTCTGATACAAGCTTCAAGCTTTCAAACTGCCAAGTCTCATACAGAGTTAGTGCTGGCATTTCTAAGGTCACATGGATGGAAGGTGAACGAAAAGAAAAGTTCACTCGTTCCACTCACAAGAGTTCCCTTCCTGGGGACTCTGTCAGGTAAATCTTCATTTCTACAGAATCTATAAGAGGACAGGCTAACAAGACTTCAAAGTGCTTGCCGCACCCTTCATTCCATTCAACACCCGTCAGTGGCTCAATGCATGGAGGTAATCGGCTTAATGGTAGCGGCAATGGACATAGTACCCTTTGCACGCTTACACCTCAGACCACTGCAACTGTGCATGCTAAGTCAGTGGAATGGGGATTACTCAGACTTATCCCCTTCTCTGGATCAAGAGACCAGAAATTCTCTTCTATGGTGGCTTTCTCGGCCACATCTGTCCAGGGGGATGCCATTCAGCAGACCAGACTGGACAATTGTAACAACAGACGCCAGCCTTCTAGGTTGGGGTGCCGTCTGGAATTCTCTGAAGGCTCAGGGACAATGGAGTCAGGAGGAGAGTCTCCTGCCAATAAACATTCTGGAATTGAGAGCAGTTCTCAATGCCCTCCTGGCTTGGCCCCAGTTGACAACTCGGGGGTTCATCAGGTTTCAGTCGGACAACATCACGACTGTAGCTTACATCAACCATCAGGGAGGGACAAGAAGCTCCCTAGCTATGATGGAAGTATCAAAGATAATTAGCTGGGCAGAGTCTCACTCTTGCCACCTGTCAGCAATCCACATCCCGGGAGTGGAGAACTGGGAGGCGGATTTCTTAAGTCGTCAGACTTTTCATCCGGGGGAGTGGGAACTTCATCCGGAGGTCTTTGCCCAAATACTTCGACGTTGGGGCAAACCAGAGATCTCATGGCGTCTCGACAGAACGCCAAGCTTCCTCGTTACGGGTCCAGATCCAGGGATCCAGGAGCAGTCCTGATAGATGCTCTGACAGCACCTTAAGACTTCAGGATGGCTTACGTGTTTCCACCCTTCCCGTTACTTCCTCGATTGATTGCCACACCTGCGTGGCCACGCAGGACTTGGTATGCAGACCTGGTGGACATGTCATCCTGTCCACCTTGGTCTCTACCTCTGAAACAGGACCTTCTGATACAGGGTCCCTTCAAACATCAAAATCTAACTTCTCTGAAGCTGACTGCTTGGAAATTGAACGCTTGATTTTATCAAGACGTGGGTTTTCTGAGTCAGTTATTGATACCTTAATACAGGCTAGGAAACCTGTTACCAGAAAGATTTACCATAAGATATGGCGTAAATACCTATATTGGTGTGAATCCAAAGGTTACTCTTGGAGTAAGGTTAGGATTCCTAGGATATTGTCTTTTCTACAAGAAGGTTTAGAAAAGGGTTTATCTGCTAGTTCATTAAAGGGACAGATCTCAGCTCTGTCCATTCTGTTACACAAACGTCTGTCAGAAGTTCCTGACGTCCAGGCTTTTTGTCAGGCTTTGGCCAGGATTAAGCCTGTGTTTAAAACTGTTGCTCCACCATGGAGTTTAAACCTTGTTCTTAATGTTTTACAGGGCGTTCCGTTTGAACCCCTTCATTCCATTGATATAAAGTTGTTATCTTGGAAAGTTCTATTTTTAATGGCTATTTCCTCGGCTCGAAGAGTCTCTGAATTATCAGCCTTACATTGTGATTCTCCTTATTTGATTTTTCATTCGGATAAGGTAGTCCTGCGTACTAAACCTGGGTTCTTACCTAAGGTAGTTACTATCAGGAATATCAATCAAGAGATTGTTGTTCCTTCTTTATGCCCAAATCCTTCTTCAAAGAAGGAACGTCTACTGCACAACCTGGATGTAGTCCGTGCTCTAAAATTTTACTTACAGGCAACTAAGGAATTTCGACAAACGTCTTCTCTGTTTGTCATTTACTCTGGGCAGAGGAGAGGTCAAAAAGCTTCCGCTACCTCTCTTTCTTTTTGGCTTCGTAGCATAATTCGTTTAGCTTATGAGACTGCTGGACAGCAGCCTCCTGAAAGAATTACAGCTCATTCTACTAGAGCTGTGGCTTCCACTTGGGCCTTCAAGAATGAGGCCTCTGTTGAACAGATTTGCAAGGCTGCAACTTGGTCTTCGCTTCATACTTTTTCCAAATTTGACACTTTTGCTTCATCGGAGGCTATTTTTGGGAGAAAGGTTCTTCAGGCAGTGGTTCCTTCTGTATAAAGAGCCTGCCTATCCCTCCCGTCATCCGTGTACTTTTGCTTTGGTATTGGTATCCCAGAAGTAATGATGACCCGTGGACTGATCACACTTAACAGAAGAAAACATAATTTATGCTTACCTGATAAATTCCTTTCTTCTGTAGTGTGATCAGTCCACGGCCCGCCCTGTTTTTAAGGCAGGTAAATATTTTTTAATTTATACTCCAGTCACCACTTCACCCTTGGCTTTTCCTTTCTCGTTGGTCCTTGGTCGAATGACTGGGAGTGACGTAGAGGGGAGGAGCTATATGCAGCTCTGCTGGGTGAATCCTCTTGCACTTCCTGTTGGGGAGGAGTAATATCCCAGAAGTAATGATGACCCGTGGACTGATCACACTACAGAAGAAAGGAATTTATCAGGTAAGCATAAATTATGTTTTTGCTATAGTAGCGCGGAGGGCGCTTTGGCTAAAATCTTGGTCGGCAGACGTGTCGTCCAAGACTAAGTTACTGAATATTCCTTTCAAGGGTAAGACCCTTTTTGGGTTGGAATTGAAGGAAATTATTTCAGACATCACTGGGGGTAAAAGCCATGCCCTCCCACAGGATAGGCCTTTTAAGGCTAAGAACAAGTCTAATTTTCGTTCCTTTCGCAATTTCAGGAACGGACCGGCTAATAACTCCACTGCCGCTAGACAAGAAGGTAACGCGGCCCAGCCCAAACCCGCTTGGAAGCCCATGCAAGGGTAAACAAACCAAGAAACCTGCTGCTGCTACCAAGACAGCATGAAGGGGTAGCCACCGATCCGGGACCGGATCTGGTAGGGGGCAGACTATCTCTCTTCGCTCAGGCTTGGGCAAGAGATGTTCTGGATCCCTGGGCACTAGAGATAGTTTCCAAGGGATACCTGTTAGAATTCAAGGGACTTCCTCCAAAGGGAAGGTTCCACCTGTCTCGCTTATCTTCAGACCATATAAAGAAACAGGCATTCTTACATTGTGTAAGAGACCTATCAAAGATGGGAGTGATAAACCCAGTCCCCTCCGGGGAACAAGGTCTAGGGTTTTACTCAAACCTGTTTGTGGTTCCCAAAAAAGAGGGAACTTTCAGGCCAATTCTGGATTTAAAGATATTAAACAAGTTCCTCAGAGTTCCATCCTTCAAGATGGAAACCATTCGGACAATCTTACCAACAATCCAGCAGGGTCAATTTTTGACTACCGTGGATCTGAAGGATACGTATCTGCATATCCCAATCCACAAATCTCATCATCAGTTCCTGAGGTTCGCCTTTCTGGACAAACATTACCAGTTTGTGGCTCTTCCATTCGGTTTAGCCACCGCTCCCAGAATTTTCACAAAGGTGCTAGGGTCCCTTCTAGCGGTCCTAAGACCGAGGGGCATCGCTGTAGCACCTTATCTAGACGTCATCCTAATCCAAGCGTCGTCTCTTTCCAAAGCGAGGGCTCATACAGACATTGTGTTGGCTTTTCTCAGATCTCACGGGTGGAAAGTGAACATAGAAAAAAGTTCACTGTCACCGTCCACAAGGGTTCCTTTTCTGGGAACAATAATAGATTCTGTGGAAATGAAGATCTTTCTCACAGACGTCAGAAAGACCAAGCTTCTAAAAGCTTGTCGAGTTCTTCACTCTATTCCTCAACCCTCCATAGCTCAATGCATGGAAGTAATAGGACTTATGGTCGCAGCAATGGATGTGTTTCCTTTTGCTCGGATTCATCTAAGACCATTACAGCTGTGCATGCTCAATCAGTGGAATGGGGACTATACAGACTTGTCTCCCCAAATTCAAGTAGACCAGGTAACCAGGGACTCACTTCTCTGGTGGTTGACCCAGGATCACCTGTCTCAGGGAATTAGTTTCCGCAGAACGGAGTGGGTCATCGTCACGACCGATGCCAGCCTCTTGGGGTGGGGCGCGGTCTGGGACTCTCTGAAAGCTCAGGGCCTATGGTCGTGTGAAGAGTCGCTTCTCCCGATAAACATTTTGGAACTAAGAGCTATATTCAATGCGCTCCTGGCTTGGCCTCAGCTAGCGGAAGCCAGGTTCATAAGATTTCAGTCGGACAACATAACGACTGTTGCGTACATCAATCATCAGGGGGGAACAAAGAGTTCCCTAGCGATGAAGGAAGTAACCAAGATAATCCAATGGGCAGAGAATCACTCCTGCCATCTATCTGCTATTCACATCCCAGGAGTAGACAACTGGGAGGCGGACTATTTGAGTCATCAGACTTTCCATCCGGGGGAGTGGGAACTCCATCCGGAGGTCTTTGTTCAGTTAACCCAATTATGGGGCATTCCAGACATGGATCTAATGGCGTCCCGTCAGAACTTCAAGATTCCTTGCTACGGGTCCAGATCCAGGGATCCCAAGGCGACTCTAGTGGATGCATTAGTGGCGCCTTGGTCGTTCAACCTAGCATATGTGTTTCCACCGTTTCCTCTCCTCCCCAGGCTCATAGCCAGGATCAAACAGGAGAAGGCCTCGGTGATTCTGATAGCTCCTGCGTGGCCACGCAGGACTTGGTATGCAGACCTGGTGAATATGTCATCGGCTCCACCATGGAAGCTACCTTTGAGACAGGACCTTCTAGTACAAGGTCCATTCGAACATCCCAATCTAGTTTCTCTGCAGCTGACTGCTTGGAAATTGAACGCTTGATTTTATCCGAGCGTGGGTTTTCAAATTCTGTGATTGATATTCTGGTCCAAGCCAGAAAACCTGTGACTAGAAGGATTTACCATAAAATATGGAAAAAATATATCTGTTGGTGTGAATCCAAAGGATTCTCCTGGAGTAAGATTAAAATTCCAAAGATTCTCTCCTTTCTCCAAGAAGGTTTGGATAAAGGATTGTCAGCTAGTTCTCTAAAAAGGACAGATTTCTGCATTATCCGTCTTGTTGCACAAACGACTGGCAGCTTTGCCAGATGTACAAGCTTTTGTTCAGGCTTTGGTTAGAATCAAGCCTGTTTACAGACCCATGACGGATTTACCATAAAATATGGAAAAAATATATCTGTTGGTGTGAATCCAAAGGATTCTCCTGGAGTAACATTAAAATTCCAAAGATTCTCTCCTTTCTCCAAGAAGGTTTGGATAAAGGATTGTCAGCTAGTTCTCTAAAAAGGACAGATTTCTGCATTATCTGTCTTGTTACACAAACGACTGGCAGCTGTGCCAGATGTACAAGCTTTTGTTCAGGCTTTGGTTAGAATCAAGCCTGTTTACAGACCCATGACTCCTCCTTGGAGTCTAAATTTAGTTCTTTCAGTTCTTCAAGGGGTTCCGTTTGAACCTTTACATTCCATAGATATTAAGTTACTATCTTGGAAAGTTGTGTTTTTGGTTGCTATTTCTTCTGCTAGAAGAGTTTCTGAATTATCTGCTTTGCAGTGTGATCCACCCTATCTGGTGTTCCATTCAGATAAGGTTGTTTTGCGTACTAAGCCTGGTTTTCTTCCAAAAGTTGTTTCCAACGAGAACATCAACCAGGAAATAGTTGTTCCTTCTTTGTGTCCGAATCCAGTTTCAAAGAAGGAACGTTGATTACACAATTTTAGATGTTGTTCGTGCTTTAAAGTTCTATTTAGAAACAACAAAAGATTTTAGACAAACCTCATCCTTGTTTGTCGTTTACTCTGGTAAGAGGAGAGGTCAAAAAGCTACTGCTACCTCTCTTTCTGGCTGAAAAGCATTATCCGCTTGGCTTATGAGATTGCCGGACGGCAGCCTCCTGACCGTATCACAGCTCACTCTACTAGGGCTGTGGCTTCCACATGGGCCTATAAGAACGAGGCTTCTGTTGACCAGATATGAAAGGCAGCGACTTGGTCTTCTCTGCACACTTTTGCCAAATTCTACAAATTTGATATTTTTGCTTCTTCGGAGGCTGTTTTTTGGGAGACAGGTTTTGCAAGCTGTGGTGCCTTCTGTTTAGGTAACCTAATTTGCTCCCTCCCTTCATCAGTGTCCTAAAGCTTTGGTATTGGTTCCCACAAGTAATGAAGTAATGGATGACGCCGTGGACCGGACACACCAATGTTGGAGAAAACAGAATTTATGCTTACCTGATAAATTACTTTCTCCAACGGTGTGTCCGGTCCACGGCCCGCCCTGGTTTTTTTAATCAGGTTGAAAAAATGTTTTTTCTTTATACACTACAGTCACCACGGCACCCTATAGTTTCTCCTTTTTCTCCTAACCGTCGGTCGAATGACTGGGGGGCGGAGCCAGAGGGGGAGCTATATGGACAGCTCTTGCTGTGTGCTCTCCTTGCCTTTCCCTTCTTTGGGAGAACATTTCCCACAAGTAATGGATGACGCCGTGGACCGGACACACCGTTGGAGAAAGTAATTTATCAGGTAAGCATAAATTCTGTTATATTTTTTTTTTTTTTTTTCTTTCAGCAGGCCCAGCAGATTCACAAATATACCATTTATAATTCATGGCATGTGTTATAGCTACGACAAACACTGTATAAAAATAAACTTAATTAGGGGTCTATAAAATAAGCTACATTATGGGTCTCTAGACATAACTTTTTTGTTTTTTTATTGTTCATATAACATATCCCATTTCAAAGCAAATGCCCATGTGTTGTGTTTGTGTTTTTATTTTTTCACATCTTCTTTCTAGCAGGCGATTCTCTTTCAAATGAAGGGTCTTGCAGTTTTGTTGCTATATAAAGGGAGCTGAAAGAGGGGTTTGAACACCCCCCCCCCAGCTCCCTTGCAGCTACGCTAAGCTTGCTGCGTTTGCCATCAGGTTAGGAGTGAGCGCTAATAACTGGTGGTTTGAAAGTAAACTGACACTACGAGCAATATGTATATTGGGATACAGAAACATTGCCCATAATTTTTGAGAAAGCGTTGCTAAACACGTGAAATGCGCCAGATGTATCAATTATTTTGGACCTTACTATCGCTAAACGCTGTTCTCTACCTTGTTGGGACTTTTTGGATTTAAGAGACTTTGGTACAACGGTGCCAGGTAAAGACTGGGCTCTGAGACGATGTGTTATCACCTATATACCTACTGATGGGTGAGCTCATCATTATCCTATTTATTTGAAGTGTTTTTGATTGGCGATCCACCTGTATGACGACAAGGGCTTGACCTGCGCCGATTGGTAGTGACATGGTTAAACTTGGGATCTGGATGAAACATTGATGTCCCACTCCTAGAAGTTAGGAGGCAGAAGAACATTTTTAGGAGCCAGCAGGGCTCTATTGCTTTATTTTTTTTTCCAATGCAGTCTTCCTTTAACTATGAATGTTTTGCAATCCTTGGTTGAATATCATATATTACTACGTAGTACTTAATATAGAGAAAATAACTCATTGTGTAAACCATTTACAAATCTAAACAAGTCAGAAGACTTGCTTTAAAACCAGAAACTCTCTGACTACACTGTTCCCAATGCAGCAAAGGAATCTGGGTAAGATATGCAAATGAGGTTCACAATGACTCACCTTTTTACTTTTAGCCTGCTTTTTAAAGACAGTTATTGAGTTATTTTCTCTATATTTTGTATTTAGTGGAGGATTTTAAACTCCCTTTTCGCCTCCCCATAATTTTAATTGTTGTTGAATTTCCCCCAGAAATGAACTTTAACAAGCAGTGATTTAACCTACTCCCAGCTGATGAGTGGCAAAACCATGAAACAGCTGTCCAGGGATTGGTCTAAATCACTGTACTAACCCTAGCTAAGCATTAAAGCTGTGTAATGCAGCAGTGCTATGGCATAAAGGGAAGTCTGTCTTAAAAAGCAGGCTAAAAGTAAAAAGGTGAGTCATTGTGAACCTCATTTGCATATCTTACCCAGATTCCTTTGCTGCATTGGGGACAGTGTAGTCAGAGAGTTTCTGGTTTTAAAGCAAGTCTTCTGACTTGTTTAGATTTGTAAATGGTTTACACAATGAGTTATTTTCTCTATATTTTGTATTTAGTGGAGGATTTTAAACTCAC
Source organism: Bombina bombina (assembly GCF_027579735.1). Classification (NCBI taxonomy): domain Eukaryota; kingdom Metazoa; phylum Chordata; class Amphibia; order Anura; family Bombinatoridae; genus Bombina; species Bombina bombina. The sequence goes on from NC_069504.1 coordinate 1,130,865,004, forward strand.
TTTTCGCCTCCCCATAATTTTAATTGTTGTACGTAGTACTTAGAAATTTGTTTGTCCCTTTAACTCAGCATTTCAACGGTAGTGTGTATGAAAGTGTGGTTGTCTGACGCTCACACACCTCTAATACTGTGCTGCATGCAAAGATAATTTACTGCATTTTTTTTTAACACTAATTTGTGTAAGCTCGATGACCACCTACCACTTCAATTAAATCTTTCTGCTGACAAACTATTGCTACTGTACCTATGACCCAACCACATGAAAATACATTGTTGTCTGGCTGAACCTGTTCCACAATATGAACTCCAACACCGCACCCCTTTTCACATTTTTAACCTACAACCTGATCTTCAACACTGCAGTTATCCCCCAATACCTAATTACCCCCTTGACAAAGCCCTCTTACCCCCTAAGGCTAATTATATGTACCACTGCCGCTGGCTTACCAACTTGGGAAGTCCATAACAACTTGGTCATCATGCAGTCAGGATGACATTTCATAGCATGCATTACTCCACACTGTAATACACCTACTTTTCATAAGTTGCAGGCTACCTGCCTCTTGAGTTCCTGCATTAAATACACAGCGCAGCAACTCGGGAGGCAGGTAGCGCTGGGAGGTGGAGACTCATGAGGCCATGGGGAGAAAAAAGATGCAAACCTAAAAATAAATTAAAATAGTGCAGGTTTTTAAAACTAAAAATACTGGCTGACAGCTGTGCACACTTACCAAAGCGGTGTGCCCTTAGTTAGAAAAAGGTGCAAGTGTACTCGCCTTAAGGGAATAGTGTTCGCGACCCAGTAAACATGGTGTCGCGACCTATGGTTTGCTGTGTAATTGACAAGAACTGTGTAGAGCAGAACTAAGTTTCTAGGAGTAATTGAGAAGATGTATTGGGAGGCCAGGCATTTACCCTTCACTCAAATTTCTGCCTCACCAAGGAATCTGTTAAACACAGTTACTAAAGGGACAGTCAAGTCAAAATTTCATGATTTAAATAGGGCATGTCCTTTTAAACCACTTTCCAATTTACTTTTATCTTCAATTTACTTTGTTCTTTTGGTATTCTTTGTTGAAAGCTAAACCCAAGTAGGCTCATATACTAGTTTCTAAGCCCTTGAAGGCCGCCTCTTATCTCAGTGCATTTTGGTAGTTTTACACTGCTTGGCAGCGTTTAATTCATGTGTGCCATATAGATAACCTTGTACTCACTCCCGTGGAGTTACTTATAAATTGGCACTGATTTGCTAAAATGCAAGTCTGTCAAAAGAATTGAAATAAAGGGGCAGTCTGCAGAGGCTTAGATACAAGGTTATCACAGAGGTAAAAAGTTTATTACTATAACAGTCTTGGTAATAAAGGGATTATCTATCCTTGTGTGTGATTTTTTTTTTTTTTTTTTTAACAATAAAAATTCTAAAGTAGACCATTTTTAATGAGACATTTCAGATTATTAGTGATTTAACCCGTAAACGTGTAGTTTTGGGGATGCAGATCTACTGCTTTAGTATATTTACACCTATGACAATAATAATCATATCTAATTTCTTTATATCCGTTAATGAAAGGCAGGAATTATGAGAACAGAATAGAAGGCAATATTCAAATAAAGGTTTGGTTTAAAGAAAAAATAAATCCAGGGACCATGTATCGCCCCTTGGAACAGGATAAAACCTTTTAATGCATGAGAAGTTAACTGAAAATAAATCATTTTTGAAGCATTGTAACCTCCAGACGACCCACCTGTTGCTATAATATGTGCAGCTGCACGCTTGCAGACTCTGAGGTTTGTCCTGAAGGTGACAAATCTAATCCTTTCACGTAATTCAGTCAGTGCTTACGCATTGGAAACTAGGCTTTAAGAAGATTTTAGTTACTTCTAATAACCAGCTAATCTCACAAAAGTCAGTACACCCCTCACATTTATGTAAATATTTTATTATATCATTTTGTGACAACACTGAAGAAATGACACTTTGCTACAATGTAAAGTAGTGAGTGTACAGCCTGTATAACAGTGTAAAGTAGTGAGTGTACAGCCTGTATAACAGTGTAAAGTAGTGAGTGTACAGCCTGTATAACAGTGTAAAGTAGTGAGTGTACAGCCTGTATAACAGTGTAAATTAGTGAGTGTACAGCCTGTATAACAGTGTAAAGTAGTGAGTGTACAGCCTGTATAACAGTGTAAAGTAGTGAGTGTACAGTCTGTATAACAGTGTAAATTAGTGAGTGTACAGCCTGTATAACAGTGTAAAGTAGTGAGTGTACAGCCTGTATAACAGTGTAAAGTAGTGAGTGTACAGTCTGTATAACAGTGTAAAGTAGTGAGTGTACAGTCTGTATAACAGTGTAAAGTAGTGAGTGTACAGCCTGTATAACAGTGTAAAGTAGTGAGTGTACAGTCTGTATAACAGTGTAAAGTAGTGAGTGTACAGTCTGTATAACAGTGTAAAGTAGTGAGTGTACAGTCTGTATAACAGTGTAAATTAGTGAGTGTACAGCCTGTATAACAGTGTAAAGTAGTGAGTGTACAGCCTGTATTACAGTGTAAATTTGCTGTCCCCTCAAAATAACTCAACACACAGCCATTAATGTCTAAACCGTTGGCAACAAAAGTGAGTACACCCCTAAGTGGAAATATCCAAATTGGGCACAATTAGCCATTTTCCCTCCCCGGTGTCATGTGACTCGTTAGTGTTACAAGGTCTCAGGTGTGAATGGGGAGCAGGTGTGTTAAATTTGGTGTTATCGCTCTCACACTCTCTCATACTGGTCACTGGAAGTTTAACATGGCACCTCATGGCAAAGAACTCTCTGAGGATCTGAAAAAAAGAATTGTTCTACGTAAAGATTGCCTAATCTATAAGAAGATTGCCAAGACCCTGAAACTGAGCTGCAGCACGGTGGGCAAGACCATACAGCGGTTTCACAGGACAGGTTCCACTCAGAACAGGCCTCGCTATGGTCAAAGAAGTTGAGTGCACGTGCTCAGCATCATATCCAGAGGTTGTCTTTGGGAAATAGACAAATGAGTGCTGCCAGCATTGCTGTAGAGGTTGAAGGGGGGGGGGGGGGTAGTTTGTCTGTCAGTCAGTGCTCAGACCAGTGCTGGAAAAAAATGGTGGAGATACAAAATATTGACATTTTCACTTAGGGCTGTACTCACTTTTGTTGCCAACGGTTTAGACATTAATGGCTGTGTGTTGAGTTATTTTGAGGGGACAGCAAATTTACACTGTTATACAGACTGTACACTCACTACTTTACACTGTTATACAGGCTGTACACTCACTACTTTACACTGTTATACAAGCTGTACACTCACTACTTTACACTGTTATACAGACTGTACACTCACTACTTTACACTGTTATACAGACTGTACACTCACTACTTTACACTGTTATACAGGCTGTACACTCACTACTTTACACTGTTATACAGACTGTACACTCACTACTTTACACTGTTATACAGGCTGTACACTCACTACTTTACACTGTTATACAGGCTGTACACTCACTACTTTACACTGTTATACAGGCTGTACACTCACTACTTTACACTGTTATACAGGCTGTACACTCACTACTTTACACTGTTATACAGGCTGTACACTCACTACTTTACACTGTTATACAGGCTGTACACTCACTACTTTACACTGTTATACAGGCTGTACACTCACTACTTTACACTGTTATACAGGCTGTACACTCACTACTTTACACTGTTATACAGGCTGTACACTCACTACTTTACACTGTTATACAGGCTGTACACTCACTACTTTACACTGTTATACAGGCTGTACACTCACTACTTTACACTGTTATACAGGCTGTACACTCACTACTTTACACTGTTATACAGGCTGTACACTCACTACTTTACATTGTAGCAAAGTGTCATTTCTTCAGTGTTGTCACATGAAAAGATATAATAAAATATTTACATAAATGTGAGGGGTGTACTCGCTTTTGTGAGATACTGTATATGTGTATGTGTGTATGATCTCTATCAACTATTTCTGTAAATTTACACAAACCATTTGCACAGCTATTTACAACTTTATGCCAGAGTGCTAACTGTCTGTTTTTATTTGTTTTCTCTTTAAGGCTTATAGCACGACAGCTTGCCAAAATCCACGCCATCCATGCCCACAATGGTTGGATACCAAAATCCAATATGTGGTTAAAGATGAGAAAATATTTCTCCCTTATTCCTACAGAATTTGAAGATGAGAAAGTCAATAACCGGTATTTGTCGCCCCCCCCCCCCATATACTTTACAAATGAACGATTTTGTGTGTGACTTTGTATGCTAAACATACTTTTTTTTTTTTTTTCACTAAGGTTTCTGCAGGATGTTCCAAATTCTCAAGTTCTAGAAGCAGAGATGACCTGGATGAAGGACGTTTTGTCCAATTTAGGTTCACCTGTGGTACTTAGTCACAATGACCTGTTGTGTAAGAACATAATCTACAATGAAAAACAAGGTAGGTCGCAGGAATGCCTTCCGTAAGTACAGAGCTTTTTGCTTTTACATATGTTCATTGCTAAAAGTTTAGATAGTCTTAGTCTGCTTTTGAACTGTGTATTGCTTGGATATTTCCTTTGTAAGTAGGGAAATTTAATATTTATCTTATTTCCAAATTTAAAAAAAATGTATGGACGTATCGGTATTTTAATATACTGTTTATCACGTGAACTGTATTTCAAGGCTTGAAAAGTGTACTTAAATGCACCCCCACCATCAGACACAACAGAATACAGTTACTGGTTAAAAGCAAGTATAAAGTTCTGGAACAGTTTTCTAACATCCGGTAATACTGCTGATATTCTCACTAAGCCATTGTATGAGAGTTGTGTACAAACTGATAACCGGTGTATTTTATAAACAAAACAGTCTTGTAGTCACTATTAAAATGTTTGTTGTGTAAAAATACTAAATACTAATGTTATTAGTACTAGTATTAATAGTGAAATAATATCACTAATGCCAAATACTACTGTTATTAGTACTAGTATTAATAGTGAATTAAATCACTAATACTAAAAAAAACCTGCTAGATCTGCTGTTTTTTACTGAATGAAGAGCCTGGTTAACCCAATTAAAAAGCTAAGATGATGCAGGAAATTGAAAACCTAAATTTTGATAATTCTGCCCCATATAAAATCTGTTCATCTTTAAAGGTATGAAATAAACATATGAGTGTGATAATAGAATTCTGTAATGTTTTATTGCTTCACTATAAGTTTGTGTAATATTGTGATTACGTGGCACATTCAATTAGTGTTTAATACTAATAACCTCAGTTAAAGGGAAATCTTGAAAGAAAATATTTTTGTGTTTTATGTCACTTTAAGGACATGAAATTGCATCTTGGCTAAGAATAGCGTTTGGAAACTATAAGGTTAACGTGTCTTTTGGAATTGCAGATTGCCTCTCTGCTGTACAAAGGGACCGGTGAAGCTTGTTTGATACTTTGCACCCCTTATTGTGTTCAGATCATTTTAGGGTAATTGATAGAATGATTTTCTGTTCTAAAAAGTCTGCTGTTTTTTATTAAAATTTTCAGTTCCATCTCCCTTTTAAATATCCGAGTTCGAACATGAATTGCGAGTTTGTTCCCAAACGCCAAAAGCTGAATTCTGGTCTGCTTACAGGCATCTTTATGGACGATTTGAAGCTGCGGCCTCATGGAAAGCGTACTTTGTTTTTTCCATTTATTATAGCAGTTCAGTTGGTGTAGGTCTTTCTAAACTGCAGTTCCTTGTTCCAACCCCCAAATACAAAAACATCTTAAGAATTGTATTAAAACTGCAATTTATTTGGACAAAAGAAAAATAATTATAGAGCAGCTCTGCTTTAATACAGTTAACAATTCTCATCTTTCAATTGTTTAATGGAGACCGTTTTAGTATTTATGTCCTAAACCTCTGCTAAACTGTGGAAATGTATGTTAGCTGTTAAATGTATCTTTTAAAGATATTATCTCCTTGACACAATAAAATACTTGTGTCTTGTTGGTTTTGGCGATCATCATCCTTTGCTTTTTAATGTGGATATTCATCCTTTACTTATAGACTTTTTTTTATTTAACTAAGCTTTTTTTTTTTTGCTTTGGGAAAACAAAATACTTATACACAATATTATTTCAATATTGTTTTATTATATATTTAATCTTCATGTTCAGCAAGAATTTTTTAATTTTAATGAAGATTTAATTTCCTCCTATCTAGATACATTTCAGTCTTATCCTAAGTAAAATCTCTTTTTAAAGGGATATTCCGGTGAAAATTTAAACGCACCTAGATGAATTCCATTTTTGAATACAAACATATATGCAATATACATGTATTGGTAAATATGTTTCTAGTAAAAGTTATTAGTTTTAGTGTTAACATTTTTTTCTGCATGTGAAGCATAGCTAGATATTCTCAGTGCAGCAGCATTTTATATATTGCAGCTGCTCAGAGCGCCAGTGGGGCTTGTATCATGTCCGCAATTAACAAACATGGGCCTAGATTTAGAGTTGGGCGGTAGCCGTGAAAACCAGCGTTAGAGGCTCCTAACGCTGGTTTTAGGCTACCGCCGGTATTTGGAGTCAGTCAGGAAAGGGTCTAACGCTCACTTTGCAGCCGCGACTTTTCCATACCGCAGATCCCCTTACGTCAATTGCGTATCCTATCTTTTCAATGGGATTTTTCTAACGCCGGTATTTAGAGTCGTTGCTGAAGTGAGCGTTAGAATTCTAACGATAAAACTCCAGCCGCAGAAAAAAGTCAGGAGTTAAGAGCTTTCTGGGCTAACGCCGGTTTATAAAGATCTTAACTACTGTGCTCTAAAGTACACTAACACCCATAAACTACCTATGTACCCCTAAACCGAGGCCCCCCCACATCGCCACACTCTATAAAAATTTTTTAACCCCTAATCTTCCGCTATGTACACTGCCGCCAACTAAGTTACCCCTATATTATATTTATTAACCCCTAATCTGCCCCCCACAACGTCGCCTACACTTATTAACCCCTAATCTGCCGAGCAGACCGCACCGCTATTATAATAGTTATTAACCCCTAATCCGCCTCACTCCCGCCTCAATAACCCTATAATAAATAGTATTAACCCCTAATCTGCCGATCGGAGCTCACTGCTACTCTAATAAATTTTTTAACCCCTAAAGCTAATTTTAACCCTAACACCCCCCTAAGTTAAATATAATTTTATTCTAACGAAATAAATTAACTCTTATTAAATAAATTATTCCTATTTAAATCTAAATACTTACCTGTAAAATAAACCCTAATATAGCTACTATATAGATTATAATTATATTATAGCTATTTTAGGATTTATATTTATTTTACAGGTAACTTTGTATTTATTTTAACCAGGTACAATAGCTATTAAATAGTTAATAACTATTTAATAGCTAAAAATAGTTAAAATAATTTCAAAATTACCTGTAAAATAAATCCTAACCTAAGTTACAATTAAACCTAACACTACACTATCAATAAATTAATTAAATACAATTCCTACAAATAAATACAATGAAATAAACTAACTAAAGTACGAAAAATAAAAAAGAACTAAGTTACAAAAAATAAAAAAATATTTACAAACATTAGAAAAATATTAAAACAATTTTAAACTAATTACACCTACTCTAAGCCCCCTAATAAAATAACAAAGACCCCCAAAATAAAAAATGCCCAACCCTATTCTAAATTAAAAAAGTTCAAAGCTCTTTTACCTTACCAGCCCTGAACAGGGCCCTTTGCGGGGCATGCCCCAAAGAATTCAGCTCTTTTGCCTGTAAAAAAAAACATACAATACCCCCCCCCCCCCCAACATTAAAACCCCCCTTAAATAAACCTAACACTAAGCCCCTGATGATCTCCCTACCTTGTCTTCACCTCACCGGGTCCCGATCTGTCCAGAAGAGCCTCCGATGTCTTGATCCAAACCCAAGCGAGGGGCTGAAGAGTGACGTCCATCCTCGGGCTGAAGTCTGGATCCAAGCGGCGGCTGAAGTCGGAAGTCCATCAGGATGAAGTCTTCTATCAAGCCGCATCTTCAATCTTTCTTCTGGAGCGGAGCCATCTTCTTTCCAACCGACGCGGATCCAACCTCTTCAACCGACGCCTACTCGTCGAATGACAGTTCCTTTAAATGACGTCATCCAAGATGGCGTCCCTCGAATTCCGATTGGCTGATAGGATTCTATCAGCCAATCGGAATTCGAGGGACGCCATCTTGGATGACGTCATTTAAAGGAACCGTCATTCGGCGAGTAGGCGTCGGTTGAAGAGGTTGGATCCGCGTCGGTAGTAAAGAAGATGGCTCCGCTCCGCTTCAGAAGAAAGAAGATTGAAGATGCGGCTTGATAGAAGACTTCATCCCGATGATGGACTTCCGACTTCAGCCGATGATGGATTTCTTCAGCCGCCGCTTGGATCCAGACTTCAGCCCGAGGATGGACGTCACTCTTCAGCCCCCCGCTTGGGCTTGGATCAAGACATCGGAGGCTCTTCTGGACAGATCGGGACCCGGTGAGGTGAAGACAAGGTAGGGAGATCATCAGGGGCTTAGTGTTAGGTTTATTTAAGGGGGGTTTGGGTTAGATTAGGGGTATGTGGGTGGTGGGTTGTAATGTTGGGGGGGTATTGTATGTGTTTTTTTACAGGCAAAAGAGCTGAATTCTTTGGGGCATGCCCCGCAAAGGGCCCTGTTCAGGGCTGGTAAGGTAAAAGAGCTTTGAACTTTTTAAATTTAGAATAGGTTAGGGCATTTTTTATTTTGGGGGGCTTTGTTATTTTATTAGGGGGCTTAGAGTAGGTGTAATTAGTTTAAAATTGTTGTAATATTTTTCTAATGTTTGTAAATATTTTTTTATTTTTTGTAACTTAGTTCTTTTTTATTTTTCGTACTTTAGTTAGTTTATTTCATTGTATTTATTTGTAGGAATTGTATTTAATTAATTTATTGATAGTGTAGTGTTAGGTTTAATTGTAACTTAGGTTAGGATTTATTTTACAGGTAATTTTGTAATTATTTTAACTAGGTAACTATTAAATAGTTCTTAACTATTTAATAGCTATTGTATCTGGTTAATATAATTACAAAGTTGCCTGTAAAATAAATATTAATCCTAAAATAGCTATAATATAATTATAATTTATATTGTAGCTATATTAGGATTTATTTTACAGGTAAGTATTTAGCTTTAAATAGGAATAAGTTATTTAATAAGAGTTAATTTATTTCGTTAGATAAAAATTATATTTAACTTAGGGGGGGGTTAGGGTTAGAATTAGCTTTAGGGGTTAATACATTTATTAGAATAGCGGTGAGCTCCAGTCGGCAGATTAGGGGTTAATGTTTGAAGTTAGGTGTCGGCGATGTTAGGGAGGGCAGATTAGGGGTTAATACTATTACTTATAGGGTTATTGAGGCGGGAGTGAGGCGGATTAGGGGTTAATAAGTGGAGGCAACGTTGTGGGGGGCAGATTAGGGGTTAATTAATTTAATATAGGGGTTGGCGGTGTTAGGGGCAGCAGATTAGGGGTACATAGGGATAATGTAAGTAGCGGCGGTTTACGGAGCGGCAGATTAGTGGTTAAAAAAAATATGCAGGTGTCAGTGATAGCGGGGGCGGCAGATTAGGGGTTAATAAGTGTAAGGTTAGGGGTGTTTAAACTCGGGGTACATGTTAGTGTTAGGTGCAGACGTAGGAAGTGTTTCCCTATAGAAAACAATGGGGCTGCGTTAGGAGCTGAATGCGGCTTTTTTGCAGGTGTTAGGTTTTTTTTTCAGCTCAAATGGCCCCATTGTTTTCTATGGGGGAATCGTGCACGAGCACGTTTTTGAAGCTGGCCGCTTCCGTAAGCACCGCTGGTATCTAGAGTTGCAGTGGCGTTAAATTATGCTCTACGCTCCCTTTTTGGAGCCTAACGCACTGAAAACCCAGCCATTCTGTGAACTCTAAATACCAGCGGTATTTAAAAGGTGCGTGGAAAAAAAGCATGTGTAGCTAACGCACCCCTTTGGCCGCAGAACTCTAAATCTAGGCGTGAGTCATTACCAGAAGGTAACAAGAACCTTAGGCTGTCTGAGCAAGTGCTGTGTTTAAAATGCTGGTGCACGGTGCATACTTAGATACACATTTGAAACCGCTATAGCTTTTATTAGAAGCATTTTTGCTAATACCTGTATATTCCTGAAATACATCTGTGGATTCCAGTTTGATCTGGAATGTCCCTTTAAACATTAGACATTTTGTTTTTGGTCTGATTTCTACTAATCTTCTTTTGTATTTTGCAGCATTAAGAGCAAGGACTATTCAATCCTTTAACACTTTTTTTTTTTAGAGCCGATCTTGGCTTTTCAGCAGTACACAGAACATATTAGTAAGAAACAGGTAAACTTTGCCCCATGTCCTAGGGTTACAGTGCTGAGCACAACAACAATTTTAAAAAGATTTAAATTGACTTTGAATACACAAAGTATTGTTAGACGCTTTAATTCAAATGCCTTTTATTTATTTTTTCATTACTGACCAACAAATGCAGGTAAAGTCCCCTTTGGGAGCCACAAGCCTTGCAGCTTCTCAGCAGGAGACAGCTGGTCTTTTAGTTTTATGCTGTCACACAACTGACACTGCCATATTCTGCTCGGGCTCTGCAAGACTTTTGGTTTTTTCTTGAGTCTGACTTTATCTATGTGTTTAACACATTTGCTTAGGGTCATTAATGCAAAAATGATTTTTGTGTTGGTATATCCCTTTTGAAGGGACATTCTTCTCAAAGCATTCTTTAAATTCCTATGGAGTTTTTTTTTTTTTTTTTTTAAATGGTACTTATTAACAGCATTATTTTACTTACTGAATACTTCACACTCAGTGGACATCTAGTATTCTGGTATTAATGGGGTAAAGTGACTCTCTTGTTGTCTTGGAGGACACCAGGGCTTCTATATGTTTCATACGTTTGCCTTTAAGGTTTTCTTGTCTATATGTGAACCAACTTGTAATGTGAAAGAAGAGGTCATGTTACCAAGTAAACTGAAAAAAAACTTCATGTCACTTTTTTTTTTTTTTTTGAGTGCATTTTTTTTTTTTTCTTCTAGTTTTGGTGAAATTATATTTAGTTACTATTTGGGCTTGTTTGAAAAGCTTACCTGCATGAAGGAAAACTGTGGTACAAAGGTTTTTAGGAGTATGTTAAACTGGTAATGTTTTTTTAAATCTGAAGAAAAAAACAACTGGATTAAAGGGACATGAAACCCAAATTTTTACTTTCATGATTTAGAAAGAGCATGCAGTTTTAAACAACTTCTCTAATTTACTTTATTCTTTTGATATTCTTAGCTGAAAAGCATATCTAGATAGGCTCAGTAGCTGCTGATTGGTTGCTGCACAAAGATGCCTCGTGTGATTGGCCCTCCCATGTTCATTGCTCTTTCTTCAACAAAGGATATCTAAACAATGAAGCAAATTAGATAATAGAAGTACATTGGAAAGTTGTTTAAAATTGTATTCTCTACCCGAATCATGAAAGAAAAAAATTGGGTTTAGTGTCCCTTTAAAGACCTACTTAACTGGGCATCATATTAATGAGTGGGGGAGGGAGACATTTCTTTTAGACATTTCTTCCTCGACTTTTACTGTAAAAGGGTTACAGAGCAAATGCAAGTATCCAAGAAAGTTTTCTTACCCAAACTGGGAGCAGGAATGAGGAGGGAAATACGTAAAAAGATTAACTAATTATCCTTAGTGACTTTCATTTAATACTTAAGAACTTTAAATACATCCAACGTGAGACTATTGATGAGGAACATGGGCTGAGAACTTCTGTTGGGCCACATTGGGGTCATGTTTGGGCGATAGGTCAAAGGAGAGGTGCTCTGAAATCTGTCAGGGCGTCTTCCTACTTCATAAAGGAATGCACTTTTATACCCCACTAGTACCAGAATACTATCTCTACAGATAGTGTGTATTATTTATCAACTCGCTAAATGTGTTCTGTAAAGATCATATAATTGTACCTCCTGTATCCCAAAACTGCTTAGTTAAATGTTCTAAAAACCATCAAACTTAAAAATGCAAATAAACCTGAAATATGTAATGTCGGCTTTGATAATTCATGTAAAGGTTGAGTTCCACTTAAAATTCTGGGTTGTAAGGATGGTGAAATGCAGAACTTTTAACCAGTAAAGTTTTGTGTCTTGTAAAATGTGAGTGCCAAATTTTCTTCATCTGCTGCAGATTAGGTTTGCCTTTGTAGCTGCCCTGTGGCGGCGTGCTCGATGCCTCTTAAACGCACTGACTGGAGGTTTTATCGCATCACATGTTCACATGCGTCTCCCCCACAGGAGAGCACATACCCTGGTAACAACCTCTTGTTAGCAATGTCTTAATGTTTGTAATATAACAATGCACACAATATTATGTCTTAAAATCTTTATTTAAGGATCTAAACCCAGTGCATCAATTCTATAACAAAGCTTAAAGTATTTTAGTAATTGGGCCGATACCCTTCATATTACATTGTAATATTACAGTGTCTTTACCAAAACTAGGAATTATGTATTTCTAGAAGTGCCGTCTGCTTTAGCATAATGCAGCTATATAGGTATTGACTGTGAATTTTACTGACCTCAGCTTTTTAATTCAACCAATAATATAAAAGATACCTTACGTTAAATTAGTTCATTTTAGACCCGTTCTTTAATATGTATTTCTCCCCTTCTTGGTGGCTGAGAACGTTTGCTGAAACGTTACTATCCATTGGGTCATTTTCTTCAGGTTTGGATGGTATTTTCTGAAAATCTGACCTCTTATCTCCTGGACGTTCATGTGTTATTTTCATGTCGACTTTTTGCAGATATGCTGCATCACTCAATTGACTTAGCACATGGATAAGATGACCCTTAAGTTCACCATTGTTTCATTTTAATTTTTTAAAATGTGAGCCCTCCTGGAGAAATCTGCAGTGTGGCCACCCATTTAAAGGGACAAAATACCCATATGCTAAATCACTTCAAAGTGATGGAGCAGAATTATAAAAAAAAGCTGTCAAGAAAATATCACCTAAACATCTTTATATAAAAAATGAAGATATTTTACCTAATTTCTTCAGCTCACAATAGTAAGTGCTCTTTGAACAGTTATCCTTAAGCTACTGTCAGATGTATGGTGGGAAAATGCAGCCAATTGGCTTCATCAGAAGCTCTTGTCATACTTTGCTGTAATCTCATGAGATGTCATATTAAACTTGCTTAAACTTGAGGAGGGAAATAACATGCACATGCCAGATGCACGCTCCCTTGCAAGTCCTACGACTAGCATTCTGATTGGCTGCTTAAAGTTCCTTTACAATGGGATGTAGCTACTAATGAAAGTTTGATCTAAAGTATCTTCCTTTTTTACATAGAAATTTTCAGGTGAGAGATTATTTTCCACATTTTAGAGCTATGCTGCATCACTTTAAAGTGCTTCAACTTTTCGATATCCCGTCCCTTTTTTTTTTTTAATAAGGTTGGAAAATCTTGTTTGAAGTATACTTATAGTATACTGCATACCAGGGCTGTATAGTCTAAAGTAGTTTTAAAGCAATTTCTAATATTTAAATGCCTTGTCTTCCTTATTTGGCATCTTTTACACTCTACAGAGCCATAACATAATTATTATTATTGGGTCACCATAAATATTTAATTTAAAATCCTATTATATTAGAATAGGAATGTTACAAGAAGAAGAAAATAAAACATTTCTTTCCTAAGACATGGAGAGTCCACAACGTCATTCCAGTTACTAGTGGGATATTCACTCCTGGCCAGCAGGAAGAGGCAAAGAGCAGCACCCCAGCAAAGCTGTTAAGTGTCACTTCCCTTACCCATAAACCCCAGTCATTCTCTTTGCCTCTGTCAATGGAGGACGTGAAGTTGGTGTCTGAAGACTTTATTCCTTTTTTGGGTTCTTTTCCCTGCAAGCAAGGATTTGGGTTTAGCTGTGTCCACATCAATCTCTTGAGTAAGAGTAGCAGTTGGAAAACAAAGCAAGGACCACCTCACCACTTTCTAACCTATTTGCTGCCCTCGGTATAGAAAGCCAGAGTTTATTACACTGCTCTTTCTTTTTCTACATGTCTCTGTAAGGAGTGTGTCCTTTCACGTCTTGTGAGCTGTCTTCCTGCCCGACAGCTAGATTTGCAGGTAAGTGCTTTTGTCTTCTAGGTACTGGAGACTTGCACTATCTAATTTAATTCTGCATTAATTGTTAAGGCACACTGTAATCCTTTAGGGAGGATTCATTTGGGGCAGTATGCAGGCACTATTCGTATGTGAGGAGACTAGGGGTTAACGGCTTCCTTTAGTTTTATGGGATGGCTAAAGGTCTTTTTTGAGGGACTGTTTAAACGGCTACTTTCCATTTCTTGTTTCAAAGTAGAATCGCATGCTTTTTCTTTAATGCGCAGTTTTTCTTTTATACCGATAACGTGATCTTCCGCTTGTAGCTTTGAGCGGAGCGGCGTCATTTTGTGCATTTCTCTTCAGTTGCGGCTGTGCGGTTATCGTCTGGCTGATTGGAGAGTCCTAAATTTGTGCAGGTTATGGTAGGGGACCACAGCTTCTAAGGTGTATTTTATTTTCAATTTGTTTAACTCTTTGAAGGTCTATCCTTCTTAAAGCGACATTCCTTACGTTTTGGGTACTTTATCTGCTATGGATAATAATAGTAGTCTGTTCCTTTTGATAAATGCTTATGTTTGTAGGCTCAAAATGTATTGCCTATGCAATTTTTTGTTCCTCATGTTTAGAAAAGACCTTAAAATGTAAAGATAAATGACTTGTTTCCAAGCCTAATGTCTCTCAGAATGAGGCTGTTCAGGCAATGCCACAACTTTCTTTTCAAATGTCCCAAGCCTCAATAGCTTCACATACAGTGCCCTGCAGTTACTCTCAGACTCCTGGAGGAGTGTATTTGCCAAAAGATTTTGCTGCACATATATCTTCTGCGGCTTTATCTGCTTTTCTCATGCTGGGGAAGCGCAAGAGGAAATTTAAAACCATTTTTCTAATAGTAAGGTGTCTGTCCCATCTGCTGCTTTGAAGGTTGACCTCCCCCCATAGGTCTGAGGAGGAGGATACCTCAGTAGCTTCTGAGGGTGAAATCTCAGATTATGACAGTATAAATCCTTTGTCTGATTCTGAAGAAGTGAACTTCAGATTTAAGCCTTTGTTTACTTCTAAAGGTGGTACTGGCTACGTTCGACGACTTCGATTCTTCTGTCAACTCTAAAAAATACTATGATGTTCCTTCATCTGTGGAAGTATCCCCTGTTCCAGACCGTGTGTCGAGATCATTGCACAGGAATGGGATAAGCCAGGGATTCCTTTTTCCCTGTCTTTAAAAAGATGTTTCCTGTTGCTGACTCCATTTGGGACTCATGGTATACTGTGCCTAAGGTAGAAGGGACTATTTCTACTCTGGCCAAGAGAACCACAATTCCTATAGAGGATAGCTGTTCTTTTAAGGATCCTATGATCTACAATGGCAACCTGCAGTTTGTATTGCCACTGCAACAAGTACAGCATCTTATTGGTGTTGATGCTTTGTCCAAATTTATTTTAGAGGAGTCTATTTGAGAACCTTAATCCTATCTTGAATCTCCTCTAACTGGCCAATTCCTTTATCTCTGATGCCAACATGCAAGTCATTAGACTAGGAGCCAAGATGTCTGGCTTCACTGTTCTAGCCCGCAGGGCTTTGTGGCTTAGATCTTGGTCAGCTGATGTTACCCCAAAGTCCAAGCTCCTGTCACTACCTTATAAGGGTAAGACCTTGTTTGGTCCTGGTCTGGCAGAGATAATTTCTGAAATTAGGGGTGGAAAGGGGTCCTTTTTACCATAAGACGAGAAAAGAAGACCTGATGGATGTCAAAGTTCTAATTTTCGCTCCTTTCGTAACTTCAAGGGTCAAAAGTCTTCCTCTCCCTCCTCAAAGCTGGGGCAGTTCAAGTCCTCTTGGGGACCCAATCAGACTTGGAATAAGAGGAAGCAATCCGAGAAGACTTCATCTGAGACTGTCCAGCATGAAGGGTCTGCCCCCGGTCCAGGATTGGATCAAGTGGAGGGGGCAGCCTTTCCTTGTTTTGACAAGTTTGGATATGCAATGTCCCAGACTCTTGGGCTGTAGACATATTATCTCAGGGTTACACAATAGATTTCAAGATTTGTCCTCCCAGGGGCAGATTCCTCCTCAAGATTATCTGCAGATCAGGTAAAAAGATGCATTCTTTAGCTGCGTTCAGGACCTTTCACCCCTGGGAGTTATTGTTCCTGTCCCAGTAAGAGAACCGGGTTTAGGATTCTATTCAAATCTGTTTGTAAGGTCCCAAGAAAGCGGGAACTTTTCGACCCATTTTAGACCTAAAGTGTCAACAAGTTTCTCAAAGTACCGTCCTTTAAAATGGAAACCATTCTTCCTTTGTCCAAGAGGGTCAGTTCATGACGACCATAGACCTGAAGGACGCGTATCTTCATGTTCCCATCCACAGGGATCATCACCAGTTCCTGAGATTTGCTTTTCTAGACAAGCACTCAATTTGTTGCTCTTCTGTTTGGGCTTGCCACAGTTCCCAGAATTTTCACAAAGGTTCTGGGGGCTCTCTTGGCAGTTGTCAGGTCTCAGGGAATTGCGGTGGCGCCTTACCTGGACGACATATTGGTTCAGGCACCATCTTTTCAAATGGCAAACCCATACAGAGATCTTGTTGTCTTTTCTACGTTCCCATGGATGGAAACTGAATCTGGAGAAGAGTTCCCTTGTTCCAACTACAAGGGTGTGTTTCTTGGGGACCATCATAGATTCCCTATCTATGAAGATTTTTCTGACGGTCAGAAAATCCAAACTTCTCTCCTCTTGCCTGGCTCTCCAGTCTACGGTTCGGCCATCATTGGCTCAATGCATGGAGGTAATTGGTCTGATGGTCGCTTCCATGGACATCATTCCCTTTGCTCGATTCCATTTGAGAGCTCTGCAATTATGCATGCTTAGACAATGGAATGGAGACCATTCAGATTTGTCTCAGAAGTTAGATCTGGACCAGTTGACAAGAGACTCTTTAGTGGTGGATTTCTCAGGATCATCTGTCTCAGGGCACATGCTTCCGGAGACCCTCCTGGGTGATTGTGACCATGGACGCCAGCCTGCTAGGCTTGTGAGCAGTCTGGAACTAGTTAAAGGCTCAGGGCCTATGGACTCAGGAGGAGCCTTATCTCCCCATAAACATCTTGGAGTTGAGAGCGATCTTCAATGCCCTCATGGCTTGGCCTCAGTTCTATTTAGCCTGGTTTATCAGGTTTCAGTCATACAACATCACCTCAGTGGCTTACATCAACCACTAGGGAGGAACTCTGATTTCTTTGACCATGAAGGAGGTGGCTCGGATTATTCAGTGGGAGGAAGCTCACGATTGTTTGTCATCCTCATTCCAGAAGTGGACAACTGGGAGGCGGATTTTCTGAGCAGACAGACTTTTCATCCTGGGTAGTGGGCTCTCCACCCGGAGATGTTATTCAGCTTAACCCTCAAGTGTGGGGTGCCGGAGTTTGATCTGATGTCGTCTCTTCAGAACGCCAAGCTTTCAAGGTCAAGAGATCCTCAGGCTGCCCTCATAGATGATCTAGAGGTTTCTTGATTTCGGTCTAGCATACCGGTTTCCTCCGTTTGCTCTCCTTCCACAAGTCATTGCTCGTATCAGGAGAGAGCATCTGTGTAATTCTGATAGCTCCTGCATGGCCTCGCAGGATCTTGTTTGCAGACCTGGTGAGGATGTCTTCTCTTCCACCTTGGAGGTTGCCTCTGAGGAAGGACCTTCTAACTCTGAGTCCTTTCCTCCATCCAAATCTTGTTTCCCTGAAACTGCTTGGAGATTGAAAGATTAGTTTTGGCTAAGCGTGGATTTTCTTAATCTTTTATTACCTTGCTTCAAGCTTACAATACCTCCTTTTTATTGGTGTGAATCGAAAGGCTTCTCTTGGAGCAGGGTCAGGATTCCTAGAATTTGTCTCTTCTCCATGAAGGTCTGGAGAAGGGTTCGTCAGTCAGAAAGATCAGATTTCTGCACGGTCTATTCTTTTACACAAACGTCTGGCGGATGTGCCAGTTGATCAATCTTTTTGTCAGGCCTTGGTCAGAATCAGACCTGTGTTTAAAGCTGTTGCTCCTCCTTTGAGCCTTAACCTAGCTCTTCGTTTTGCAGCAGGCTCCGTTTGAGCCAATGCATTCTGTAAATATTAAGTTATCTTGGAAAGTTTTGTTTCTTATTGCACTCTCGTCTCTGCAGTGTGATTTGCCTTACCTTTTATTTTTCATGCGGATAAGGCGGTTCTTTGTACTAAATTGGGGTTTCTCCCTAAGGTGGTTTCGTATCGAAACATTAATCAGGAAATTGTTCCTTCCTTTTGTCCTAATCCTCCTCATAAGGAACGTTTTTTGCACATTTTGGATGTTGTGCGTGCTCTAAAATTTTACCTACAGGCTACTAAAGATTTTTGTCTGTCTTCTACCCTTTTTGTTTCTCAGGAAAGCATAAGGGTCAGAAGGACACTTCTACTACTCTTTCCCTCTGGTTAAGAAGTATGATACATTTTGCTTATGAAACTGCTGGACAGCAGCCTCCTGAGAGAATTACGGCTCATTCCACTAGGGCTGTCTTTCCGGACATGGAGAGTCCACAACCCCACCCTTAAAATTAGACAGTATTTTTTACTAAATCTCAGGCACCTTCTACACCTTTTTGTTATCTTCTTTTTCCATTTCCCTTCGGCTGAATGACTTGTTTATGGGTAAGGGAGGTGACACTTAAGAGCTTTGCTGGGATGCTCTTTGCCTCCTCCTGCTGGCCTGGAATGAATATCCCACTAGTAATTGGAATGACGTCGTGGACTCTCCATGTACGGAAAGAGAGAAATTTATCAGGTAAGCATAAATTTTATTTTTAAGCTAAAATCACTTTAAACGGGTCCTTGGGGGCAGAAGCTTTAATTATGTATAAAAACTGAATCTTTATCGTAAAATTCACAGTTCAAACACTAATGCATGCATGTAATCAGACTGTACTGTCTTTGTTAGTCATCAAAACAGTTATGTTCATTGCCATAAATTGTCGGTTTTGTCATTTTAGGTGATGTGCAGTTCATTGACTATGAATACTCTGGATACAACTACCAGGCCTATGATATTGGGAATCATTTTAATGAATTTGCAGGTATGTTAAACTGTAACGGCTACCTGCCTCTTCCAATTTGTTTTATCCCTTTCAGTCTCTGTTGGGAGCAGGGTCCATCTCTAATCGGACTGCCCCACTATGCATGGTGTGTTTTTGTTTTTTTTGTTTACTGTGGTTTATTCTACGTAATGTGCACTTGACCTCTTATTGGGCTCTTCATCAGTTTTCAGGTTAGATTGAGTTTTAGCTGCACTCTTATCTTAAAGTGCTGTGTATGATGCATTCCGTTCTGTCTGCAGCAGTCTTGCATATTTGTACCAAGTAATTGTATAGGTGGAAAGGAATGCATGGCATGTGTTTGCTGATCCCACTCGAGGTTTGCACAATATACACAATTCCCCAGAAGTATACATCTCCACACTGGAAATGTATTCTTTTGTAAGACTTCATGAATGCACGGAACCCTTTTTTGCCCCGTACCTTGTATGGTTTGTGGCTATAAATATTTTGTGAAAAAAAAATTAGTTTAAATTTTTTTTCAAATTTTTTTAATCTGTTTTAACTACTTGAAACTTATTGATGTTTTTCTTGAACATAATGGTTCAAGAGAAATGTGTGGGGGCAGCTAATGTAGAAAGAAGGTATTGGTAGAAGAATATAGACAAATAGTATTGGGGAGAGCAACCAATGCTTTTCTTGGTAATTTTAGTCTCATCAGTGTTCTAAACTACTTATTTTCTCCTTCAAGCTTTTGGTGATTTCTGCTTTTGACATGAAAATTTAAAATAAAATGTACATGATTCTGTTTCAGCAACCATATGCTTAGTGGGCCCAGTAAATTATTGCATTATTTATTTCCACTTTTTCTACAATTTATTTTATACAGTTACAATAAAAACATCACAACACGCAACATAGTTTTACTAAAATAGTGCAATAGTCAATTTGACAAATCTAGCTTTCTTTATTTTAAGTGAGAGTAGCACTCACATGTGAAATTATACTCCAGTCCACTAGGAGGAGGCAAAAACACACCCCTACATACCAGAAATGTAATCTCTCCCAGGTTCCCTCAGGCAAATGTGTGTGTTCAAGATAGAGCAAAGTGCTGCTCTGCACATCATTGATAGGGGTTCTCTAACCTTCCTGAGACCCAGTTTCTCCCTCAGTGTCTACAGAGGACAGGGATGAAGACAGGCGTTTCAGCCAGGTAGCAAGAATCTTTTTCTTGTGTGGTGATTTCACAGGCCTTCCAGGTAAAATACAGATTTATCTGCCAACCCCCTGGTCTACAGTGTGCTGCTACTTTTAAGATCCAGGGCCCTTTGGTTTGCAATGTCTTAGATTGTCCCGTCTACTGGAGCAGTCACCTGCAGCTGAAGTTAGCACAGTAGACTAAGGGGTTAACAGATTAGTGCACTAGACCCCAGAGACAGAACTTGTCTTCACTTTCTGCAATGAGATTTTGTTTGTGAAACATTTTCTGCAGGTCATTTTGAATTTTTTATTTTTTTTTATTTTAAATTGGGCAATTACACTAAAGCACCAGCTCAACTGTAATGTGTTGATTAACTGGAGGGTAAAGCAATTTTTATAATAAAGTGCAGCAGTTGAAAATTGCTTTGCAAATTAGCTACAGACGAAAAAAATGAATTGAAAATGTCTCAAATTTGTTTCCTCTTCTCCTAGCCTAACATCACATGGTAGAAATGTAGTGATAAAAAAAAAATTGCATTGCTCTCAGGAACATCTTGAATTCGGATGTCACAGCTTTGCAGACTGAGAAAATAGGGTGCTGGGTTAAAGAAAATCCCTGAGAGCCAGTCACACAGCTCCATATTTGACTGTTCTCTTCAAAGAGCACTTTGCTCTGGATACACTATAATAAGGAAAGCTTACCCATTGCTGTCAGAGCAAAGCTCTGCATGAAGAGAATAGTGTAATGTGGAGCAGTGCTAACAGTGCATTTTCTGCCTTGGGGCACTAAACCTTCACGGCCCACCGGCCATTAGCATGAACATATGCACAATTCACATAGCCTGAGGGCATGAATGTACCACCCCTATTCCACACAAGTTTCTGGTAGGGGCAGATTTAATTTGTTTTGGGGGCTTGGGAGAAGTCTATTCAAGAGACTTTGATGCAGGACATGATTTCTCAGGGTTTTGAATAAGATTTCAATCAATCTCTGCATGGAAAATTACTTCTGTCTCAAGTCCCTTGAGATACCTTAAAGGGTCATGAAACCCACATTTTTTCTTTCATGATTTAGATAGAGCTTGTCATTTTAAACAACTTTTTAATTTGCTTCATTCTCTTGTTATACTTTGCTGAAAAGCATATCTAGATAGGCTCAGTAGCTGCTGATTGGTTGCTGCCCATAGATGCCTCGTGTGATTGGCTCACCCATATACATTGCTATTTCTTCAACAAAGGATAGCTAAAGAATGAAGAAAATGAAATAATAGAAGTAAATTTTAATGTTTAAAATTATATTCTTTATCTGAATCATGAAAGAAAATGGGTTTAGTCTCCCTTTAAAGACCAAAGCCTTCCTGGCTTTTGTGGCAGATTTTGTAAACAATGGGAGCCACCGATCTGAACCAGGGATCCTGTTAAAATGTATTTATTGTACCAAAGGAAGGAGGTACCTTTTTCAGTCTCTCTTGAATCTTAAAACATTGAACAATTTCCTGAAAGTTCCCACAAGATAGACCGTTCGCACTATTCTTCCTTTAGTGCAGGAGGGTCTGTTTGTGTCTACCTTTTTGACTTAAGATTTTTAACTAAAATGTTTAGTTATGAAATATATTTCCTTTATTTAATTTGTTCCCTTTTCATGAAATTTAGCTCTGAAAATAGAGTATTTTCTACTTCATAGAGCATGTAAAGCACCTGCTGACTTCTCAAGGCTAACCCTACTACATATCTTTCACTAATTAGATTGATAACTGCAAAGTACTTTTTGCTAACTTTGCCAGTGACTTGCATTGCTGTCTGCAGGCTAAAGCCCGGATTGGCTCCTCCCAATAAGGCAAATGGTGGGTGGCGTTTTCAGTAAAAAGGATAGACTTGACTGATGTTATTCTATAGCAGCACATGAGAAATCTCTTGTAATTACAAGGTGTTTACTGACCCTTTTTTTTTATTTTAAAGGAGCTTATTTGCATATTCCCATCCACAAGGATCATGTCGTTCCAAGACAAAATGGAAGCACCATGAACTTGTAATGTTTGTTTAGGAACATCCCCCATTGTAATTACCAGAGTTCTAGGTGCCTTATTGGGTGTAGTGCACGCTCAGGGAACCTCAGTAGCATCCAATCTTGGCAACTTTTTGGTGCAAGCGCCCCCTCAGCAGATGGCTGTGATGTTTGTTCAGCTGCTACAGTCATGTGTGGTGGATCAACCAGGGGAGATTACCTAGTGGGTTTGGTTGTTCAATCTCATGTATGTTCTTCTGTTTGATTCTAGCTATCACCCTGGATAGCAACACAAACCAGACTGAGCTTCAGTGGTTCTGGTTTACTCTGGCTTGGTCTTGCAGGACTTTGTATGTAGATCTAATTTAAATGTCCTCTTGCCTGCCTTGCTATCTTCCTCTTAGAAAGGAGTTTCTTTCATCAGGAATTGTAAACTGATGTTTGATTGCCTGAACTCCTAGCATTATCTAAAGAGGTTTCCGATAACGTCATTGATACCTTAATTCAGGCCAGAAAGCCACCAGGTATATCTAGCTTCAGGTGTTGTGCAAATCAATGCTACCGCTTTATTCGTTAAATAAAAATCACATGGTTCATTAGCTATGATGTCAGTTAATATCCACGTGCAGTGGGGAAAGGCTTTTCCTCTACAAAGGTATCGGCTCCCTTTTGTCTATCACAACATCTTTGGGGTTTAAAAAGCAATGCAAGTTGCTTAAAAATGTCCCAGCAACTCTTAGATTATTTTTTTTCTATTTGGCAACGACCAACAGTCACTGTTTTGTTAGCAATTCATTGTTTTATCAGTAGCTTTAGATTATGGATAGATCTTTTAAATACACCTCCCCTTGTTTTGTTTTGTAGGTGTTAATGAAGTGAACTACAGTTTGTACCCTGGAAAAGAACTGCAGTCTCAGTGGCTGCGGTCGTACTTGGAAGCCTATAAAGAATACAAAGGATTTAACAGCGAGGTTACTGACAAAGAGGTGGAAATCCTTTATGTGCAGGTTAATAGGTTTGCACTGGTAAGTTACTAGTTGGAAATAAAAATTTCTTCTCTTCAGCCACAAATATTTAAAGGGACATTATATTGTGCTATTACTTATTAGAGCATGTCGTTTTAACACTAGCGACCCTACTAGTCTGTGTTTTAAGGCACCACTCTGGAGCTGCAGAGTACTGCTGGTCCCAGATGGAAACTGCCGCTGACCCAATCAGCTGCGACGACTACCAGCTATATTCGGGACCAGCGGTATGCCACTTCCAAACAGTGCTTTGCGCAGGTTAAACACACAGTTGCAGGGTTGCTAGTGTTACAATCACATGAACAAATTAATACTATGTCATTTTTACACTATAATGATCCTTTAAATGGAACTTGTTTCTATTAAAGAGAAGCATTTTAGAAATGTTCTGCATGGCAGTTATGTAAAAGCCATTAAAATTGACATTAAAGGGACAGTAAGCTCAAAAACATCTTTCATGATTTATATAGGGCATGTAATTTTAAACAACTTTCCAATTTACTTTTATTACCAATTTTGCTTTGTTCTCTTGGTATTCTTAGTTGAAAGCTAACTCTATGAGGTTCATGTGCTAATTTCTTAGACCTTGAATACTGTCTCTAATCTGAAAGCATTTTGACAGTTTTTCACCACTAGAGGGCGTTAGTTCATGTGTTTTTATATAGATAACATTGAGCTCAAGCACGAGAAGCTCCTAGGAGTCAGCACTGATTGGCTAAAAATGCAAGTCTGTCAAAAGAACTGAAATAAGGGGTAGTTTGCAGAGGCATAGATACAAGGTAATCACGGAGGTAAAAAGTGTATTATTATAACTGTGTTGGTTATGCAAAATTGGGGAATGGGTAATAAAGTGATTATCTACCTTTTTTTAAGCAACAAAAATTCTGGTTTTTACTGTCCCTTTAAAATTACACATCTTACAATGCTGTATTAATGCTTACTGGTTGATCAATACAATTCCCATAACTCTGTTAATGACAATTAACCTCTTGTCTGGCGTGATCGGAACCAAGAGGCTTCCTGCGATGCTAGGCACCCCCCCCCCTCCAATTTCCTGTTTAACAAAATGAGGAGTTTGCAGAATGGCTACAAAGGTAGGATGTTCCATGAAGTCCTAAGGGCCCAGTGCTGTAAGGATGGCATGGAACGTCCTAAGGGCATGAAGGTGTTAACCACTAGAATGTATAGCTTTTTTTGTTTATATGCATTTTAGTAAAATATGTGAATTTATAGCATATGTAACTAATTGATTACATTCCTCTTTCTTTGAATGTAGAAATGTGTTATTATACTTATAGTTTCTACATTAGAAGTAACACTGTTTTGGTCTTGACTAAAATTGTGAGTATTGCTTGTATTTAAAAATAAAAATTATAACTCGACGATACTGGTTACGCATACTGAAAAAGAAAATTGGTGGTTACTAAAGCTAGATAGCTTGAGCACTTTAAAAGGACACTGAACCCACATTGTTTTCTTTCATCATTCAGATAGAGCATGACATTTTAAGTAATTTTCTAATTTACTCCTATTATCAATTTTTCTTCATTCTCTTGCTATTTTTATTTC
Organism: Bombina bombina; assembly: GCF_027579735.1. NCBI lineage: Eukaryota > Metazoa > Chordata > Amphibia > Anura > Bombinatoridae > Bombina > Bombina bombina. Next base: position 1,130,890,048 of record NC_069504.1, read on the forward strand.
TTTCTAATGACACGGTGAGTCCACGGATCATCATAATTACTATTGGGAATATCACTTCTGACCAGCAGGAGGAGGCAAACCCCCAGTCATTCTCTTTGCTTGTATCAGTTGCAAGGAGGGGTAAAGTTGGGTGTCTGATTCTTCAATCAAGAGTTTATTTTTAAGCAGAGTAGGCTTGCTCTGTTTTCCTTGGTGTAGTTGTAGTCCATGTCAGTCTCTTCAGTAGAGCAGTGGTGGCTTTTAAGCATTTGGGAACTTGGGGGGTATAATCCGCACTGTGCTTCCCAATATGGTTTTTGCTGCCCTTATTTTAAAAGGTCTAAGTAGGTTTATTTGGTCTCTTTCTCCAACATTGGTGTGTCCGGTCCACGGCGTCATCCTTACTTGTGGGAATATCTCTTCCCCAACAGGAAATGGCAGAGAGTCCCAGCAAAGCTGGCCATATAGTCCCTCCTAGGCTCCGCCCACCCCAGTCATTCTCTTTGCCGTTGCACAGGCAACATCTCCACGGAGATGGTTAAGAGTATGTGGTGTTTAAATGTAGGTTTTTTTTTTTTTATTCTACTATCAAGAGTTTGTTATTTTAAAATAGTGCTGGTATGTACTATTTACTCTGAAACAGAAAAGGATGAAGATTTCTGTTTGTGAGAGGAAGATGATTTTAGCAGACAGTAACTAAAATCGATTGCTGTTTCCACATAGGACTGTTGAGATGAAGTAACTTCAGTTGGGGGAAACAGTTAGCAGACTTTTCTGCTTAAGGTATGACTAGCCATATTTCTAACAAGACTGTGTAATGCTGGAAGGCTGTCATTTCCCCTCATGGGGACCGGTAAGCCATTTTCTTAGTTTCAAACAGAATAAAGGGCTTAATATGGGCTATAAAACTGGTAGACACTTTTATGGGCTAAATCGATTGCTTTATTTGGACATTTTATACATGTTTATGCTGATAATTCACACTTATAAACTTGGGGAACGTTTTTTAACGTCAGGCACTATGTTAGAAACCTTTTCCAGTCAGGGAGGGCCTTCCCAGTTGTAGGCTGAGCCTCATTTTCGCGCCATTACTGCGCAGTTTTTGAGAGCAAGACATGCAGATGCATGTGTGAGGACCTGAAAGTGCTTGGAAAAGTTTCTAGAAGGCGTCATTTCGTATCGTATTCCCCTCTGGGCTTGGTTAGGTTACAGCAAAGGCTGTAGCTGGGACTGTATAGGGGTTAAATTTGTAAACGGCTCCGGTTCCGTTATTTTAAGGGTTAAAGCTCTGAAAATTGGTATGCAATACTTTTAATGCTTTAAGACACTGTGGTGAAAATTTGGTAAATTTTGAACGATTCCTTCATACTTTTTCACATATTCAGTAATAAAGTGTGCTCTGTTTAAAATTTAAAGAGACAGTAACGGTTTTGTTTTAAAACGGTTTTTGTGCTTTATTGACAAGTTCAAGCCTGTTTAGCATGTCTGTGCCTTCGGATAAGCTATGTTCTATATGTATGAAAGCCAATGTGTCTCCCCATTCAAAATTGTGTGATAATTGTGCCATAGCGTCCAAACAAAGTAAGGACAGTACTGCCACAGATAATGAAATTGCCCAAGATGATTCCTCAGATGAGGGGAGTAGACATGATAATACATCATCTCCTACTGTGTCTACACCAGTTTTGCCCACACAGGAGGCCCCTAGTACATCTAGCGCGCCAATGCTTATTTCCATGCAACAATTGACGGCTGTAATGGATAACTCCATAGCAAATATTTTATCCAAAATGCCTGCATATCAGAGAAAGCGCGATTGCTCTGTTTTAAACACTGAAGAGCAGGAGGGCGCTGATGATAATTGTTCGGTCATACCCTCACACCAATCTGAAGTGGCCATGAGGGAGGTTTTGTCAGATGGGGAAATTTCAGATTCAGGAAAAATTTCTCAACAAGCTGAACCTGATGTTGTGACATTTAAATTTAAATTAGAACATCTCAGCGCACTGCTTAAGGAGGTGTTATCTACTCTGGATGATTGTGACAACTTGGTCATTCCAGAGAAATTATGCAAAATGGACAAGTTTCTAGAGGTTCCGGTGCACCCCGACGCTTTTCCTATACCCAAGCGGGTGGCGGACATAGTGAATAAGGAGTGGGAGAAGCCCGGCATACCTTTTGTTCCCCCCACTATATTTAAGAAATTATTTCCTATGGTCGACCCCAGAAAGGACTTATGGCAGACAGTTCCTAAGGTCGAGGGGGCAGTTTCTACTCTAAACAAGCGAACTACTATTCCTATCGAGGATAGTTGTGCTTTCAAAGATCCTATGGATAAAAAATTGGAAGGTTTGCTTAAAAAGATTTTTGTACAGCAAGGTTACCTTCTACAACCCATTTCGTGCATTGTTCCTGTCACTACAGCAGCGTGGTTCTGGTTCGAGGAACTAGAAAAGTCGCTCAGTAGAGAGACTCCATATGAGGAGGTTATGGACAGAGTTCACGCACTTAAGTTGGCTAACTCTTTTATTCTAGATGCCGCTTTGCAATTAGCTAGATTAGCGGCGAAAAATTCAGGGTTTGCAATTGTGGCGCGCAGAGCTCTTTGGCTGAAGTCTTGGTCAGCGGATGTATCATCCAAGACAAAATTGCTTAATATCCCTTTCAAAGGTAAAACTCTCTTTGGGCCAGAATTGAAAGAGATTATCTCAGACATCACTGGGGGAAAGGGCCACGCCCTTCCACAAGATAGGTCTTTCAAGGCCAAGAATAAGTCTAATTTTCGTTCCTTTCGCAATTTCAGGAACGGACCGGCCTCTAGTTCTGCATCCTCTAAGCAAGAGGGTAATGCCTCACAGCCCAAACCAGCCTGGAAACCTATGCAAGGCTGGAACAAGAGTAAGCAGGCCAAGAAGCCTGCTGCTGCTAACAAAACAGCATGAAGGAGTAGCCCCCGATCCGGGACCGGATCTAGTAGGGGGCAGACTCTCTCTCTTTGCTCAGGCTTGGGCAAGAGATGTTCAGGATCCCTGGGCACTAGACATAGTTTCTCAGGGTTATCTTCTGGAATTCAGGGAACTACCCCCAAGGGGAAAGTTCCACATGTCTCACTTATCCTTAAACCAAATAAAGAGACAGGCGTTCTTACATTGTGTAGAAGACCTGTTAAAGATGGGAGTGATACACCCTGTTCCAATGACGGAACAAGGAATGGGATTTTACTCAAATCTGTTCGTAGTTCCCAAAAAAGAGGGAACCTTCAGACCAATTCTGGATTTGAAGATCCTAAACAAATTTCTCAGGGTACCATCGTTCAAAATGGAAACCATTCGAACGATTCTGCCCACTATCCAGGAAGGTCAATTTATGACTACCGAGGATGCGTACCTACATATTCCTATCCACAAAGAACATCATCAGTTCCTAAGGTTCGCCTTTCTGGACAGACATTACCAGTTTGTGGCCCTCCCATTCGGATTAGCCACTGCTCCAAGGATTTTCACAAAGGTACTCGGGTCCCTTCTAGCGGTTCTAAGATCGAGGGGCATTGCAGTAGTACCATACTTGGACGACATTCTAATACAAGCGTCGTCCCTTTCAAAAGCAAAGGCTCATACAGACATCGTTCTGGCCTTTCTCAGATCTCACGGATGGAAGGTGAACATAGAAAAAAGTTCTCTGTCTCCGTCAACAAGAGTTCCCTTCTTGGGAACAATAATAGATTCCTTAGAAATGAGGATTTTTCTGACAGATGTCAGAAAGTCAAAACTTCTAAGCGCTTGTCAAGTTCTTCACTCTGTTCCACGTCCTTCCATAGCTCAGTGCATGGAAGTAGTAGGGTTGATGGTTGCAGCAATGGACATAGTTCCTTTTGCATGAATTCATTTAAGACCATTACAACTGTGCATGCTCAAACAGTGGAATGGGGACTATACAGACTTGTCTCCAGTGATCCAAGTAGATTAGAAGACCAGAGATTCACTCCATTGGTGGCTGACCCTGGACCATCTATCCCAGGGAATGAGCTTCCGCAGACCAGAGTGGGTCATTGTCACGACCGACGCCAGTCTAGTGGGCTGGGGCGCGGTCTGGGAATCCCTGAAAGCTCAGGGACTATGGTCTCGGGAAGAGTCTCTTCTCCCGATAAACATTCTGGAACTAAGAGCGATATTCAATGCTCTCAGGGCTTGGCCTCAGCTTGCAAAGGCCAGATTCATAAGATTCCAATCAGACAACATGACGACAGTTGCGTATATCAATCATCAGGGGGGAACAAGGAGTTCCCTAGCGATGAAAGAAGTGACCAAAATAATACAATGGGCGGAGGATCACTCCTGCCATCTATCTGCGATTCACATCCCAGGTGTGGAAAACTGGGAAGCGGATTATCTGAGTCGTCAGACATTCCATCCGGGGGAGTGGGAACTCCACCCGGAGATTTTTGCCCAGTTGACGCAACTATGGGGCATTCCAGACATGGATCTGATGGCGTCTCGTCTGAACTTCAAGGTTCCTTGCTACGGGTCCAGATCCAGGGATCCCAAGGCGACTCTAGTGGATGCACTAGTAGCGCCTTGGACCTTCAACCTAGCTTATGTGTTCCCACCGTTTCCTCTCATTCCCAGGCTGGTAGCCAGGATCAAACAGGAGAGGGTCTCAGTTATCTTGATAGCTCCTGCGTGGCCACGCAGGACTTGGTATGCAGACCTGGTGAATATGTCATCGGTTCCACCATGGAAGCTACCTTTGAGACAGGACCTTCTTGTTCAGGGTCCATTCGAACATCCAAATCTTGTCTCCCTCCAGCTGACGGCTTGGAGATTGAACGCTTGATTCTATCAAAGCGTGGGTTTTCAGATTCGGTGATTGATACTCTGGTTCAGGCCAGAAAACCGGTAACTAGAAAGATTTACCATAAAATATGGAAATGATATATCTGCTGGTGTGAATCCAAGGGATTCCCTTGGAATAAGGTAAAAATTCCTAAGATTCTTTCCTTTCTGCAAGAAGGTTTGGATAAAGGATTATCTGCGAGTTCTCTAAAGGGACAGATTTCTGCTTTATCTGTCTTACTACACAAACGACTGGCAGCTATGCCAGATGTTCAAGCATTTGTTCAGGCTCTGGTTAGGATCAAGCCTGTTTGCAGACCTTTGACTCCTCCCTGGAGTTTAAATCTAGTTCTTTCAGTTCTTCAAGGGGTTCCGTTTGAACCTCTACATTCCATAGATATTAAGTTATCTTGGAAAGTTTTTTGTTTTTGGTTGCTATTTCTTCTGCTAGAAGAGTTTCAGAGTTATCTGCTCTGCAGTGTTCTCCGCCCTATCTGGTGTTCCATGCAGATAAGGTGGTTTTGCGTACTAAGCCTGGTTTTCTTCCAAAGGTTGTTTCTAACAAAAATATTAACCAGGAGATAGTTGTACCTTCTTTGTGTCCGAATCCAGTTTCAAAGAAGGAACGTTTGTTACACAATTTGGACGTAGTCCATGCTCTAAAATTCTATTTTGAAGCTACAAAAGATTTCAGACAAACATCTTCTGTTTGTCGTCTATTCTTGGCTTAAAAGCATCATCCGATTGGCTTACGAGACTGCCGGACGGCAGCCTCCTGAAAGAATCACAGCTCACTCCACTAGGGCTGTGGCTTCCACATGGGCCTTCAAGAACGAGGCTTCTGTTGATCAGATATGTAAGGCAGCGACTTGGTCTTCACTGCACACTTTTGCCAAATTTTACAAATTTGATACTTTTGCTTCCTCTGAGGCTATTTTTGGGAGAGAGGTTTTGCAAGCCGTGGTGCCTTCCGTTTAGGTAACCTGATTTGCTCCCTCTCTTCATCCGTGTCCTAAAGCTTTGGTATTGGTTCCCACAAGTAAGGATGACGCCGTGGACCGGACACACCAATGTTGGAGAAAACAGAATTTATGCTTACCTGATAAATTACTTTCTCCAACGGTGTGTCCGGTCCACGGCCCGCCCTGGTTTTTTAATCAGGTCTGATTAATTATTTTCTCTAACTACAGTCACCACGGTACCATATGGTTTCTCCTATATTTTTCCTCCTGTCCGTCGGTCGAATGACTGGGGTGGGCGGAGCCTAGGAGGGACTATATGGCCAGCTTTGCTGGGACTCTTTGCCATTTCCTGTTGGGGAAGAGATATTCCCACAAGTAAGGATGACGCCGTGGACCGGACACACCGTTCGAGAAAGTAATTTATCAGGTAAGCATAAATTCTGTTTTTGCTGTTCCACAGGTCTATGGGAGGGATGAAGCCTTTCAAACCTTGTGAGCTGCCCTGCTGCCGGGCAGACTGTGATGGAGGTAAGTGCTATTTTTATTTTTCTAATGGAGGAGCTCAGATATTTTTTAGCACTTATGGGGTTAATTTTGGGATTTGAATCCTGCTTATGTGCAGGTTTTTTTGTGTAGGCTCTGTTAGGAGGCTGTTTTAGCTCTCCTTTATTTTGTCTCTCTGTTCGTTAGTGTTTTATGTTACTTAGGGAGTGTGTCGCACTCTTTCCTTTCCTCCCGGCGGCTGTTTGTAGTGTTTAGTATAATGCCGGCCGGGAAGTTGGTAGATGCCCAGGATGGGCGGAGTTTTGGTTTAGCGCGAGTGTTGTGCTCTCTTCCTCTCAGTATGTGTTTCTCTGCAGAATTGAGAGGTTGTTCCGCTGCTGCTCTAGAGCGAAGTTGGAGCGGTTTTGTGGAGAGTGAGGTCCGGATCGTTTGGGAGACTGTACTATTCCGGTTGGTAGGAGGCTGGTATAAGCACCTCAGTTGGGCTTGTAGAGGTGTTATATAAGGGCTCAGGGTGGTTTGTTTTTGGGCTCTTATGTTTTAAGTAATGTTATTTAAAGGGACAGTAAAGTTTGTTTTTTGGGGCATTTTTTTCTGTCAAATTTAATTTTTTAATTAGTTTAAGATGGAACAAGAGGACTTGCAAGCAGTTACTTGTAATTTATTTATTGATGCTAATGTGGAGCCTCCTATCCCTTTCTGCTCTTCTTCTTGTATAGAGAGAACCTTACAGTACAGGGATAGGCTTTTTGATTCCGAGCCTTCTTTTTCTAAGGAGAATGTTCAGGAGTCTCCTGTTCAAGCTATACCGCAGCTTTCTCCCCAATCTACTTCCTCACATGCAGTGCCCTGAGCCATTGTATCGTATTTTAATTTCAAATAAAAAAAGTTATATAACATATAACTTATATTGCTACATAGCTATTAATACAGGTCCAATAATAATAATACATATGAAAAAAACGTGCAGTCACTGCACTATTCATAATCAAGCAGCTGGGCTGAAATATATAATCTGTACTCACAGTTAAGAAAGTCGATATCTGCAAAAGTATAATGCCCAGATGCATATACTTGTGTGTTCAATATACTTTTGCAGATATCGACTTTCTTAACTGTGAGTACAGATTATATATTTCACATAAGGCTCTTCACACTGCCTTAAGGAATCTGTCCTTTGTCACTAGGAGGCTTGTCGTCTACACGGATACTCAAGTTTGCAAGCACAAAGGACTAAAAGACTCTTTTATAGACAATTTCACATTTGTTCGATTGGATACACAGTATCAAACCATTGTATTTTGTACTTTGTTTTTTGTATATTTTTATTTCTGTATTTTATTTATTGATGCATTGTTATTTGAGATATTAAGGTCGACCTTCTACTTATTGTATTAAATGTATTTTTATGAAATTCAATATATCTATGTAAATTTCTTATAAACATACATATGAATTGCTATATATAAATTAACTCATTTTTTATCCGCATTTTTTATCTGCATTTTTCATCCGCATTTTATTGATTGCATTTATTGTAGTAATTTATTTGCAGTACTGCCCAGTATTTATTATAGGACTTATAGATTAGGCTTTTGTGGTTAATCTTCTGCGCTTGCTATAGTCTATTCATATCTGGTATTATAATCTGTCCAATACGGCTGTACTTTAGCTCTCCTCGAGCGCTCCATTATCAAACACTTTAAATATTTGTTTACAAAGGTTACCATACCAACTAATTATACACAGTTGAGACTAATGAATTGTCTTAATTGTTGCACCTATTAGATTGTGTTCTCATTATGCATATCCTGTTAAATAGCAAGTGTATTTTTATTATGAAATATATTTTTTAGCCTGAGGAAACAGCTCTTAGCTGAGAAACGCGTCGCTTTTTATTAAAGTTTTATACATTTGAATACACTTGTTTGCCCTTTGGTGTATTTTTTGTGAGTACATAATTGGGCTGTGCTGCTATTAGCCACCCGAGGAAGACCAGAACCTGCTGAGCGACTGTTAGGTCCCAGCCTGCTGTTAATGCACCTGGAGGTGCATTGGATCTTGTAAGTTTATTCTTTACTTACTTGTCTCTCTCTGTCTTAACAATACTGGGCTATGTGCATATACTTTGTGTCCACATAGGATATCTACTATCAATCCCCTCAGGGACATCTTCTGGGTATCCACTTCAATCCCACAGTGAGCTGGACCACTGCGAGGCTCCGGCCTGCATCAATAGCACCACAGGGTGCACTGCTCTTGTGAGTATACATCTGGATTTGTGTTTATTGGAGCCACTTATCTTTGCATTACTAGGCCATGTCGGCGCCTCTGTTTTTTTATTTTTTCAGTGCACTGAGTTTCGTCTGTTTTTTTTTTTTCTTTGCAGGATATGACTACTCTCATATCCTCTGCTGTTTGATGCTTTGCTTTTCCTGCGTTGCAGGGGAAGTGCAAAAGAAAGTATAAGGTTTCTGATTCTGTTGCTGTTATGCCTATTGTTTCTTCCCATAGGTCTGAGGAAGAAGATACTTCAGTAGTGTCTGAGGGTGAAATATCAGATTCTGATAGTGTAATTCCTTCGGCTGATTCTGAGGTGGTTTCTTTCAGATTTAAGCTGGAGCACCTCCGTTTGTTACTCAGGCAGGTTTTGGCTACCTTGGATGACTCTGATTCGATGGTCATAGTTACTCCTAAGCAGGCTAGTAAACTTAACAAGTTTTTGAGGTCCCTTCTGTGGCGGAGGTTTTTCCTGTTCCAGATCGTATTTCAGAGATTATTACACGAGAATGGGAGAAACCTGGAATTCCTTTTTCCCCTTTGCCTATTTTTAGGAAGATGTTTTCTATTGCGGATTCTACTTTGGCTAAGAGGACCACTATTCCTATTGAGGATAGCTGTTCTTTCAAGGACACCATGGATAAAAAGTTGGAGGCTTTGCTTAAGAGGATGTATGTTCACCAGGGGTTCCAATGGCAGCCTGCTGTATGTATTGCTACGATTACCAGTGCGGATGCATATTGGTTTGATGCATTGTCTGATTCTATTCAGCAGGATACTCCTCTTGAGGAGATTCAGGATAGAATTAGGACTTTATAAATTGGCTAATTCTTTTATTGTAGATGCTTCCTTACAGGCCATTACATTGGGAGCAAAGATTTCTGGCTTTACTGTTCTGGCGCGCAGGGCTGTTTCATCTAAATCTAAGCGTTTTATCCATTCCTTACAAGGGTAACAGGCTGTCCTTTTTTTTTTTTTTTTTTTTTTTTTTTTTTTTTTTTTTTTTTTTTTTTTTGCTCAGGCCTGGGCTCGAGATGTTCCAGATCCCTGGGTGGTAGATATTGTATCCCAGGGATACAAGCTGGAGTTCAAGACTTTTCCTCCCAGGGGCAGGTTTCTCCTATCCAGGTTATTTGTAGACCAGATAAAGCGAAGGGCATTCTTAAGTTGTGTTGAGGATCTTTCCAATATGGGAGTGATCGTTCCTGTTCCAGTTCAGGAGCAGGGTCTAGGTTTCTGTTCCAATCTGTTTATCGTTCCCAAAAAGGAGGTAACTTTCAGACCCATCCTTAATCTCAAGAGCGTAAATAAATTTCTCAGAGTATGTCTTTCAAGATGGAAACTATTCGGTCAATTCTTCCTTTGGTTCAAGATCTACGGTAGAGCTAAAGTATGCATATCTGCATATTCCCATCCACAAGGAGCATCACAAGTTTCTGAGATTTGCTTTTCTAGACCAGCATTTTCAGTTTGTAGCTCTTCCTTTTGGTATTGCAACTGCTTCCAGGGTGTTATCAAAGGTCCTGGATGCGTTACTGGCAGTTCTCAGATTGCAGTGGGTTGCGGTAGCTTCTTATCTGGACGATAGTCTAGTTCATGTACCATATTTTTAACAAGCAAGCTCCTACACGGAGGAGGAGTTGTCTTCTTTTTTTTTTTTTTTTTTTTATCTGCGCTCCCACGGTTGGAGGGTGAATTTAGGAAAAAGTTCCCTGATTCTGGCTACAAGAGTGGTTTTCTTAGGAACCATTATAGATTCTCTAGAAATTAAGAATTTTTTTTTTTTTTTTTCTTGCCTTGCTCTTCAGTCCTCTCCTTGGCCGTCGGTGTCCCAGTGTATGCAGGTTATTGGTCTGATGGTTTTGTTCATGGACATCATTCCGTTTGCTCGGTTCCATCTCAGGCCTCTGCAGTTATGCATGCTCAGACAGTTGAATGGGGATTATACGGATCTGTCTCCAAAGATTGTTCTAGATCAGGCTGCAAGAGATTCTCTTCTGTGGTGGTTGTCTCAGGATCTTCTCTCCCAGGGAACCTGTTTTCGTAGGCCTACCTGGGTCATTGTGACCACGGATGCCAGTCTGCTGGGTTGGGGAGCTGTCTGGGGTTCGCTGAAGGCTAAGGGTCTGTGGACCCGGGAGGAATCGGTTCTTCCCATAAATGTTCTAGAGCTAAGGGCAATCCTCAATGCTCTTCTGGCTTGACCTCAGTTAGCTTCAACCCATTTTATCAGGTTTCAGTCGGACAATATTACGTCAGTGGCTTACATCAATCAGGGGGGAACTCGGAGTTCCCTGGCCATGACAGAGGTAGCCAAGATTATGCAGTGGGCAGAGGCTCACAACTGTTGTCTGTCTGCAATCCACATTCCAGGGGTGGACAATTAGGAAGCAGATTTTTTTTTTTTGAACAGACAGACATTTCATCCGGGGGAGTGGGAACTTCATCCGGAAGTGTTTTCCAGTTTAATTCTCAAATGGGGTCAGCCGGAGTTGGATATTATGGCGTCTCGTCAGAATGCAGAGCTCCCGAGGTACGGATTCAGGTCAAGGGATCCTCAGGTTGTTCTGATAGATGCTCTAGCAATTCCTTGGAAATTCAGCCTGGCATACGTGTTTCCTCAGTTTGCCCTTCTTCCTCTGGTCATTGCTTGGATCAGACAAGAGAGGGCATTGGCGATTCTCATTGCACCGGCATGACCTCACAGGATTTGGTATGCAGATCTGGTGGAGATGTCATCCTCCCCACCTTGGAGTCTTCAGTTGAGGAAGGACCTTCTACTTCAGGGGCCCTTCTTTCATCCAAATCTCGTTTCTCTGAAGCTGACTGCTTGGAGATTGAATGCGTGATTCTTTTCAAGCATGGCTTCTCTGAGGCGGTTATTGAGACTGATTCAGGCGCGTAAGCCTGTGACTAGAAGGATCTATTATAAGATATGGCGTAAATATCTGTATTAGTGGTAATCCAGAGGCTATTCTTGGAGTAGAGTCAGGATTCCGAGGATTTTGTCTCTTCTCCAGGAGGGTCTGGAGAAGGGTTTATCTGCTAGGACTCTGAAGCGTCAGATTTCTGCTTTATCTATTTTGTTGCACAAACGTCTGGCGGATGTGCCTGATGTTCAGTCCTTTTGTCAGGCCTTGGTTAGAATCCGGACTATGTTTAAGTTTGTGACTCCTCCTTGGAGTCTTAATTTAGTTCTTAGAGTTCAACAGGCTCAGTTTGAGCCTATGCATTCTTCATTAAGTTGTTAACCTGGAAGGTTTTTGTTTTTGGTTGCTATCTCTTCGGCTCGAAGAGTCTCTGAGCTTTCTGCGTTGCAATGTGAGTCTCCTTTTCTTATTTTTCATTCTGATAAGGTGGCACTACGTACTGCATTAGGTTTTCTTCCCAAGGTTGTTTTTGATAAGAATATTAATCCGGAAATTGTTGTTCCTTCTTTGTGTCCTAATCCTTCTTCTCATAAGGAACGTTTGTTGCACAATCTGGATGTAGTTCGTGCATTGAAATATTATTTGCAGGCGACTAAGGATTTTCTCCAGTCTTCTTCTTTGTTGTTTCTTCTGGGAAGCGTAAAGGTCAGAAAGCTACAGCTAGTTCTTTCTTGTTGGTTGAGGAGTGTTATTCGCATGGCATATGAGTCTGCTGGTCAGCAGCCTCTTGAGAAAATCACGGCTCATTCCACGAGGGCTGTTTCTCTTGTTAAGTGTAGTCAGCCCACGGGTCATCCATTACTTATGGAATATATCTCTTCCTAACAGGAAGCTGCAAGAGGATCACCCAGCAGAGCTGCTACATAGCTCCTCCCCTCACATGTCATATTCAGTCATTCTCTTGCAGCCTAACTAGATAGGTCGCTGTGAGAGGTCTGTGGTGTTTTTTAACTTAGTTTATTTCTACAATCAAAAGTTTGTTATTTTAAATGGCACCGGAGTGTGCTGTTTATTCTCAGGCAGCATTAGAAGAAGAATCTGCCTGCGTTTTCTATGATCTTAGCAGACGTAACTAAGATCCACTGGCTGTTCTCATCTGAGGAGTGAGGTAACTTCAGAGAAGGGGAATAGCATGCAGGGCCCCCCTGCAAATGAGGTATGTGCAGTAATTATTTTTCTGAGGAATGGAATTGACTGAGAAAATACTGCTGATACCAATGTTAAGTAAGTTCAGCCTTAAATGCAGTGATAGCGACTGGTATTAGGCTGATGAGTGTGTGTACACTGAATGTATTTTTCTAAGGAATGGAATTGACTCTGAAAATACTGTTAATACTGAAATAATGTATGAGCCTTAACTGCAGTAAAAGCGACTGGTTAGCAGGCTTATTAATAACAATTCATAACTTTTCAAATGTATGTTTAAAACGTTTACTGGCATGTTAATCGTTTTTTGTGAGGTACTTGGTGATAAAACTTATTGGGGTATGATTTTTACCACATGGCCATCTTTGTTTTCTGCATAGAAACCGTTTTCTGAGCTTCCCCACTGTTGTAATATGAGTGGGAGGGGCCTATGTTAGCGCTTTTTTGCGCAGTAAAAATTCAGTCACAATCTGTCTACTTCATCCTCCATGATCCAGATCGTCTCTAGAGAGCTCAGGGGTCTTCAAAATTCATTTTGAGGGAGGTAATCAGTCACAGCAGACCTGTGACAGTGTGTTTTGACTGTGAGAAAAACGTTAATTATTAAATTGTTAATCCGTTTTTGGGTATTAAGGGGTTAATCATCCATTTGCTGGTGGGTGCAATCCTTTGCTAACTTAATACATTTACTGTGAAAAATTGGTTGCTATAACTATTTTGGTTCATTGTTATTTCAACTGTGACAGCTTTTTGTGCTTCTTAAAGGCACAGTAGCGTTTTTTATATTGCTTGTAAATTTATTTAGAAAAGTATTTCCAAGCTTGCTAGTCTCATTGCTAGTCTGTTTAAACATGTCTGACACAGATTAATCTCTTTGTTCACTATGTTTAAAGGCCAATGTGGAGCCCAATAGAAATTTATGTACTAATTGCATTGATGCTACTTTAAATAAAAGTCAATCTTTACATGTAAAGAAATTATCACCAGACAACGAGGGGGAAGTTATGCCGACTAACTCTCCTCACGTGTCAGTACCTTCGCCTCCCGCTCAGGAGGTGCGTGATTTTGTGGCGCCAAGTACATCAGGGAGGCCCTTACAAATCACTTTGCAAGACATGGCTACTGTTATGACAGAAGTATTATCTAAATTGCCAGAATTAAGAGGCAAGCGCGATAGCTCTGGGTTAAGGACAGAGCGCGCGGATGAGGTGAGAGCCATGTCAGATACTGCGTCACAGTTTGCAGAACGTGAAGACGGAGAGCTTCATTCTGTGGGTGACTGATCTGATCCAGGGAGACTGGATTCAGAGATTTCTAATTTTAAATTTAAGCTTGAGAACCTCCGCATATTGCTAGGGGAGGTATTAGCGGCTCTGAATGATTGTAACACGGTTGCAATTCCAGAAAAATTATGTAAGTTGGATAGATACTATGAGGTACCGGTGTGTACTGACGTGTTTCCTATACCTAAAAGGCTTACAGAGATTATTAGCAAGGAGTGGGATAGACCTGGTGTGCCCTTTTCCCCTCCTCCCATATTTAGGAAAATGTTTCCTATAGACGCCACCACACGAGACTTATGGCAGACGGTCCCTAAGGTGGAGGGAGCAGTTTCTACTTTAGCTAAGCGTACCACTATCCCGGTGGAGGATAGTTGTGCCTTTTCAGATCCAATGGATAAGAAATTAGAGGGTTACCTTAAGAAAATGTTTGTTCAACAAGGTTTTATCTTACAGCCCCTTGCATGCATTGCGCCTGTCACTGCTGCGGCGGCATTCTGGTTTGAGTCTCTGGAAGAGGCCATTCGCACAGCTCCATTGGATGAAATTATGAACAAGCTTAAAGCACTTAAGCTAGCTAACGCATTTGTTTCTGATGCCGTTGTACATTTAACCAAACTTACGGCTAAGAACTCCGGATTCGCCATCCAAGCGCTCAGAGCGCTATGGCTTAAATCCTGGTCAGCTGACGTGACTTCTAAATCTAAATTGCTTAATATTCCTTTCAAAGGGCAGACCTTATTCGGGCCTGGCTTGAAAGAAATTATAGCTGACATTACGGGAGGTAAGGGCCATGCTCTACCTCAGGACAGGGCCAAATCAAAGGCCAAACAGTCTAATTTTCGTGCCTTTCGTAACTTCAAGGCTGGAGCAGCATCAACTTCCTCCGCTCCAAAACAGGAAGGAGCTGTTGCTCGTTACAGGCAGGGCTGGAAAGTTAACCAGTCCTGGAACAAGGGCAAGCAGGCCAAGAAACCTGCTGCTGCCCCCAAGACAGCATGAAGAGAGGGCCCCCTATCCGGAAACGGATCTAGTGGGGGGCAGACTTTCTCTCTTCGCCCAGGCTTGGGCAAGAGATGTCCAGGATCCCTGGGCGTTGGAGATCATATCTCAGGGATATCTCCTGGACTTCAAAACTTCTCCTCCACGAGGGAGATTTCATCTTTCAAGATTATCAGCAAACCAAATAAAGAAAGAGGCGTTTCTACGCTGTGTACAAGACCTTTTACTAATGGGGGTGATCCACCCAGTTCCACGGACGGAACACGGGCAGGGATTCTATACAAATCTATTTGTGGTTCCCAAGAAAGAGGGAACCTTCAGACCAATCTTGGACTTAAAAATCCTAAACAAATTTCTAAGAGTTCCATCATTCAAAATGGAAACTATTCGAACCATCCTTCCCATGATCCAAGAGGGTCAGTACATGACCACAGTGGATTTAAAGGATGCCTACCTTCACATACCGATTCACAAGGATCATTATCGGTACCTAAGATTTGCTTTACTAGACAGGCATTACCAGTTTGTAGCTCTTCCCTTCGGATTAGCTACGGCTCCAAGAATCTTTACAAAAGTTCTGGGCTCACTTCTGGCGGTACTAAGACCGCGAGGCATAGCGGTGACTCCGTACCTAGACGACATTCTGATACAAGCGTCAAGTTTTCAAACTGCCAAGTCTCATACAGAGATAGTTCTGGCATTTCTGAGGTCGCATGGGTGGAAGGTGAACGTGGAAAAGAGTTCTCTATTACCACTTACAAGAGTTCCCTTTCTAGGGACTCTTATAGATTCTGTAGAGATGAAAGTTTTATCAAAACTTCTAAATGCTTGCCGTGTCCTTCATTCCATTCCACACCCGTCAGTAGCTCAGTGCATGGAAGTAATCGGCTTAATGGTAGCGGCAATGGACATAGTACCATTTGCGCGCCTGCATCTCAGACCGCTGCAATTGTGCATGCTAAGTCAGTGGACGGGGGATTACTCAGATTTGTCCCCCCTACTAAGTCTGGATCAAGAGACCAGAGATTCTCTTCTATGGTGGCTCTCTCGGCCACATCTGTCCAAGGGGATGACCTTTCGCAGGCCAGATTGGACGATTGTAACAACAGACGCCAGCCTTTTAGGCTGGGGCGCAGTCTGGAACTCCCTGAAAGCTCAGGGATTATGGACTCAGGAGGAGAAACTACTCCCAATAAATATTCTGGAATTAAGAGCAATATTCAATGCTCTCCTAGCTTGGCCTCAGTTAGCAACTATGAGGTTCATCAGATTTCAGTCGGACAACATCACGACTGTGGCTTACATCAACCATCAAGGGGGAACCAGAAGTTCCCTAGCGATGTTGGAAGTCTCAAAGATAATTCGCTGGGCAGAGTCTCACTCTTGCCACCTGTCAGCGATTTACATCCCAGGTGTAGAGAACTGGGAGGCGGATTTTCTATGTCGCCAGACTTTTCATCCGGGGGATTGGGAACTTCATCCGGAGGTCTTTACTCAACTGATTCTTCGTTGGGGCAAACCAGATCTGGATCTCATGGCGTCTCGCCAGAACGCCAAGCTTCCTTGTTACGGATCCAGGTCCAGGGACCCGGGAGCGGTGCTGATAGATGCTCTGACAGCCCCTTGGGTCTTCAACATGGCTTATGTATTTCCACCATTCCCGATGCTTCCTCGTTTGATTGCCAAGATCAAACCGGAGAGAGCTTCGGTGATTCTGATAGCGCCTGCGTGGCCACGCAGGACCTGGTATGCAGACCTAGTGGACATGTCATCCTGTCCACCGTGGTCTCTACCTCTGAGACAGGACCTTCTAATTCAGGGTCCTTTCAAACATCCAAACCTAATTTCTCTGAGGCTGACTGCATGAAGATTGAACGCTTGATTCTATCAAAGCGTGGCTTCTCGGAGTCGGTTATTGATACCTTAATACAGGCTAGGAAGCCTATTACCAGAAAAATTTACCATAAGATATGGCGTAAATATTTATATTGGTGCGAATCCAAGAGTTACTCATGGAGTAAGGTTAGGATTCCTAGGATATTGTCCTTTCTACAAGAGGGTTTAGAAAAGGGCTTATCTGCTAGTTCGTTAAAGGGACAGATTTCTGCTCTGTCTATTCTTCTACACAAACGTCTGGCTGAAGTTCCAGACGTTCAGGCTTTTTGTCAGGCTTTAACTAGGATTAAGCCTGTGTTTAAGACTGTTGCTCCGCCGTGGAGCTTAAACTTAGTTCTTAATGTTCTTCAAGGCGTTCCATTTGAACCCCTTCATTCCATTGATATCAAGCTGTTATCCTGGAAGATTTTGTGTTTGATGGCTATTTCCTCGGCTCGAAGAGTCTCTGAATTATCTGCCTTACATTGTGATTCTCCTTATCTGATTTTTCATTCAGACAAGGTAGTTCTGCGTACTAAACCTGGGTTCTTATCTAAGGTAGTTACTAACAGGAATATCAATCAAGAGATTGTTGTTCCATCACTGTGTCCTAACCCTTCTTCAAAGAAGGAACGACTTTTGCATAATTTGGACGTAGTCCGTGCCCTGAAGTTCTATTTGCAGGCAACTAAGGATTTTCGTCAAACTTCTTCCCTGTTTGTCGTTTACTCTGGACAGAGAAGAGGTCAAAAGGCTTCGGCCACCTCTCTCTCTTTTTGGCTTCGTAGCATAATACGTTTAGCCTATGAGACTGCTGGACAGCAGCCTCCTGAAAGGATTACAGCTCATTCTACTAGAGCTGTGGCTTCCACCTGGGCCTTTAAAAATGAGGCCTCTGTTGAACAGATTTGCAAGGCTGCGACTTGGTCTTCACTTAACACCTTTTCAAAATTTTACAAATTTGACACTTTTGCTTCTTCGGAGGCTATTTTTGGGAGAAAGGTGCTTCAGGCAGTGGTTCCTTCTGTTTAAGGTTCCTGCCTTGTCCCTCCCTTCATCCGTTTACTTTAGCTTTGGTATTGGTATCCCATAAGTAATGGATGACCCGTGGACTGACTACACTTAACAGGAGAAAATATAATTTATGCTTACCTGATAAATTTATTTCTCTTGTAGTGTAGTCAGTCCACGGCCCGCCCTGTCTTTAAGGCAGACCTAAATTTTAATTAAACTCCAGTCACCACTGCACCTTATGGTTTCTCCTTTCTCGTCTGCTTTGGTCGAATGACTGAATATGACATGTGAGGGGAGGAGCTATGTAGCAGCTCTGCTTGGGTGATCCTCTTGCAGCTTCCTGTTAGGAAGAGATATATTCCATAAGTAATGGATGACCCGTGGACTGACTACACTACAAGAGAAATAAATTTATCAGGTAAGCATAAATTATGTTTTCTTCTACTTGGGCTTTCAAAAATGGAGCTTCTGTGGATCAGATTTGCAAGGCTCCCACTTGTTCATCTTTACACACCTTTTTCTAAATTTTACAAATTTGATACTTTTGCTTCAGCCGAGGCTGTTTTTGGGAGAGAGGTTCTTCAAGCAGTGGTGCCTTCTGTTTAGGCTAACTGTCTTGTCCCTCCCTTATCATCTGTGTCCTCTAGCTTGGGTATTGATTCCCAATAGTAATTATGATGATCCGTGGACTCAGCGTGTCATTAGAAAGAAAATAAAATTTATGCTTACCTGATAAATTTATTTCTTGACACGGTGAGTCCACGGCCCGCCCTGTATTTTCAGACAGTTTTATTTTTATATAAACCTCGGGCACCTCTGCACCTTATATTACTTCCTTTCCCTTTGGTTGAATGACTGGGGGTTGTGGGTAAGGGAGTGGTATTTAACAGCTTTGCTGTGGTGCTCTATGCCTCCTCCTGCTGGTTAGGAGTGATATTCCCAATAGTAATGATGATGATCTGTGGACTCACTGCATAAAATAAATTTATCAGGTAAGCATAAATTTTCTTTTTAAAAGCAGGAATGTAAATCTTAGCAGCCAGCCCATTTTAGGTTTAGCACCATGGATAGCGCTTGCTTATTGGAGGCTTACATTTACCCACCAATAAGCAAGCATAACCCAGGTTCTCAACCAAAAATGGGTCGGCTCCTATGCATCACATTCCTGCTTTTTAACTAGATAGCAAGAGAACGAAGAGAAATTGATAATACGAGTAAATTAGGAAGTTGCTTAAAATTGCTGCTCTATCTGAATAATGAAAAAAAAAAAAATTTGAGTTTAGTGTCCCTTTAAGTTAAAAGGACTGTAAAATCAAAATGTAATTCCCCATGGATTGTTTAACACAGTTAAACTTTGCAATTGACTTTCATTATATTGCCTGCTTTTCCGGTTATTTTAACTCTGAAATGTTTAGTATTTCCACTACCCGTAGAGAGGCAAAATAATGGAAAACCTTTGCACTCTTACATGCTACATAGATTGGCTGATATGTGGGGAAACTAATTTATGTGTGTCCTTTAATTGACCACCGCAACAGAACGAAGTTAAACATAAGACACTTTTCAGGGGTGTGTCCTGAGCCGGCAGAACAATGCATATTTTCCTTCTAAAAATTAACATCATTTTTTTATTTTTTTAATGCTTTCAAAACATTAATTGTGGGTGCAGATCTTTTAGATTGCGGTGAATTTTCTAATGCATTAATTAGAAAACTTACTTTACGGTCCATGTAACTTTTCTAATGTCTGTCTTTTTTGCAGGCGTCGCATTTCTTCTGGGGACTATGGGCTTTAATCCAAGCAAAATATTCAAAAATAGATTTTGATTTCTTGGGGTGAGTTTACTTTTTTTATTGTAGGGTTGTTTTTTTTGTTTTTTTGTTCTGCCTTTACACAAGCCAGATGTTAATGAGTCTGTTAATTCCTTTGGATTGATTGAGTCAATGAGATGCACATGCCACATAGTATCCAGTAGACTCTCACGTATATGGGGGGGGGGGTCTCTTATTCTTATACAGCCCTGATAACACTTTACCTGCTGTGATTCTTCACCCA
Source organism: Bombina bombina (assembly GCF_027579735.1). Classification (NCBI taxonomy): domain Eukaryota; kingdom Metazoa; phylum Chordata; class Amphibia; order Anura; family Bombinatoridae; genus Bombina; species Bombina bombina. The sequence goes on from NC_069504.1 coordinate 1,130,909,907, forward strand.
GCTGTGATAGTCCTATTTTTTTTTATTTTACAGAGGAGCCTAAAATATGTTGTGCGTTGATAATTGTATATGTTGGATTTTTTTCATTCAGAGACAAACCAGTGTAAAAATAAATTGCCCAAATATTTCAGGAGCAAGTATTTGTGCAAAAGTATAAAATGCCCTTATGAAAAAGTGTTGGTGTTGCAGCAGCTGAGCTGGTTAGCATTGCAGATAATGAGCAGGATCTTTAGTTTTTTATGCCATTTACCAGTTACTTTTAAGTGGAGCTTTGAAAATATTTTTCCTAGTAGGACAATGGATCATAATCTTGTTTTTTTTTCTTTCTTTTTTTTCTCTCCCCCAATAGGTATGCTATTGTCCGATTTAACCAATATTTCAAAATGAAGCCAGAGGTGACCTCCCTGAGTATGCCGGAGTAAGGAACGACCTGACTTAACAGATCTCCAACTCAAGCAATGTTCATGAGACTGATTGGCAAACCTAATATAAAGTGACAAATGTGTATGTATGTGTATGTGTATATATATATATATATATATATATATATATATATATATATATATATATATATATATATATATATATGTATATATATATGTATATATATATGTATATATATATGTATATATATGTATATGTGTATATATATGTGTATATATATGTATATATATGTGTATATATGTATATATGTGTATATATATATGTGTATATATATATGTGTATATATATATATATGTGTGTGTATATATATATATATATATGTGTGTGTATATATATATATATATATATGTGTGTGTATATATATATATATATGTGTGTGTGTGTATATATATATATATGTGTGTGTGTGTATATATATATATATATATATATATATATATATATATATATATATATATATATATATACATATATATATATATACATATATATATATATACATATATATATACATACATACATACATACATACATACATACATACATACATACACATTCATTTTTGGGCAAAGCCTAACAGAAACCAAGGTTAAATAAATACTTGAGGTTTTCATTTTTATATTTAATTTAATGTATTTTAAGTAAATTATTATTTATAAAAATACTTTCCCGCCCTTTAACAACAATATATAGTTTTAATTGTAAAATGTTACTAGCCTCATTCACATTGTAATGGATTTTTTTTCTTCCATATAATACTGAACTGAGGAAGGTACAACAAAAAGCCCATAGACTACATATCTAGCCATCTTTTTCTATATAATTTTTTTTTAATTGGCTGTTTTAAATATTAAAACTGCCTTGAAAAGAACTGTTCCTTTATATCTTCCCCCAAGTTTTTTATTGTTATGTTTCTTTACTACGATAGTATTGACCTCCTGGACATTTAATGTAAAGCACTTGTCATGGTCTCTGCTGCCCGTTTTTCATTGGTTTTAGAAGGTTTAACCTTCTGAAGATGTATTGGTGAAATGCGGCAGTTTCTTTTTTTACTACGTTGTTTAAATGTGAACCAGTCATAACCTAATTTCTGCTGGAATAGTTATGCAACTTTTTTTTTTTAAATATTTTTCGTAGTAACTGGAAATGTATAGTACCTCATGGATTTCTAGTTTTCTGTGTTACAGAGAATTTATTACTTTTATTTCCTTTTCATCTTTTGCACCTTTTCCATAGCAATGACTTCTGAAAAACTGCAGAAACTTATTCTGCATGTATAGTTCTGTAAATGGGGCCTTTTTTAGCCTGAAAATCTGTATAGTTCAGCAACCAAAAACAGTTGCACTTTTGTAATATAGTCTTTGTGCCTGTATATAAAAAGTACACTAAGAATACACTGAAAGTGCTTTCTCTTTGGAAAGACACCGTCCCTGTGCAGGTCCACTTACAAAGGCTTTAGATACAGTAAGTGACGGTCCTAGGGAAACTGGTGTATGACCTCTGTACTGCTGTACATACCGTTTTGTATATAGCTCTGGTACCTGCAGGGAAATCTGTCATACTTTGTTTAATTGTTAAACCTGGAAGACACTCCGTTGGCATTTTTTGAAATGTTTTGTGTAATTAACTTGATATATTGGTGACAAACTCGGGTCATGCAAGACTATATTTGTGAGTTTTGTTACTTTTATAACAAAGTAGCTTTTGAAAGTTGTCTGATTTTGTAATTTGGCATTCAGGGAACAAATGTGAATCTTTTTCCAGCTTTCATGTTACTGGACCAATATGTTAATTTTGACATTTACACTTAAAGGAAAATCTGATTTTTATTTTTTTTTTCTGAATGTTGTGTTTTTTTATATATTAAACGGTTTAAATAGAAAAGGGTTTTGCAAGACCAAGTAACAGTCACTGATTCCCTAGAAAATTAGAACAATAGAGAATTATTTTTCTCTCACTTTTTATTGAAAACAACCTGTCATTTTAGGTGTGGGGGGGGGAGGGACAAAAACCTTTTCTTGGAACCAGATGGTAAACAAAAATTCATGAAAATAAACTATAAACCTATCCCACAGACAACTTTCATAGCATATAGCTTGAGGTAGTTTCTATTCCTTTTTGTTCCACCATGACCTTGAGCATCATAATTTGTAGCCAAACGTAATGGTTTTGTGTAACGTGGCACTTTTAACCCAGCTGTACATGTGTATTCTTCCAAAAACCTGTGTAATTTTAACTTGAAATTTAGTTAAATTTGTTGCCTTTTATGTTCCAGAACAAGGTAAAGTATAGCACGATAAATACATGTTGTGTTTAGCCCTACTCTTCTGTTTATGCACATTGTTAGTCCAGAAACCATAAGGGCCAACTTGCCTTGGAAACAATCCTTATGACACATGTAGCATATTGTATATACTGGATCAGTGTAAATTACCATTTGTAAATTAGAGTGAATTGTATTTTGCATTTTGTTTATCGCTTTGTATTTCTGCCTTTTGTATAACTTTTGCTATAGAAACCTAACTACTTTGGTTTCTTGGCTGTGGCTAAACTAAGGTTTTTTGTGTTTAAAAAAAAAAAAATCTTTTAAAGAATGTCAGAGCGTTTATGTGGTTTACTGTGAACTCTGTCATTTTAAGATTGTATAATTTTGTTTGTCTGCACTAAGTAAGGGAGATCCTCCCTGTAACCAAAACATGAAGCACGTGGAATTTTATTACAGATGTTGAAGTGTTGAAGCACTTTAGTTATTGCAGTTAGAGGATATCTGCTGACCAACCGCCAATCCTACAAAATGCCAGTGTATGTCAGATGTGTATCCATGCCAGCGGTACAGGCCAGGGATCATCACACATTAACGTTTGAGGCAATGATCACCACTGAATCTGGATATTTGAGCACTACTGCTATACAGTTTGAACAGTTTGAACAATTTGTACTTTTCTGACCATGAAAATTTGGAGTTTGATTCAAAATAAAAAGCAAAGTTGCAAAACCCTTCTAACCATGTGTCATCTTCTGTGTACGTAATGCTGCTCAAAATATTAACCCCTTCTCTCCATTAAGATGTTCCATGCTCTCCTAACTGCGCCAGGCTTTAGCTCCGTTAGCTCAGCATGGAGCGTTCTAGCAGTTTTACTGTCATGAAGCCATAGCGTCTTGGTTAATGGGGTTGCGGGCTGGAGGGCGTGCCTAGCATCATAGGCACTTCCCACGACCCGATCCCATCATTGAAATCATGCGATCGCATGAACTATTGCGTGATTTCAATTTGTTTACATCAGATCTTTGATCTGATGTAGACAATTAAGTCCAGCCAGGAATGGGTTAAGTATTTACTTTATAAATATTGTGAAGTAAAATGATGTGTAGACATGAAATTCAAGTTTTACCATTTGAAAATTCACAATTCTCCTCGGGTTAAAATTACAAGAAAAGGTGGAAAAATAAATTTTTAATGAAAGTATATTGCAAAGAGATTTTACTAAGCAGAAGAAAACATTTTATAATACAGCCTACGTCTTTTATTGCCCCTATAAACATGTAGTTATGCTAAAGTATACAGTACTTGCTTTCCACCGTGTAATTTATCAACAAGTGACAATTAATTATATGGGGGTACCATTATTTGTAAAGCAATGGAAAACTAAATATGTTGGAATAATTCAAAGTTGAGATTATGCTTAAGTTCAAAAGTACCAAATATTTTTTTGTTTAAGTGAAGGGCCTTCTGAGTAGTTCTTAACATTTCTTTCATGTAATTAGCAAGAGTCCATGAGCTAGTGACGTATGGGATATACATTCCTACCAGGAGGGGCAAAGTTTCCCAAACCTCAAAATGCCTATAAATACACCCCTCACCACACCCACAATTCAGTTTTACAAACTTTGCCTCCTATGGAGGTGGTGAAGTAAGTTTGTGCTAGATTCTACGTTGATATGCGCTCCGCAGCAAGTTGGAGCCCGGTTTTCCTCTCAGCGTGCAGTGAATGTCAGAGGGATGTGAGGAGAGTATTGCCTATTTGAATGCAGTGATCTCCTTCTACGGGGTCTATTTCATAGGTTCTCTGTTATCGGTCGTAGAGATTCATCTCTTACCTCCCTTTTCAGATCGACGATATACTCTTATTTATATACCATTACCTCTGCTGATTTTCGTTTCAGTACTGGTTTGGCTTTCTACAAACATGTAGATGAGTGTCCTGGGGTAAGTAAATCTTATTTTCTGTGACACTCTAAGCTATGGTTGGGCACTTTATTTATAAAGTTCTAAATATATGTATTCAAACATTTATTTGCCTTGACTCAGAATGTTCAACATTCCTTATTTTCAGACAGTCAGTTTCATATTTGGGATAATGCATTTGAATCAATCATTTTTTCTTACCTTAAAAATTTGACTTTTTTTTCCCTGTGGGCTGTTAGGCTCGCGGGGGCTGAAAATGCTTCATTTTATTGCGTCATTCTTGGCGCGGACTTTTTTGGCGCAAAAAATCTTTTCTGTTTCCGGCGTCATACGTGTCGCCGGAAGTTGCGTCATTTTTTGACGTCCTTTTGCGCCAAAAATGTTGGCGTTCCGGATGTGGCGTCATTTTTGGCGCCAAAAAGCATTTAGGCGCCAAACAATGTGGGCGTATTATTTGGCGCCAAAAAATATGGGCGTCGCTTTTGTCTCCACATTATTTCAGTCTCATTTTTTCTTTGCTTCTGGTTTCTAGAAGCTTGTTTATTGGCATTTTTTCCCATTCCTGAAACTGTCATTTAAGGAATTTGATCAATTTTGCTTTATATGTTGTTTTTTCTCTTACATATTGCAAGATGTCTCACGTTGCATCTGAGTCAGAAGATACTTCAGGAAAATCGCTGTCTAGTGCTGGAACTACCAAAGCTAAGTGTATCTGCTGTAAACTTTTGGTAGCTATTCCTCCGGCTGTTTGTATTAATTGTCATGACAAACTTGTTAAAGCAGATAATATTTCCTTTAGTAATGTACCATTGCCTGTTGCAGTTCCCTCAACATCTAAGGTGCAGAATGTTCCTGATAACATAAGAGATTTTGTTTCTGAATCCATCAAGAAGGCTATGTCTTTTATTTCTCCTTCTAGTAAACATAAAAAATCTTTTAAAACTTCTCTCTCTACAGATGAATTTTTAAATGAACATCATCATTCTGATTCTGATGACTCTTCTGGTTCAGAGGATTCTGTCTCAGAGATTGATGCTGATAAATCTTCATATTTATTTAAAATGGAATTTATTCGTTCTTTACTTAAAGAAGTACTAATTGCTTTAGAAATAGAGGATTCTGGTCCTCTTGATACTAATTCTAAACGTTTAGTTAAGGTATTTAAATCTCCTGTGGTTATTCCAGAAGTTTTTCCTGTTCCTAATGCTATTTCTGAAGTAATTTCCAGAGAATGGGATAAATTGGGTAATTCATTTACTCCTTCTAAACGTTTTAAGCAATTATATCCTGTGCCGTCTGACAGATTAGAATTTTGGGACAAAATCCCTAAAGTTGATGGGGCTATTTCTACCCTTGCTAAACGTACTACTATTCCTACGTCAGATGGTACTTCGTTTAAAGATCCTTTAGATAGGAAAATTGAATCCTTTCTAAGAAAAGCTTATCTGTGTTCAGGTAATCTTCTTAGACCTGCTATATCTTTGGCTGATGTTGCTGCAGCTTCAACTTTTTGGTTGGAGACTTTAGCACAACAAGTAACAGATCATGATTCTCATAATATTATTATTCTTCTTCAGCATGCTAATAATTTTATCTGTGATGCCATTTTTGATATTATCAGAGTTGATGTCAGGTTTATGTCTCTAGCTATTTTAGCTAGAAGAGCTTTATGGCTTAAAACTTGGAATGCTGATATGGCTTCTAAATCAACTCTACTTTCCATTTCTTTCCAGGGTAACAAATTATTTGGTTCTCAGTTGGATTCCATTATCTCAACTGTTACTGGTGGGAAAGGAACTTTTTTACCACAGGATAAAAAATCTAAGGGTAAAAACAGGGCTAATAATCGTTTTCGTTCCTTTCGTTTCAACAAAGAACAAAAGCCTGATCCTTCATCCTCAGGAGCAGTTTCAGTTTGGAAACCATCTCCAGTCTGGAATAAATCCAAGCCTTCTAGAAAGGCAAAGCCTGCTTCTAAGTCCACATGAAGGTGCGGCCCTCATTCCAGCTCAGCTGGTAGGGGGCAGGTTACGTTTTTTCAAAGAAATTTGGATCAATTCTGTTCACAATCTTTGGATTCAGAACATTGTTTCAGAAGGGTACAGAATTGGTTTCAAGATGAGACCTCCTGCAAAGAGATTTTTTCTTTCCCGTGTCCCAGTAAATCCAGTGAAAGCTCAAGCATTTCTGAATTGTGTTTCAGATCTAGAGTTGGCTGGAGTAATTATGCCAGTTCCAGTTCTGGAACAGGGGATGGGGTTTTATTCAAATCTCTTCATTGTACCAAAGAAGGAGAATTCCTTCAGACCAGTTCTGGATCTAAAAATATTGAATCGTTATGTAAGGATACCAACATTCAAAATGGTAACTGTAAGGACTATCTTGCCTTTTGTTCAGCAAGGGCATTTTATGTCCACAATAGATTTACAGGATGCATATCTGCATATTCCGATTCATCCAGATCATTATCAGTTCCTGAGATTCTCTTTTCTGGACAAGCATTACCAGTTTGTGGCTCTGCCGTTTGGCCTAGCTACAGCTCCAAGAATTTTTACAAAGGTTCTCGGTGCCCTTCTGTCTGTAATCAGAGAACAGGGTATTGTGGTATTTCCTTATTTGGACGATATCTTGGTACTTGCTCAGTCTTTACATTTAGCAGAATCTCATACGAATCGACTTGTGTTGTTTCTTCAAGATCATGGTTGGAGGATCAATTCACCAAAAAGTTAATTGATTCCTCAGACAAGGGTAACCTTTCTGGGTTTCCAGATAGATTCAGTGTCCATGACGCTGTCTTTAACAGACAAGAGACGTCTAAAATTGATTTCAGCTTGTCGAAACCTTCAGTCACAATCATTCCCTTCGGTAGCCTTATGCATGGAAATTCTAGGTCTTATGACTGCTGTATCGGACGCGATCCCCTTTGCTCGTTTTCACATGCGACCTCTTCAGCTCTGTATGCTGAATCAATGGTGCAAGGATTACACAAAGATATCTCAATTAATATCTTTAAAACCGATTGTACAACACTCTCTAACATGGTGGACAGATCACCATCGTTTAATTCAGGGGGCTTCTTTTGTGCTTCCGACCTGGACTGTCATTTCAACAGATGCAAGTCTCACAGGTTGGGGAGCTGTGTGGGGATCTCTGACGGCACAAGGAGTTTGGGAATCTCAGGAGGTGAGATTACCGATCAATATTTTGGAACTCCGTGCAATTTTCAGAGCTCTTCAGTCTTGGCCTCTTCTGAAGAGAGAATCGTTCATTTGTTTTCAGACAGACAATGTCACTACTGTGGCATACATCAATCATCAAGGAGGGACTCACAGTCCTCTGGCTATGAAAGAAGTATCTCGAATTCTCGTTTGGGCGGAATCCAGCTCCTGTCTAATCTCTGCGGTTCATATCCCAGGTATAGACAATTGGGAAGCGGATTATCTCAGTCGCCAAACGTTGCATCCGGGCGAATGGTCTCTTCACCCAGAGGTATTTCTTCAGATTGTTCAAATGTGGGAGCTTCCAGAAATAGATCTGATGGCGTCTCATCTAAACAGGAAACTTCCCAGGTATCTGTCCAGATCCCGGGATCCTCAGGCGGAAGCAGTGGATGCATTATCACTTCCTTGGAAGTATCATCCTGCTTATATCTTTCCGCCTCTAGTTCTTCTTCCAAGGGTAATCTCCAAGATTCTGAAGGAATGCTAGTTTGTTCTGCTGGTAGCTCCGGCATGGCCTCACAGGTTTTGGTATGCGGATCTTGTCCGGATGGCCTCTTGCCATCCGTGGACTCTTCCGCTACGACCAGACCTTCTGTCGCAAGGTCCTTTTTTCCATCAGGATCTCAAATCCTTAAATTTAAAGGTATGGAGATTGAACGCTTGATTCTTGGTCAAAGAGGTTTCTCTGACTCTGTGATTAATACTATGTTACAGGCTCGTAAATCTGTATCCAGAGAGATATATTATAGAGTCTGGAAGACTTATATTTCTTGGTGTCTTTCTCATCATTTTTCTTGGCATTCTTTTAGAATTCCGAGAATTTTACAGTTTCTTCAGGATGGTTTAGATAAAGGTTTATCCGCAAGTTCTTTGAAAGGACAAATCTCTGCTCTTTCTGTTCTTTTTCACAGAAAGATTGCTAATCTTCCTGATATTCATTGTTTTGTACAAGCTTTGGTTCGTATAAAACCTGTCATTAAGTCAATTTCTCCTCCTTGGAGTTTGAATTTGGTTCTGGGGGCTCTTCAAGCTCCTCCGTTTGAACCTATGCATTCATTGGACATTAAATTACATTCTTGGAAAGTTTTGTTCCTTTTGGCAATCTCTTCTGCCAGAAGAGTTTCTGAATTATCTGCTCTTTCTTGTGAGTCTCCTTTTCTGATTTTTCATCAGGATAAGGCAGTGTTGCGAACTTCTTTTGAATTTTTACCTAAAGTTGTGAATTCTAACAACATTAGTAGGGAAATTGTGGTTCCTTCATTATGTCCTAATCCTAAGAATTCTAAGGAGAAATCATTGCATTCTTTGGATGTTGTTAGTAGCTTCAACATAATATTTCAAAGCTCTAAGTCTTTCCGAAAGACTTCTAGTTAATTTGTTATCTTTTCTGGTTCTAGAAAAGGCCAGAAAGCTTCTGCCATTTCTTTGGCATCTTGGTTGAAATCTTTAATTCATCTTGCCTATGTTGAGTCGGGTAAATCTCCGCCTCAAAGGATTACAGCTCATTCTACTAGGTCAGTTTCTACTTCCTGGGCGTTTTGGAATGAAGCTTCGATTGATCAGATTTGCAAAGCAGCAACTTGGTCCTCTTTGCATACTTTTACTAAATTCTACCATTTTTATGTATTTTCTTCTTCTGAAGCAGTTTTTGGTAGAAAAGTACTTCAGGCAGCGGTTTCAGTTTGAATCTTCTGCTTATGTTTTTCATTAAACTTTATTTTGAGTGTGGATTATTTTCAGCAGGAATTGGCTGTCTTTATTTTATCCCTCCCTCTCTAGTGACTCTTGCGTGGAAAGATCCACATCTTGGGTAATCATTATCCCATACGTCACTAGCTCATGGACTCTTGCTAATTACATGAAAGAAAACATAATTTATGTAAGAACTTACCTGATAAATTCATTTCTTTCATATTAGCAAGAGTCCATGAGGCCCGCCCTTTTTTTGGGGTGGTTATGATTTTTGTATAAAGCACAATTATTCCAATTCCTTATTTTATATGCTTTCGCACTTTTTTATCACCCCACTTCTTGGCTATTCGTTAAACTGAATTGTGGGTGTGGTGAGGGGTGTATTTATAGGCATTTTGAGGTTTGGGAAACTTTGCCCCTCCTGGTAGGAATGTATATCCCATACGTCACTAGCTCATGGACTCTTGCTAATATGAAAGAAATGAATTTATCAGGTAAGTTCTTACATAAATTATGTTTTTTAAATGGCCAGCATCAAGAATCTTACTAATAAGCCCAGAAGCAAAACACCCAGACCAGATCCTCTTAGTAAAAGGTAAACGTTTATTCAGTATCTTAAAATTGAAACATCCTATAACGACTACAGTCGCACCTAAAACATGGACAAAAATAGAGGTTTGGTAATCGCATCAGGCGCATTTCTGTAGTACCCATACTCTTAGTCAGATACTGCCTACTTTTTATTACGAATTCTATAAACCCTTAAACTGAGATTTTTATTTTTTTTGTGTTACACTGTAACATATTATGATAGTATATAATATCATTTTTCACAATCAAAATCAACTAAACTATTTGAGACTCTAAGGGGCATATTTAACAATGAAGTAGCGTATCATGTCCGCCGCAAACATCGATAAATGCCGACAGCATGCACAATGCCGCCCTCTGCAGATTTGCAGCCAATCGGCCGTTAGCAGGGGTCGTCAATCAACCTGATCGTATTCAATTGGGTTGATTTCTGTCCGCAACCTCAAAGCAGGCGGACAAGTTATGGAGCAGCGGTCTTTAGACCGCTGCTTCATAACTTCTGTTTCCGGCGAGCCTGGATAAATATGCCCCTAAGTGTATTTACAATTATCAACTAAAAGCAATATTCTCTATCAATAGTATAGTAATTCAATATATTTCACTCAAGCATTTCACTATTTAAGGTGATAGTCCTAGGATACTTATTCTTTAGTGTTCCCAATGATTGATCAAGTCCCATTCAGAATTAAACCCTTGTACATAGTTTAAACATCCAAAATGTCTCTTATACATAAGTTTCTCTATTGCCACCTCTAGGTGGAAAGTTTACATGTTTGTTTGCTTGCAATTTAAAAGACCTAACATCACTATTGTGTATATGAATAAAGTGGGAAGAGCACATTAGACCTTTTAGAGCATTTTCCATCTTAATGGGAGGAGAGTCCACTGCTTCATTCATTACTTGTGGGAATTAAGAACCTGGCCACCAGGAGGAGTCAGACATCCTAGCCAATGGCTTAAATACCCCCCCCCCCCCCCACTCCCCTCGTCCCACAGTCATTCTTTGCCTTTCATCATAGGAGGTTGGCAGAGAAGTGTTGGAAGATTCAGAGTAGTCTCTTATGGAGGTTAGTACTCTTCGCAATGGGACTGGAGTTTTAAAGGGACACTGAACCCAATTTCTTAAGACAAGATGAGTCCACGGATCATTTTAATTACTAATGGGATATTCACCTCCTAGTGCGATTTCAGTCTAGTGACAACTGAATAATTATATGCATGCATCTGTACTGTGTTTACTAAAAATGTTGTTCAATGCTTCTTTTTGATTGGTAATATGGAGCTGACGTAATTTATAGCATTCCATTGGTCAGGAGAAGAATAAGGGTGTGTACCCACTGACCAATGGGAGCCAGGGCTGGTGGTTTTATAGTGCACGATGTACTATTTTAAAACAGGTAATGAGTAAGGCTACACGCTGAAACGCGTTTACCTGATAATTTCCAGCCCTTCTGTGTATATTGATTTTGGCCGTGTTTAACCCGGGGTGTTTATCCCCTCCACATTTGTGTATTTTGTTATATTGGACTTCACTCATGTCGCGCTACAACGTTAACTTGAAATAAATCGTTTTACTTGCATACCACCTCTCTGCTCCTCTATTTCTGTTTTTATATTCACCTCCTGGTCAGCAGGAGGGGGCAAAGAGCACCACAACAGAGCTGTTAAATAGCTCCTCCCTTCCCTCCCAGCCCAGTCATTCTCTTTGCCTAGTGATAGGAAGAGGTAAAGTGAGGTGTTAGATTAGATTCTTCAATCAAGAGTTTATAATTTTTAAAGTAGTGCAAGATTGTGCTGCTTTGTTCTGGGGTGTAGCCGTAGTAAATATCAGTCTCTTCAGTAGGGCTTTGGTGGCTTTAGAGCAATGGGAACTTGTGGGACATAATTCTCACTGCGCCTCCCATATTTTGATGCTGCCCTACCACTGGAAAACCTGAGAGATTCTAACTCAGGCCTTTCTCTTCGTTCACAGGTCCATGGGAGGGATAGGACCTCTCAAACCTGGACTCTGCCTTGCTGCCAGGCAGCATATGAAGTAAGTGCTGACTTTTTTTTCTGGCGGAATTGGAAAGTCTCAAATAAAGTAGGGCACTTCATTTATTTTGTACATAAGCCTCATTATTACTCTCATAGTCTCCCATTAGACATAGGGGGCATTTGGGCAGCGTTGCAGCAGGCACTGGGGCTTAATGAAAATGGAGTCTGAGATAAAAAGAGACTCTTTATTTACTTGTACATGGGACGAGCCTCATGATTATTGCATAGTCTCCCCTTAGGCATAGGGGACATTTGGGCAGCGTTGTAGCAAGCACTGGGGCTTAAAGATAATGGAGTCTCAGAGATAAAGGAGGCATTTTATTTATTTGTACATGGGACAAGCCTTATTATCGCATAGTCTCCCCTTTATCGGGCAGCGTTGCAACAGACACTGGGGCTTATTGTATTACTACTATTATCGGTCCACATCTCCCGGCGGGTTTTTAACTTTAGAGCTGACTCGGAGATTTTCTTAGCCACGCCCACGATGGGCGTAGAGTATTTACGTGCCATTTTTCACTCCACTTCAGGAAATCTTGCTTCTACGCATGCGCATATCTCTGCTGCGCATATTTTTCTAAAGAGATTTACTACGTAGCTACCACAGAGTTTTGTTTGAGCAAAGAATCATAGTTTCAACTTGATTCCTACTCAGAGGATATAGGCACCTCAGCAGAAGGGCTGCTGAGGTGTAGGGATGTTTCTACATTCATTTCTAAGCCAATTATTACTATAATGTTTAAACGTTTTCACAGTAAAAAAGTTGCAGATTTATTATTTAAAGAGATAACGTTTTTAGTTTTTTCTGCATTCCTAATAAAAATGTATCTTTGGATGGTAAAATTGTTTCAGTTTAATGTTAAATATGGACTTAGAGGTCTTACAAGCGTCTCTTGCTCAATATGATTTAATACTAATGTGGAGCCACCAATCTTTTTGTGTTCCTCATGGTTTGAGGGAACTTTAAGCTTTATTCTGAGCCAGCATTTTCTAATGAAGATGCTGTTCAGGAATCTGACAATGTTCAATATATATAGCAGATTTGTTCTTAAAACGTCCCAGAGTTTACCACCCCTACATGCAGTGCCCTGCGCTTCCTCTCAAACTCCCGCTGGAAGTTTAAAATTTAAAGAGACCTACTCCTTCTAAGGCATTTGCCTGTTAGGAGTCTGACAATGGTCAATCTATGCCACAAATTTCTCCTATAGTGTCCCACAAAATTTTTTATGGCCCACAGGCAGTGCCCTGTACTTCCTTTCACACTCCACTTGGAGTTACTCTGCATTTTATGCCTTACGTTTTTCCCACGTGGAAGAAAACATTGCTAGAGGAGTTATTTTCAATCATTTTGGGTGATTGATGCAGTAGTGCTATTGCGAATGGTTCTTCCCTGTTACCTGTAAGAGGAAGATACTTCGGGTTTATCTGAGAGAGAATTCTCGGACTCAGATAAATAATATCTTTATTTGATTCTGAGGTTGTTTTTTTCTTTCAGTTTTAAGCTTGAACACCTCCATTTGTTACTTTAGGAGGTTTTAACTACCCTGGGCGACTCAGACACTACCGGTGTAATCTATCCTAGTGTGTCCAGTAAGTTATAAGGAATGGACCGCATTCCCTATATTTAAAAAGATGTTTCCCATAGCCGACTCAGCTAAGGAGGCTGGGCAAACATTCCCTAGGGTGGAAGGAGTAGTTTCCAGCTTAGCTAAGAGAACTACTATACCCATAGTCGGGTTTTTCAAAGGTCCTATGGATAAACATTAGAAAAGAGATGTACACCAGGGCTTACAATGGCAACCAGCTGTGTACTTTGCTACTAGTGTGACGGCATATTGGTATGATGCGTTGGCTTATGCTGCTAAGTCAGAAACTCCCCTGGATAAAATCCAGGATAGGATAAAAGCTTTCAAATTGGCTAATTCCTTTATTTCAAATTCTTCCCTTCAAGTTATCAAACTGGAAGCATAGGTTTCAGGTTTCTCTGTTCCAGCTCACAGAGCCTTATGGTTAGAGCCTTGTTCTACGAATGTATGCTCTAAGTCTAAGCTTTTAGTGATTCCTTACAAGGGGAAGACCTTGTTGGGACCTGGCTTGATGGAAATAATCTCTTGAAATTTAAAGAATTTCAACAAAAAAATAAAATAAAAATCCAAATAGCCTGCTGTTGAATAAAAGACAGCATTGAAGGACATGTCTCCGATCCGGGATCGGATCTTTTAGGGGGCAGACTTTCCGTCTTCGCTTAGGCTTGGAATCGAGATCAAAAGTTTTCCTCCTGGAGGCAGGTTTCTGCTTTCAAGATTATCTGCAGATCAGACAAAAGGAGAGGCGTTCTTGCACTGCGTAGGAGACCTCTCAGACCTTGGAGTGATTTTTCCTGTTCCAATGCAGGTACAGGGTCTGGGTTTTTTATCCAAATCTGTGGTTCCCAAAAAAGGATGGAACCTTTAGACCACTTTTTAGATCTCAAGAGTCTAAACAAATTTCTTAGTGTACCGTTTTTCAAGATGGAAACTTTTCGTTCCATTCTTCCCTTGATCCAAGAGGGTCCATTTATGGCAACAGTGGATTTAAAGGACGCGTACCTTCATGTGTCATTCACAAGAATCGTCTCAAGTTCTAAGGTTTGCCTTTCTGGACAAACGCTTCCAGTTTGTGGCTCTTCCTTTTGGTCTTGCCACAGCTCTGAGTTTTCACAAAGGCTCTGGGATCGCTGTTAGCGGTGCTTCAGTTACGGGGCATTGCAGTGGCGCCCTATCTGGACGACATCCTAGTCCAGGTGCCATCCTTACAGCAAGCAAGATTTCACACGGACATGGTGTTATCCTTCCCGCGATCTCACGGGTGGAAGGTAAATTTGGAAAAGAGTTCCTTTGTCCCAAGCACAAGGGTAACTTTCTTGGGATCCATAATAGATTCCATATCAATAAAGATTTTTCTGACGGAATGTCAGGAAATCAGAGATAGATACTTGTCTAGTCATTTAGTCCACTCCTCGGCCTTCAGTTGCTCAGTGCATGTAGGTTATCGGGCTGATGGTGACGGCAATGGACATCATCCCATTTGCTCAGTTCCATCTCAGACCTCTGCAGTTAAGCATGCTCAGGCAATGGATCGGAGATTATACAGATTTGTCTCCTCGAATACTACTGGAGCAGGAGACAAGGGATTCTCTTCAATGGTGGTTGTCTCTGGATCATCTCTCCCAGGGAACCTGCTTTCGCAGACCATCTTGGGTGATTGTGACAACAGACGCCAGCCTTCTAGGGTGGGGAGCAGTCTTGGGCTCCCTAAGGGCTCAGGGGGTTGGACTCAGCTGAGAGCGATCTACAATGTTCTTCTGGCCTGGCCTCAGTTAGCCTCGGTCCAGTTTATCGGGTTCCAGTCGAACAAAATAACGTCAGTGACTTACATCAATCAAGGAGGAACGAAGAGTTCCTTAGCGATGACAGAGGTATCCAAAATAATTCAGTGGGCGGAGGCCCATTCTTGCTGCCAGTCGGTGATCCAAATCCCAGGGTTGGACAACTGGGAGGCGGATTTCCTGAGCAGGCAGACCTTTCATCCGGGGGAGTGGGAACTCCATCTGGAAGTGTTCAGCTTTTTCCTCAGTTTGCATCTCTTCCTCTGATCATTGCTCAAATCAAGCAGGAGAGGGCATCAGTGATCATATCACCGGCTTCGCCTTGCAGGATTTGGTATGCAGATCTGGTGGACATGTCAACTCTGCCACCTTGTAGACTTCCGTTGAGGAAGAACTTTCTAATTCAAGGGCCCCTCCTTCACTCAAATCTGTTTTTTTTTTTTTTGAAACTGACTGCTTGGATATTGAACGCTTAATATTATCTAAGCAGGGTTTTTCTGACTCTGTCATTGAGACCATGATTTAGGCTCGTAAGTCGGTCACTAGAAACATTTATCATAAGATATGGTGTAAATATCTCTATTGGTGTGAATCCATGGGCTACTCGTGGAGTAGTTAGGATTCCTAGAATTTTGTCTTTTCTCCAAGAGGGGTTGGAGAAAGGGTTATCGTCAAGTTCCCTAAAGGGTCAAATCTCTGTCTTTATTTTGTTTCACAAACGTCTGACAGATGTCCAAGATGTACAATCATTTTGCCAGGCCTTGGTCAAACCAGTTGCTCCTCCGTGGAGTCTGTATTTAGTTCTCAGAGTTCTTCAAGGGGCTCTGTTTGAGCCTATGCATTCCTTAGATATTAAGTTATCTTGGAACGTTTTATTTCTTCTGCTCGGAGAGTGTCAGAGCTCTCGGCATTACAATATGAGTCTCATCTTATTTTCCATTCAGATAAGGTAGTTTTACGTACTAAGGTTGTTTGTGATCGGAACATTAATCAGGAGATAGTTGTTCTTTTCCTGTGTCCTAATCCTTCTCAAAAGGAAAGACTTCTGCACAATTTGGACATTTGGAGTTGGAGTGAAGGGAGGAGCTATTTAACAGCTCTGCTGTGATGCTCTTTGCCTCCTCCTCCTCCTGCTGACAAAGAGGTGAATGTCCCATTAGTAATTAAGATGATCCATGGACTCATCGTGTCAAAAAAGAAATAAATTTATCAGGTAAGCATACATTTTCTTTTTTTTTCTTTCGTGATTCAGATAGAGCATGCAATTTTAATCAACTCTCCATTTACTCCTATTATCAATTTTTATTCGTTCTCTTGCTATCTTTATTTGAAAAATAAAGTTTGTTTATTGGTGTATGAATTTATCCACCAATTAGTAAGAACAACCCAGGTCACCAAAAATGGTCCGGCATCTAAACTTACATTCTTGCTTTTCAAATAGATACCAAGAGAATGAAGAAAATTTGATAATAGGAGTAAATTAGAAAGTTGCTTAAAATTGCATGCTCTATCTGAATCACAAAAAAAAATTGGGTTCAGTGTCCCTTTTAAGTAGTCCTGTCAGCCTCTCAGTGAGAGCATGGGTGAAAGTTAGAGTCTGGAGAGGCAGGGAGAGTCTTTCTGTGAAACCATCCCAACTCAGATTAATAGCACCATAAGCAATCGTCGTTGACAAGTTTCGCTGCCTGCTTTCTGCTCAGTTCATGTCAGACACAATGCTACTACCCTGTCAAACTTGAAAGGCCGTATTCCTGTTACACGGCATAGATTCTGGTAAGAGCTTTTCATTTATACACATATAACGTAAGAAGATGGGCACAGTGTGTATAGAATCAAGGGTTAATACCCTCGTAAAAGGGGTTATTGAACGGGGGATTTGTGTATAATATTTGTGTTTATTGCTGCGACATGTGTGAGATGAGGCTCTGTCAGTGTGTGAACAGTCAGTTTCGTATCGAGAGATCAGCGTGGGCCTTTTTTGTCACGTTTTCTCTCTGGTGCAGGGGTGGTCCTGCATGGGACTCCATGTGACCGGGTGTGGCCTCTCTAACTTCCTCCTCTTGACCGGCGGTTTTAGGAGACCAGTGACGTGCTGTCTTAGGAGGCAGGTGAGGCAGCGCCTCACCTGTCCTATGCATGTATAAACTTTTTAAATAACGTTTAATTAAAAAAAAAATATATATTTTTAAATTTATTTAATAAAAAATTTTGTACCCCAAAGTACCCTAGTACTACCCCCCCCCGACCGACGAATCTGCCCATGTAGTAAAGCTAAAGATCATGCAATCCATTCCATATTGCGCAATGGAAGGGAGGCTGTGAGATGTTCAGCTGCCCCTCCATTACGCACTATGGATCATGTCTTCTGTTACTAATTTGAGCCATAAGACTAGCGACACCCAGCGGTGCTGCACATCGTGGCCCATAAGCTCCCAAAGGAGGCTGCTCTCTGAGCAGCCTCGGGAGTCAGCCAGCCAGCCAGCCAATCATGTCTCAGTGCACTCACTGCTCAGTGACATCACCACTAGAGGAGGTGGAACTGCTGGCGGGCTGTAGGCGCGCGGCGGGAAGAGAGTCATGTGACCGCACTGACCGAGTGACAGATCGATGCGACACTCTACTCCTGTCTCCTGTGAAGCTGCTGCTGCTGAGAAGAAGGACCTGTCCTGCCCTTGCCCCTGCCCTGGAGGTTTGCTGCCCAATTATTTTTCCACAGTATGGTATAACCGTGTGTCACCTATATCCGTTATAGATATAATACTGTCAGATCATGCATTTGGTTTATCTGTAATTGCTGTCCCCACAATGCATAATGTACTCTCCTTCGCTTCTTGATATTAAATTATTCAACACCCAGCAGTGAACTTTTTGAATCTGATGGTAGAATAGTTGAGGGTTTATACATGTGTATAGGCTGATCCTATGTTGGTATTGTCAGCATCAAATAATAGCTATAAGTTCAAAGGGTTTGCTCCTGTGATATGTTTAAATACACCTAGACCTTCATTACTAACCTTCCCTATCCCCCCCCCACCCATATAGCTTACTTTGTGAGCTAAGGAAAATATATCCTACAATCTATACCCCTAAACTGTTATTATCAACATTATTATTCTTATTTACAGTCCCTTCTCCCTATTCATTGTACATTGATTTTATATATATATATATATATATATATATATATATATATATATATATATATATATTTAAAACTCACCCTATCCCCAGTGACAGCTGAAGGTGACAGGTCAGGTCTAGTGTCCCTATGACATGGTATAACCTTGTGTCACCCTTTACCCAGTGACAGCTGAAGGTGACAGGTCAGGTAGTAGTGTCCCTATGACACGGTATAACCTTAACCTCCTCATGTCACCCTATCCCCAGTGACAGCACCACCTAGTGACATCAGCTGAAGGTGACAGGTCAGGTATCGTGTCCCAATAACACGGTATAACTTCTTCTCACCTTATCCCCAGTGACAGCTGAAGGTGACAGTTACAGGTATTTCTCCTGTTAAGTGTAGTCAGTCCACGGGTCATCCATTACTTATGGGATTATATCTCCTCCCTAACAGGAAGTGCAAGAGGATCACCCAAGCAGAGCTGCTATATAGCTCCTCCCCTCTACGTCATACCCAGTCATTCTCTTGCACCTAACTAATAGATAGGACGTGTGAGAGGACTGTGGTTATTAAAATTAGTTTTTATATCTTCAATCAAAAGTTTGTTAATTTAAACAGCACCGGAGTGTGTTGTTTTTTCTCAGGCAGCATTAGAAGAAGAATCTACCTGAGTTTATGTATGATCTTAGCGGTCGTAACTAAGATCTATTTGCTGTTCTCGGCCATTCTGAGGAGTGAGGTAACTTCAGATCAGGGGACAGCGGGCAGGGTTCACCTGCAAGGAGGTATGTTGCAGTATATTATTTTCTAAGGAATGGAATTGACTGAGAAAATACTGCTAATACCCATATAATGTAAGTGCAGCCTTAAGTGCAGTAATAGCGACTGGTATCAGGCTGATATGTATGTATGTTACACTGAGGTATTTCTGGGGAATGGAACTTCACTAAGAAAATACTGTGTACATTTAACTTATATTTGAGCCTCCACTGCAGTGTAAGCGACTAGCAGCAGGCTTATTAGTATAATTTCATAATTTTATTTTAAAACATTTTACTGGCATGTTAATCGTTTTTCTCTGAGGTACTTGGTGATAAAAATTTTTGGGCATTATTTTTCCACATGGCTGTCGTTATTTATGAATAAATTCAGTTTGCTGAGCTTCCCCACTGCTATAATATGAGTGGGAGGGGCCTATTTTGGCGCTTTCTTGCGCAGTAAGAATTCACTCACAGTCTTCCTATTCCTTCCTCCATGATCCAGGACGTCTCTACAGAGCCCAGGGGTCTCCTAAACTAGTTTTGAGGGAGGTAATCACTCACAGCAGACCTGTGAGACTGTGCTTTTGACTGTGATAAAATGTTTTATATCTGTTATCCGTTTTTGGGTATTAAGGGGTTAATCATCCATTTGCTGGTGGGTGCAATCCTTTGCTAACTTATTGCATTTATTGTGAAAATTTACCATAAAATATGGCGTAAATACTTACATTGGTGCGAATACAAGAGTTACTCATGGAGTAAGGTTAGGATTCCTAGGATATTGTCTTTTCTACAAGAAGGCTTAGAAAAGGGTTTATATGCTAGTTCGTTAAAGGGACAGATCTCAGCTCTGTCCATTCTTTTGCACAAGCGTCTGTCAGAAGTTCCAGACGTTCAGGCTTTTTGTCAGGCTTTGGCCAGGATTAAGCCTGTGTTTAAAACTGTTGCTCCGCCATGGAGCTTAAACTTAGTTCTTAATGTTTTACAGGGTGTTCCGTTTGAACCCCTTCATTCCATTGATATCAAGCTGTTATCTTGGAAAGTTCTGTTCTTAATGGCTATTTCCTCGGCTCGAAGAGTCTCTGAGTTATCAGCCTTACATTGTGATTCCCCTTATCTGATTTTTCATTCAGACAAGGTAGTTCTGTGTACTAAACCTGGGTTCTTACCTAAGGTAGTCACTAACAAGAATATCAATCAAGAGATTGTTGTTCCTTC